>NC_060138.1:55365768-55676244 GCF_021461385.2 Schistocerca piceifrons | reverse complement strand
GAAGCAAATGACATAGCTGTAGGTAACGTTAGTGACTCAGGGGCCCGAGCCATCGAAAAACTGACTTGGAAGCAGGAATTGAAGGCAATCATTTTTCCGCAGTCGAACAAAATGTTCAGTCGCACAGTTGCTACATGTGCATAGAAAGTGAAGATGACAGAGAGGAGGCTGAAATGCCGAATTCGGTCTAGCGAAACAGCTTCACAGAGCAACATTATAATACGATAACTTCTTCCAATCATCGTACGATCTCCAACATGGAATATATTGAGGTGTGTATTCTCCCAATAGGAAGGAAACGACAATAACTAAGTAGTGGAAGCGTACTTGGACCGGATGAGATACCTGTAATATTCTACACAGATTATGTGAATGAACTTCCTCCCATTCTAGTAATAGTCTGTCGTAGTCACTGAAGCAACGAAGGGTACACAGCGACTGGGAAAAGCGCAGGTAATTCCCGCTTTCTGGGCAGAGTTTAGGACACATGCACACACTTATATGCGTATATCGCTGACGTCAGTCAGTGGCCGAGTAGTGAGACATTTTTCATTCTCTGGTGCTAGGACGATTTTGATGAATGAAAACCTCGTCTACAAAATTCAGAACCAAAATTTTGTGACACACTACTATCTCCCATCTCCATGATATATAGATCGCAGTAGACTTATGTGGTGAGGTTGGTGCTGTGTTCCCCAAGTTCACGAAGGCGTTTTATGGAGATCGGAACTGTGGTTTCGTGAAACCACACGAGCGCACGCAACATCAAACCACATTCGTGGCTAGCAGATAAAACTCAACCGGTCGCTCTCAATCGTAGAATGTACACACATCAAATGAAGTTTTGCATCACCCCAGTTCCCAGAACTCCTGAAGAGACGTTGACTGTGGATATTGTTCACAGAGAGGGTCCCTTTGACTGTTCAGACATGTCACTAAACCCGCCCAAAAATGTAAACAACCATGCATGAGCAACGCCTATTGGACGGAGGGTGTCCGACAGCAGTAAGTTCCAGTTATTCTACCAGGAATGAGGTACACGGCTCCTGTTTGTAGTTCAACCATGCCTAGACGGTTCGATAGCGTCCGCATTGTTATTTTGTGCCAGGAACGGCTCTCAACAAGGGATGTGTCCATGAGTCTCGAAGTGAACCAAAGCAATGTTCGGAAATGGAGGAGATACAGAGAGACAGGAAGTGTCGATGACATGCCTCGTTCAAGACGACCAAGGGCTACTACTGCGGTGGATGACCGCTACCTACGGATTATGGCTCGGAGGAACCCTGACAGCAACGCCACGATGTTGAGTACTGCTTATCGTGCAGCCACAGGACGTCGTGTTACGACTCAAACTGTGCACAATAGGCTGCATGATACTTAACTTCACTCCCGACGTCCATGTCGAGGTCCATCTTTACAGCAACCCACCATGCCGAGCGGTACAGATGGGCCCAACAACATGCTGAATGGACCGATCAACATTGGCATTACGTTCTTTTCACCGATGAGTATCGCATATGCTTTCAACCAGACAATCATCGGAGACGTGTTTGGAGGCAATCCCGTAAAGCAGAACACCTTAGACACACTGTCCAACGAGTGTGGCAGGGCGGAGGTTCCCTGCTGTTTTAGGGTGGCATTATGCTGGGCCGCTGGTGGTCATGGAAGGCGCGGTAACGGATGTAAGATAGGTTACTGCCATGCTCAGCTCGATAGTGCAACCATAGCGGCAGCATATTGGCGAGACATTCGTCTTCATGGACGGCAATTCGCGCCCCCATCGTGCACATCTTGTGAATGACTTCCTTGACGATAACGACATCGCTCGACTATAGTGAACAGCATGTTCTCCAGACGTGAGCCCTATCGAACATGCATGGGATCGATTAAAAAATGCAGTTTGTGGATGATGTGACCCATCAACCACTCTGAGGGATCTATGCCGAATCGCTGTTGAGGAATGGGACAATCTGGACCAACAGTACCTTGATGAACTATTGGATAGTATGCCACGACGAATACAGTCAGCACCAATGCAAGAGGATGCGCTACTGGGTATTAGGGGTACCGTTGTGTACAGCAATTTGGACCACCACCTCAGAAGGTCTCGCTGCAATGTCTTGTTTTCATGAGCAATAAAAATAAATATGTTGATCTCTGTTCCAATTTTCTTTACAGGTTCCGAGACTCTCAGAACCGAAGTGATGCAGAACGTTTTTTGATGTGTGTTGATAGCGGGTGTAGAAGTATAAAACCGGAATTTCCCTACAGATGACACCAGCTGTCTGTGTATGGCCCGTGAGACCGAGTTGCAGCACTGTGTGTTTCATGTAACGGCTGACGACGAATGTCAGCACACAGTAACCCATACATCGGTATCTGTTTCAAACCCGTAATCTTGTCGAGTTTTGTTCCTACGAACTACGATTTGGGGGCAGCAGCGGTTTTTGTCATCATTTGAAGAAAACTGCTCCAGAATCCCATCGACTGCTTGTCGACGCTTTCGGCGAATATGCTCCTAGGAAAATACAGTGTTTCGAGCGGCTCAAAAATATTCAAAAGTGGTGGTTTTGACGTAAGAAACGACAAAAAAGTTCGAAAACAACGAATTGCAGGCTTTATTGGACGAAGATGATATTGAAGCTCGACAGGAACTCGCGAAACAACTGAATGTAACGCATAAAGCCGTTTATATTCGGTTGAAAGCTATGGGAAAGGTGCAGTAAGCGGGAAGACAGCAAGCAAATCGAAAAACCACTTGTGAAATGCTGCTCGCCATATAGAAAGGAAAGTCTTTTCTTCTACGAATAGTGACAAGTGATGGAAATGGACGTATTTTGAGACTTCTAAGCGTCGTAAATTATGGGTGAATCCTCTACAAGACGAAATCGCTTTGAAAAGAAGTCAATGATCTGTGTTTTGTGGGATCAGAAGGGTGTCACCTATTAAGAGATGCTAAAACCTGGTGAAAGCGTTAACACTGATCACTACCAACAGCAAATGATCGATTTAAATCGAGCATTACATGAAAAACGATCGGAATATGGAAAAAGATAACACAAAGTCATATTCCTCCATGATAACACCGCATCACACTCAGAAAACCGGGTCGACGAAACGATCGATGCCTTCAGTTGTGAAATACTTAGGCAAGCGGATTATTCTCCAGACCTGGCTCCGTCCGATTACCATGTTTGGCATCACTGGGACACGCCCTCACTGAACAACGCTTCTGTTCATATGAAAAGTTACGAAAATGGCTCGCTGACTGGTTCGCTTCAAAAGAATAATTTCTTTTGGTGTGGCATTCATAGCCTGTCGGAGGCGTGAAAGAAACTTATGAAGAGCAATGGAGATTATTTTGAATAAAATATTGTTTATTAGTTTCAGAAAACAAACGTGTAATTATTTGCAACCAAAAGACGGTTTCAGACTTCTACAACTGGTATATGGAAAGTTGATGTCACAGACACCACAGCCGGCCTGTGTGGCCGAGCGGTTCTAGGCGCTTCAGTCTGGAACCGCGTGGCCGCTACGGTCGCAGGTTCGAATCCTGTCTCGGGCATGGATGTGTGTGATTTCCTTTTGTTAGTTAGGTTTAAGTAGTTCTAAGTTGTAGGGGGCTTATGACCTCATATGTTAAGTTCCATAGTGCTCAGAGCCATATGAACCATTTGAACGGACACCACAAGGAAGTGTGACAGAACCGTTATTGTGTACCAGATATATAAATCAGACTTCGTACTGTCCGCCTAGATTGTTTTATTATTTTGAATTGCTCCGTTTCGGTTTACTATCAATCATTCTCATGTTTGACTGTACTGGTTACAAGAGCAGACGACGTCTTATCGTCTCAATTCACACTCTACCTAACAGTATAATCCTGTGACGCGTCTAGTAAATATTGCTGATAAGTGGTGGTGGTGGTTAGTGTTTAACGTCCCGTCGACAACGAGGTCATTAGAGACGGAGCGCAAGCTCGGGTTAGGGAAGGATTGGAAAGGAAATCGGCCGTGCCCTTTCAAAGGAACCATCCCGGCATTTGCCTGAAACGATGTAGGGAAATCACGGAAAACCTAAATCAGGATGGCCGGAGGCGGGATTGAACCGTCGTCCTCCCGAATGCGAGTCCAGTGTACTAACCACTGCGCCACCTCGCTCGTTGCTGATAAGTGAATGAGTTAATCTTGTAACCGATGTTATGTCAGACGGCCACTTGTTACGACTTCTGCAGTACTTGTTATGGCCGTTTGCCACTTATTACGACTTCTGCAGTACTCATTAGCAGCAGACACAGTGGCGGCGCCAAAGACTGAGACGGCGTGGAGTTTCACAATTGTTTATTGAGCTTTCTTTACAATTTCTCCCTCGTCGTCGCTGCCCAGCCCTGCGGATCCCTCTGGCTGGCTGCTGCTGTGTAGATTCTCCTACAATGCGCGCAACGAGCGCCACCAGTGCTCCGCTGAAGTCAGGATGCCCTGTGGTTGAGATGAACTCGTCGCCGCTCGACAGCCCAGTATAGCAGCCCCGCGGAGCCGCGTCGCCGTGAGGTCAGCTGCCGCCGGCTGCTGCACCGGCGGCTGGGAAGCCGTCAGTCGCGATGTCCGCAAGCTCCCGTCATGGACGGACCACGCGCCGTCGGGCCGGGTTGCCGTGGAGTCCGGGCGTCAGTCCCCGGCGGCGCCTGTGTCCAAGACCGCGCTGCGGCCGGTGCTGCTGGAAGTTCTCGCTGTGGTTAGTCAGCCATGGTGCCGACCGATCTCGGGCCGACCACCCCAGAGCTGAATTTGAGATCTGGCGGCGAACAGATGACTCCTGCGAGCTGGAACAGACTTCCGAAATCGTCACCTGCGAAGATTGAACATTCGGACACGGACCACGTCCGACCTCAGATCCGAACTGCTTCCTAATGGCTTCTGACCGTTGCTGCCTGCGCTCCACTATTTATATCCGGCAGGAGGACGTTTTTTACTCTCGGCGGTGGCAGCTTCTTGTTATTACTCATGCAGTATATTGCAGCGTAACTTGGCGTGCTGGCCTCACTTCCCCCACTCTCCAGGCTTCGCTCGGCGCTCGGTCTGCGCGCATACTTGCGTCAGCCGGTTGGTACACTGCAACTGTCAGCAAGGCTATCTGTGCCGCGCCTACTTCGCAATACCGCGATCGCAAGCTGCCTCTGTTCTGCCATTCTCCACTGCGTGAAGCAACGCTTACTACATGTGGCCGCAACACTGCCTCCTCCTAAAAATTAAATTCGTCCCCGAGTTTACCCTGTACGTTAACTCTATGCAATCTACACAGATAAGAGTAAATGTATTTTACAAGTTACGATTTCAGGTAATCACCGTCGAAATTGTGCCAATTTTTGCATATATGAATGATATGGTGCACAGCGTCGGAAGGTTTGTGAGGCAGTCGAATATGCAATTGTCTACGGGAGGATACCAACGCCAGGAGATAGTACCGAACTGCAGTAAACCTGCCGAAGATTGACGTGATTGCTGTAGGGACTGGGAGTTGGCCATAACGCAAATAACGGTAACATATTGAGCCAAATTGGCGAATAAGTAGACAACTGGACAATTAATTCATTGGCAACATGTCGTTTCAGTCATCAACTAATGTAAAACATTTAATCGTGAGTATTTGGAGAGTTGTAATGTAGAACGACGATATAAAACAAATAATAAGGAAGCAGATGCCAGACTGAGATTCATAGGAATTATTTTACGGAAATACAACTCATCATCGAAAGATATGGCTTAGAAAACACTTGTTCGACCGATTCTTCAGTTCTTCTTATCGATCGCGGCCCCTAGTCTCGTTGGATTAACAGCATTGATAGACAAGATTCAACGAAGAGCGACCGTTTGGTCATGGAATCTTTTAGTCCATTCGAAAGGTTACGGAGATGCTCAAAAAATTCCATTGGCAGACGTTACAAGAGAAGCTTTGTGGAACACGGAGTGATTTTCGATTGGAACTCTAAGACAGTACTTTTTGGGAAGAGTCAGTCAACATATGTCGATTCTCAGAATGTGACCACAGCGAGAAAACCCGAGAAATTATAGGTAACAAGTAGGTTTACCAACAACCATTCTTGCCGCACACCATTCGTCAATGGAACAGGGAAGGAGGTGATCTGATAGTTGCACCAGAAGTGCCCACCGCCACACACTAGGCGGCTTACCGAATATATTTGTGGTTGTAAATGTAGGATAATTCCCAACGGTACTATTGTAATAGCGCTGATGAGCCAAAACATTATGACCACCTGATTACTAGCTTGTTTGTCAGTCTTTGGGGCGAAATACATCACTGATTCTGCGTATCAGGGATACGACAGTTCATTGGTAGTTTTATAGAGGTACGTATAACTAGATGTCTACGCACAGGTAATGTAATTCGTGTAAATGCCAGGCCCCTGGTTTGCATACGTGGTGATGGCGCTCGACAGCGACCCAGAAGCTTTCCGTAGGATTCACACCAGGTGTATTTGGTCACCGAGACATAAACGTGAGTTCGCTATACTGCTCCGCATATCGCTGTAGCACGGTTCTGGTTCCGATACGCGGACAAATACTACGGACAGGTGACATCGGCGTTAGGGAAGGCATCAAGGACGGTGGGAAGCAGGTTGCTCGCAGCTGTCAGCGTGTCTGATTATTACCACAAGTCCCTTGGAACTGCAGGAAAAAGTCTCCCATAGCATATTATTACTCCCCGACAGCCTACGTCCGTGGCGCGCAGCATGTTTGGAGCCGCCGTTTACACCAATTACGGCGTATGTGGAGACAACCATCGGCCTAGAGTAGCAAAAATGGGATTCACCCGAAGAACCGACACGTTTCCACTGATCGATGGTCGAATCACAATGTCCTGTGCGCACTGCAGTAGTGGGTCAGTATATGAACACGTAGGGGTAGTCTAGTGCGCAGCTCCGTGTTCAACAATGTGGCGTGTTATCATTCACAGGTGGCGCGCGATAATGACAAGTGGCTGCAGCATTTCTGCTGAGAGATTACTCAATGTTAGCACAGTTAGGGACAGTAGGCGCTGCGACAATATACACTCCTGGAAATTGAAATAAGAACACCGTGAATTCATTGTCCCAGGAAGGGGAAACTTTATTGACACATTCCTGGGGTCAGATACATCACATGATCACACTGACAGAACCACAGGCACATAGACACAGGCAACAGAGCATGCACAATGTCGGCACTAGTACAGTGTATATCCACCTTTCGCAGCAATGCAGGCTGCTATTCTCCCATGGAGACGATCGTAGAGATGCTGGATGTAGTCCTGTGGAACGGCTTGCCATGCCATTTCCACCTGGCGCCTCAGTTGGACTAGCGTTCGTGCTGGACGTGCAGACCGCGTGAGACGACGCTTCATCCAGTCCCAAACATGCTCAATGGGGGACAGATCCGGAGATCTTGCTGGCCAGGGTAGTTGACTTACACCTTCTAGAGCATGTTGGGTGGCACGGGATACATGCGGACGTGCATTGTCCTGTTGGAACAGCAAGTTCCCTTTCCGGTCTAGGAATGGTAGAACGATGGGTTCGATGACGGTTTGGATGTACCGTGCACTATTCAGTGTCCCCTCGACGATCACCAGTGGTGTACGGCCAGTGTAGGAGATCGCTCCCCACACCATGATGCCGGGTGTTGGCCCTGTGTGCCTCGGTCGTATGCAGTCCTGATTGTGGCGCTCACCTGCACGGCGCCAAACACGCTTACGACCATCATTGGCACCAAGGCAGAAGCTACTCTCATCGCTGAAGACGACACGTCTCCATTCGTCCCTCCATTCACGCCTGTCGCGACACCACTGGAGGCGGGCTGCACGATGTTGGGGCGTGAGCGGAAGACGGCCTAACGGTGTGCGGGACCGTAGCCCAGCTTCATGGAGACGGTTGCGAATGGTCCACGCCGATACCCCAGGAGCAATTTGCTGGGAAGTGGCGGTGCGGTCCCCTACGGCACTGCGTAGGATCCTACGGTCTTGGCGTGCATCCGTGCGTCGCTGCGGTCCGGTCCCAGGTCGACGGGCACGTGCACCTTCCGCCGACCACTGGCGACAACATCGATGTACTGTGGAGACCTCACGCCCCACGTGTTGAGCAATTCGGCGGTACGTCCACCCGGTCTCCCGCATGCCCACTATACGCCCTCGCTCAAAGTCCGTCAACTGCAAATACGGTTCACGTCCACGCTGTCGCGGCATGCTACCAGTGTTAAAGACTGCGATGGAGCTCCGTATGCCACGACAAACTGGCTGACACTGACGGCGGCGGTGCACAAATGCTGCGCAGCTAGCGTCATTCGACGGCCAACACCGCGGTTCCTGGTGTGTCCGCTGTGCCGTGCGTGTGATCATTGCTTGTACAGCCCTCTCGCAGTGTCCGGAGCAAGTATGGTGGGTCTGACACACCGCTGTCAATATGTTCTTTTTTCCATTTCCAGGAGTGTATTAACGGAGAGGAGAGATCTATGCAGCGTGGACAAGTAAACGTCATGGGCGGTAAGTGTGACACGCGATGGAATGAAAGAGTAACTGATCCCCACGCAAAATGAATACATAAGGCTGTTGATAATAATGTGTGTGTGTGTGTGTTTTGGGATCTTATGGGCTCCTAAGAGCGAGGTTAACAGCGCCCGAAATTAATGGTTAGCCTTCACCCCCCATTATGCAATGAGTAAGTGTCAACAGTGCCAATAGGGCTAGAGTCAATTATTAGGACATGATGTCCGTTTCTGGCAATCGACAACCAACGATGCTTTCACGGATAACATTGGCGCACCATTGCAAGTGGCGCAGACAAGCCGACGTGGTATCTGTATATGCGTTCTAGTTGACATTATAGAAATATGGGCATGTATGCATCCAAAATCAGAAGTGGCCATCACGGCGAACACTTTCTGTGATAACCTGGCGGAGGGAGGTAGCAAGCCCCGCGAAATTCTTGTAACTGAAGATACACTAGTCTCCGGATTTTGTGACAAGAAGAATCAAGTCGAAAAACAAATGATCATTGATACTGTGTTTTTCACACACAGGTCGTTGGGAAGAGACGTTTCCAGTGAATCATTCCGCCAAGGCTGGCAGTAAATGTAGGAGTACAACCCATTGCGTCTCTGTCTCTCCTCTCAGATATACTTAAGGAATTTTGGTAGCGAATGTATTACAAATTAGTAGATTACAATCAGTTTCAGAGCGCTTCCTTAGTGTGAAAAAATTACGTAGATTCTACTACGTCAGAGTCCAAGGATGAAGCAATGGTCTGAGGTAATTTTAAAGACAAATTGACTGCTGAGCTATTCCGGGTTAATTCAATCATCAGAGCTACAGTGTGCGCAATACCTGTGATTTGCATGTTTTTCTATGTTTTCCTACTCCTGTGTTAGTACAAAAAGTCATTTATCCAATCACTGCTGTGTAACTGAGGGCCTCAGCAGATTTTCGTACCTCAGTCTTCCCGTACGTGTCCAAAAAGCATGTTTGCCCTTTCAACTAGTCAGATGTGTTCTCCTCTGCTGATATAGAGTTAATTTTATGGCTCTTTGTATATTTATATTCCTGTTAGCATTTATCTTCCGTGTTTCATGTATCCATTGCCAGAGAATGGGATGCCAGATTCCTCTACGATAAACGTTACCACAACCTACATGCTTTTATTTACGAACTGATTCCTTTAGAGCCACCCCAAAATTAAATGTAAATCATAAATCCTACTACGCTCAAATACAGAAGTGCAAGATTAACTAAGGTATATGATGTGTTCTGTACCCTTATAATCAATATAAATTCGGAGTGTTTGGTTAAAAGGGAACAGAACACATCAAATAACTTAACTCTGCAGTAACTACCACTTCTCATAATGATTCCCTTTATCAATATTTCATTTAATTAAATTGATAAGTGGCTTATGTATCAACGGTGCCATTAATATTACTCCCACAATATTATGTAAAATAACACAGGCTATGTGCATAAATCACTGTCATTGGCAGTATTTCTTATTACGATGATTGAGAAGAACCACACAGGCTTCTTTCAGTTTCTCTTACTTGACGCCGGTTGCAGTTGGTCTTATTTGAGCCTGGAACACTAATTAACAAACTATCAAGATGAGATGAAGAATTTCATGACCAAAGGAACAGATACTGAACACTGTGACAGTAGTAGAAATTATGGAAAGTTCAGGCACGAGCAGCAAACGTAAATTTGCGTCCCGGGTTTTTAACTTTCTTCTATGAACTGCTTTACATGCTGCTCAACGTCTTCCTCACACGGTGAGTACTTAATGCGACATCTTGATGAATGACATGCAAGTAATTTGGCAAAGTCTTTGCACATGTGAAACGATATAGTAAATTTAAATGGAACTACAAAAACCGCAAAATACAAACAATATATTATTTTCAGAATGAGATTTTCACTCTGCAGCGGAGTGTGCACTGATATGAAACTTCCTGGCAGATTAAAACTGTGTGCCCCACCGAGACTCGAACTCGGGACCTTTGCCTTTCGCGGGCAAGTGCTCTACCATTTTTTTCTTTTTTTTTAATCTCATTTTGTTCGCTTTTGTTCGTTGCATCTGCTCGGGGCGGACGTCGTAAGACATCCGTTGAAGTTCGTTGTTGATCGATTAGCTCAGTGTTTTTATTACAGAGGGCTGCTAACCCTCTGACCGAACACGCTGAGCTACTGTGCCGGGAAACCATCTGAGCTACCGAAGCACGACTAACGCCCGGTACTCACAGCTTTGCTTCTGCCAGTACCTCATCTCCTACCTTCCAAACTTTACAGAAGAAGTTCTGCAAGGTTCGCAGGAGAGCTTCTGTAAAGTTTGGAAGGTAGGAGACGAGGTACTGGCAGAAGTAAAGCTGTGAGTACCGGGCGTTAGTCGTGCTTCGGTAGCTCAGATGGTAGAGCACTTGCCCGAGAAAGGCAAAGGGCCCGAGTTCGAGTCTCGGTCGGGCACACAGTTTTAATCTGCCAGGAAGTTTCATATCAGCGCACACTCCGCTGCAGAGTGAAAATCTCATTCTGGAAACATCCCCCAGGCTGTGGCTAAGCCATGTCTCTGCAGTATCCTTTCTTTCAGGAGTGCTAGTTCTGCAAGGTTCGCAGGAGAGCTTCTGTAAAGTTTGGAGGGTAGGAGACGAGGTACTGGCAGAAGTAAAGCTGTGAGTACCGGGCGTTAGTCGTGCTTCGGTAGCTCAGATGGTAGAGCACTTGCCCGAGAAAGGCAAAGGTCCCGAGTTCGAGTCTCGGTCGGGCACACAGTTTTAATCTGCCAGGAAGTTTCATATCAGCGCACACTCCGCTGCAGAGTGAAAATCTCATTCTGGAAACATCCCCCAGGCTGTGGCTAAGCCATGTCTCTGCAGTATCCTTTCTTTCAGGAGTGCTAGTTCTGCAAGGTTCGCAGGAGAGCTTCTGTAAAGTTTGGAGGGTAGGAGACGAGGTACTGGCAGAAGTAAAGCTGTGAGTACCGGGCGTGAGTCGTGCTTCGGTAGCTCAGATGGTAGAGCACTAGCCCGCGAAAGGCAAAGGTCCCGAATTCGAGTCTCGGTCAGGCACACAGTTTTAATCTGCCAGGAAGTTGAATATATTATTTTGCTTACACGTTTACAAAAACGTTCCTGAAGTACATGTTGTACACAAGTTGCTGAATTGTATGATGTGTAATAATGTCAGTAGTATGAGACGATATAGAAATGTCTGTCCCAAAAATGACTCTCACCAAAATAATAGCATTTATTCAATTAATGAGAGTGAATGGAAAACGAAACATTCCTGGAAATGAAGATTCCATTGTACAACACACATTGCCACAGTTCTATCGTCTAAGAAATATTGAAAATCACATTTGATGTACACTATGCAGTCACGTTAATTTGATCAAATTGGTATCAGTATGATTATACAATTAATTAATCGATCAAATACTATCCCCCACCCCCTGATGGCATCATTTGGTTCCCATGCCAGCTCATGGGTCGCTTCCCCCACCCTCTCTTGGAAATCCCGACTCCTCACTCATACCTACCACTAATCACTTCCTTCCCACCCCTGGAGACGGCGGGGAACTCACTTAGTTTGTGTTGAGGTGCAGAACTGAGAGGATCCTCGTAGTATTTATCCAAACAATTTCACGCTGTATATTTATTTACTTGAACAATTGGGAATGTCTTCACCAGAGGGTGTCCCAGTCATCGTCCCCTCAATTCTCACTCCACCCAGAAAAAATAGCGTGAAAAGTCGCAAAGTCTGTGTTGGACTGGGACGATTTCACGACAGTAGGCTAATATATTAACTATTAAACGATTAAGGCATCGGAACATTGTATAAAAAATTTCCAGGAGACAAGGAAGAGCGGAATACCATTTATTTAAGCAGTTTGCAGGGATGTATTTCACATAGTTTATTTATTTGTTTCTAAAAACTGTAATACTTCTTGCAAGTGACAATGTTACACAGCTGGTGCTAAAAGAAATCACAGTACCACTCGAAAGTAGTACAATGCAGACTCAGAGCACTCCTTCACCTAAAACTCGAAATAAGTAATAAAATATCTCTGCAAGTATAGATAGGACCTTCCTCAATTCGGTTTGTTTGAAGGCACTGTCTGAGACAGAAAAATTTCTGAGTCCTACAGCTGCTCTGCTGTTGAGCACCTTTCCGAAACGCTGAGTGGACTTAGTTGATATTTGCTACTGGAATCAGGGACGTTGAGGCACTTATTTTTATTTTCTTCACTTTTGGAAGTACAATGGTGTCTAGGTACAGAAGGATAAATCGGAACTATCACATATCTAGTAAGTTAGGGATATATCTCAACCCACCCCCCCTCCCAAAAAAAAAGAAAGATCGTGAAAAATCGCGGGAATTTCCGTTGAATTTCTGTGTCCTACAACTGGTCTGGAGGTGCTCTAAATCCACAATTGTGGATGGTGGACAGCATCTTACCTGGCCGAACCACAGGAGGCTGACAGACCTTGACATCTCTCGGAACACTCAAACAAAGAGGACAATAAGTCACCCTCAAATGTCACGAAACTTTCCGTAGGTACATTGATCTGGCCCTGTCTTGTTCCAACCAGTTTGTGGAAACACTTAGTCCCTCACAAAGGTCACCTTGTGAATATCTGACGTCATGCAACTTCCAGTGAATGGAGCATTCTGATTGGTTCCTACTCTCTGTTTGGTTCTTACTCTACTCTTGTGGTAGCACTGTGCGCCACTTTCTACAAAAGGAAAGAATTACGGGGATTTCAACGGAAAACTATTTCCTACAGAACGAAAAAAATAAAACAGTCACATTGTAATGGCAGTTAGACCCTACAAAAGCTGTCTACAGATCACGAACACTATCGCCAAAGACAGTTCGTCAATTACACTGCTCGGCTACTGCCGAGGATAGCGTGAACTCTTTAGCGATGTCCATCCAGGCTACATCGCAACAAACTGTTATACCACCATACCATATCGTTGTAGTAAACACGTAATTCGCATCCTGCACAATGAAAAATCATAACTGTATGTAGCTATCGACCACAAGGCACTGATACGTGTACCGCAAAGGCACAAAGTTCCCAGAAACGTGAGTACATACATCATAATCAGTCGCAGCACTAGACATTTCCTACAAGGTTGGTCAGTCATTCACCGCAGCCAGGCTACAAAACAACAGCCCCCTTCACCCCCCCCCCCCACCCATCCCCATCATCCACACACACACACACACACACACACACACACACACACACATACACTCGCTGACCTGATGCACAATGACAAAGCTCTCTGTAGACATCTTCCACTCTCTGAACTAGTGCACAAAGGCTGGGATGATTTCCCAAGCAGAAAAGAGTCCGTCAACAGTACTGTTCCCAGTCTGGTCTACTTGCTGCTGTGGTTTCTGCATTGGGTTGCGACCATTTCCTGACTCTGGGAGTATAAGAGCATTTATTTTCTGAGCTCTGCCGATGAGTAATACTTCGCCATTTTCAGGTAAAGTTAAATACTTCTTGAAATTACTGTGCAATAGTAAATCGTGTCCACGTATCTGCAGAGCTGTCTTCTCTCATTCACCCGTCAAGGTATGTATCCTGTACTGACTGTACAATAGTTTCCCCTAGCATCACCACCACATTTTCGAAGCGATTATACCGACAGTTTAAGAGCACGCTTTTAGATGTACTGACAATAAGAGTGAAAACACTGCAAAGGTATCACTTATAGACCGATCGCAACTAGTGGAAGTTAGTGTATTCACTAGATTCAGGATGAAGCTTGAGTAGTTTCTGAGACATGAAACTTTCACCAGAGTCGAAATTAAGTAAACTCTAGCCTTAACTAAACTAATTAAGAACAGATCTCGAAACAGAGAGACTTATTACCACGCCCACATTTGAATTAGTAAACCAGAAATGGTAAACTGCTAGCTTTGGCCATGAGCCTTGCTGGCGAAAAACCCGAGGACAACCTGCGGGCAAAGTCCTCCACTGCATCAGATCCTATGCCATGTACCATAAATAGAGAAGATGAGGACTTGTATTGAGGCCTTGCATCACCTACCTCAAATCAGTCAGTAAAATATTCATCCCAGTCAAATAATCTGTTCTCCAGTGTGTGCCCATCAAAGAACACAATCAGTCTCTAGAATCGGTTTATTCAGAAGAACCCCTCATATGACAATTTCAGAAATTAATCAATGAAATTTCCTGGTTATTTTTGGAACAAGTGTACGCTGTGGTTTTGTAAAAGAGCAGTAATGTAATAATTATGTCATATTAATCTAACTTTACTGAAAGCCACTTCGATCAACAGCAAGTACTTATAGTTGTACTCTAGCGATTGAAGTCCAGCAGATTAAGTCTATCGTAAAATGCATAGAAATTACTGCAGAAAACGTGATTAAAATTGTGAAAATTAACGGAAAATATGCTAAAATTAGGAAAATATGTCAAAAACGAGGATGAATGTTGGTACTTAAAACGTTTACATGGGAGTATGAAAAACATTTCACTCACACATCACCCGCTGATGTGTGCATCATTCCAGTGTTACTGTAAGGACAGAGTGTGGATGAGAATGTATAAATAGCCGGTATGTCACATCATTGTATGCTGCACTCATGGCAAAATATGGAGACTAATCCATTTATTTACGGTATACCACAGCAACGAACTTACGTGGAATAAGAACGGTGATATTTCTTTTGTTAGAGAGACAAATGCGACGACTACTGAGTATTCAGACTGTGTACAATGACGTTGTGTAGTGTATAATGCATATGAGGTGGAATACTGGAGTTTTGCAATGTATCCATCATTTTGAGTGGAGAGCAAGGAGAAGATGAAGAACAATTAACTATTGGACTGGGGGCTTGTTTTTTCTACTGCCACCCAAGTGACACATTAGGTGTTATGACTTTATCAGTAGGAGTCTGAATGAATGCAGGTGTGGACGCTAACAGGTCACCAACATCATTAACTCAAGCACGCTTTGAAGAGTTGTACTACACCAGCATGATATGTCATTGTACTGGTAAAAACAGGACCTGCAACAGTATACAAACAATATCATTTACTCTGATTGCAGTTTGTTTTCAAACATAAGAAACAGACTGCTGGTGTTTTTTTTCCTGGTATGAGAATAGACAGGGTGAAAGACCATTTCTGTATTGATATTTCAATGTAAATAATAACCACTAGCACGACAATTTATTTGAACCCATTAATTTTGAACACTCTCAAACTATTTCAAATTGTCAACTGAAATTGCCGAACTGAAAAAAGTCGATGATATCTGTTCCTGTGGAATCATGATTGTTTCATTATTATCAGGTTGTAGGAGCAATAACATACTTGAGCGCTGATGACCACGCTGTTTAGCGCCCGTAAACCTCAAGCACACACACACACACACACACAATAACATACTGATTTGTGGCTAACATACAAAGTGCTATTAGTGTACGTCTTATGACCTTTCTGGAGACTGAGTAACATGTTATCATTCCCCTTCAACGTGTCAACACAGTATCATGATTCTCGAAAATATGTGGGGTGATTCAGTGTTGAATTTTATGATGTTATGAAAATGTTTGAAATAATTAATGCTTATTACTGAATTGACAAATTCCTAGCAAATACCATAAGGAAGAAAGCGTACTCTCATCATTTTCGAAACGCCATTCATTGACTGATATGGGAATTCAGTGTCTTGCTATAGTAAGACTGAGGTAAATATGGTAAAAATGTGGATGAATGAGGGTAGTTACATGTTCGCGTGGCTGCGTGAAAATCATTCCATGGTGAATGACTGCTCTTGGACGCTTCAAAAACAGAACACCGAGTTGTCTGCTATCCCATCAGTGTGGAGTGTGAGTTTAAATGGAGCTGTTTGCAGACGTTCCACAATTCTGTAAATCTTACAGCTTGCATATGTTGCGACGTCTTCTGTATTTTTAGCAATGAGAGACACCACCTATGTCTTTTATTTCAATCATCGTGTGTGTTGTGGGAGCAGCTTAACTTACATCTTGTGATGTCCAGCCTTGTGTGAGAGCTGGTGGATCGAAACATGTTAATGCAAGTTTGTAACTTGGCACAAATCTCAAAGTCTTGGTGGAAAAACTAAATGTATGCCAGTGTACAAAGCTGTAGTAATACACTACTTGGATATGTTAAAGCAGAAAAAAATGTATCAAACTTTATCCAAGAACAACACAGGAATCCTCTCTTGTGACTGATAGTCTGTGGGATATGGTCTTCCTACACTACGGCTGACAAAATTTTATACAGGCCTGTGCAAGCGACTGTAACTACTGGGTACCTGCTCCAACGGCCCAATATGTGTATATTTAATACGGTCACCACATATGCTCGATGTCACGATGCAGATGGTATTTGTTTTCGATATAGCGGGAGAGACGGACAAGGTAATACTTCATCAAATTCTTGCCATGTGTCATTAGCAAACATTTTATAGTTCAGAGTTTTGCTACATTGGATGTCACAAAAATAATGAATATTTTCAGAGGTACTGTACCGTCAACAAATTCTTTGACGCTGTTACAGTGTCATATGTCTAGCACAGTAATCACATAAGTACAATAAAGGTGATCAGGACATGTACAAGGTGATATTTACAGACTGTCATTATGTATCAATGAATTGTAGGTGTTATGCTCCTGAATTTCTTCGTGCAGTCCATGAATACTCTCCATGTTTCAGAATTTCCTCCTGTATGATACTACGCTACTTTTCTCGTTGGGATAGCTCTCTCCCTAGTCGGACGGATGTTTAGACAGCCTACTAACTAATGGAACAGTATTGTCGGAACGTAATGGGATTTCGAGAGAATTAGCAGGGGTCTGTGACATGGCTTAATGTATCAGTTCTACTTACTGTGACAAACGCTGGCTCTCGTGCAAGAACGTATGTAGCATAAACGAAAGATGCGACACGTCCAGTCAGACCAACCTCCTCTGGTATGGACGGGTGGGATAGGAATAGGTGATAGGTTAGGGTTTCCCAGAAGGTTGGAGGAAGCAATCAATCCATATGCTGTCTGGGGAAAACTCATGATGACATTAGGCAGTGGGGGTAATTAATTTATGAATTAAGTAATGTGATATCGATTTTGTAGTCCGCCCCGATAGCTGAGTGGTCAGTGTGACAGATTGCCATAATACGGGTCCGTGTTCCATTTCCGGCTGGTGCAGGGCACCCAATGTGGCGATGAATGTAATAAGACCTACACCAAGGCGGCCGGACCAGTCCCACAAGAGGTCTCCTGGCCAATGACGCCAAACTCTAATTTCCATTTTTCCCATATAGATTGCGTATCAAAATTGAGCCAGAACCTGCTTTACCCTACACTACCTACTCCAGTGACGTGGTCAGTTGCGCTATGTTTCTGGGTTGAGAATCCATGGCTTGAACAGCCCAGTTGAGGTTGCCCTACAGATTTTCAATTGAATTGGTGGACAAGGGAATATGGTAAGTTCATCGTGGTGTTCTTCAAACCACGTATGAACGCTGCGAGCTGTTTGATAGTGCATCTTTTCTTGATCCATTGTGACTTCCAAAATAATGAGAGCCCCCAGGAGATGCCAGGAAAATATTCTTCAGGCCATAATGATTCCTCCTATCGCGTGGAGCCTTCCATCGAATATTGCAGAGCGTTCACTTTAAGATTTTTAATGCCATACAAAGCATTTGCCGACGTGCGATGGAGCATAAGACCTGATTCATCCATAAAGGACGCCTGTCTCCACTTAGTTCACGTCGAGTGATGGACACGCTTTCGAAAACAGTGTTCGACGCAAATTAACAGCAGTGTGCATGACCGCATGAACCATGCGCCTGCCAAAAAGGCTGACAAGCAGTATCGCCAGCAGAACCATCATGGAGAAGATAGCGTTAGCAAGCCCGTAGTTCGTCCTGGCCGTCAATTTCTCAACAGTTACACTCCAATTCGTCAGTAAGCCTTTCTGCAGATGTCTTTAAGCCCTGTCTTCTATGGCCCATGGAGCACCACAGTTGCTGCAGTGCTGTTTTTTTTTCCATGCGTGGTGTACTTTAATGAAAGCGCAATGCGAACGGTTTACAAAATTTAGCAATTTCGGAAATGTTTCTTTGCTAATGCTAATGGTGTTGCCGTTTTCAATGTCAGATAAATCGCTCCGTTTCCACATTCCAACAACGACTGCACTGTTTTCAGAGTACCCACGACACGTTTCACGTAACATCAGTTGGTGCTGCTGCCATCTGTCTTCTGTGAATGGCTAAATCACTCTGACGTGGAGCATAAATGGTGGTCACAATAATGTGACTGAGTATTGTAATAACATGGCACCAATTTGAAACGTCCCCTAACAGTGAGATAAAAGGAATGTGGATAAAGAGGAATCGACATATATGTACTGTTGATTTACAACTCCCCCCCCCACCCACACCACTATCCTTCCTATCTTCCTATCCAAAAACACACACATACAGACACACACACACACACACACACACACACACACACACACACACAGAGAGAGAGAGAGAGAGAGAGAGAGAGAGAGTGAGAGAGAGAAGAGAGAGGGTGGGTGGAAGGGGTGAGGGCAAGAGAGAGAGACATGGGGGGGGGGGGGCGTACACAATGATTATTCAGCTACTTTACTGAAGTAAACAATATTTACGGACGTAAATAATATTGTACATAGCATTGGAGGCTGTGCGACAAGGTGTGAAGCATCCAGTGTCCGGACTGTAAGCGGTCCGAGTAGCCGATCGAACGGAATCCACTTACCAGGAGCTGTTAGGAGGGGTAGGGGCATTTGGCGTCCGGTCCGGCCGATCAATCGGCAGAGATGGTATGGCGGTCGCTATAGGCGCTGAGCACAAAGGGCTCAAGGGCTGCTGGCTACCGGCTATCCCTAGATCACCCCTAGTCATGAAACTATGGTGCGACATTGCGCTTGGAGAGAAACATTTTCATTAACGCAAGAGCCTTTTAGTTCAACGGACAATAAATAGCTCCTCTGAAAGGTAACGATAATACCAAGCAAGTCAATAAGTGAAGGTAATTTTTACTTGCCCATAGTTTAACTTGCTCACCCAACAATGACGCATTCTTATCTTCGCAGTTTCTCCTGTTCGTTAGCCATTTTGAATCGATGTATAACCGCTATCGTATTAATTTAATAGCATTTCATTATTACTGCTCTATTGTTCATTCGCACCAAGGAAGATATGAGAGGAATGCCTTGTTTCCTGTACTCTCAAGAGGCTAAAGATGCGAAGATTATCTGGACGATGGTCTACGAAGTCGTTAAAAAAATTCCGGATCGTTCGTAACTTCGTGCCACTGGCGTGTTGGAGCGACATGCGGTTGAGATTCTCGTACACGCTTATCTTGAAAAATATAACTAAAGGAAGTTACATAGTTGTATGTCTGTTAGTTATCCATCAGTGCTACATTGTGTAGAACGTTGTGTCAGACAGTTAGTGAATTTCGAGATGGCAGAGTTAGAGAAGCAACAGGTCTGCAGTAAATTTTGCATAAAACTCAAGAAAACTTTTACACAGACACACCAAATGATGGAGGAAGCCTATGGCGATGAGTGCTTAAGACGCACTCGGTATTAGGCATGGTTCACACGGTTTAAAGATGGCCGGGCGGGAGTTACAGATGACCCACGTTCAGGTCACCCTTCGACGTCTACCGTCGACGCTCATGTCACGAATGTCAACGAAATTCCACATTACAATCGAAGATTGGCGGCCGAGTGATTGCAGAAGAATGTAACATTTCAGTGGGATCATGTCATGAAATCCTGACACAGCATCACAGAAAGCATCGTGTTGCCCAGCTCATGGGATCTTTGGTGTGTTGGTGTGACGTGACGTATGCTGGACTGCTGTTGAAATTGCTCGTCAATGTTTCATAAAGCTTTAGTCTTCAGCTACCTATTTTAAGGTTTATTTGTGTTAATATATGCTGTAAAAGTAACTTATTAGTCGATTTTCATTAATTTCAGTCTTTCGTCCTGTGTTACTTACTCGAGTGGTCTATTATTCGTGAGTGTGCTTACTTCGTTCGTCTAAGCCTCACGCCTCAGTAGTGTGTTTATATTTTGCGGTGTGCACTGCAGGTGTAGCGGCTATAAAGCTAAGTACTGACAAACTTAGTTGTGCATTGTTATGGAGTTATTAAATTAAATAGTTTTCAGCGGTGTTTCGTGCCGTTTGTGGCGAAATTACAATTTAATAAACTTATGGAAACGTTGGCTTGCTGTGTTTTTTAGTTTTCTGCGTTTTAAAGTTGTTTAGTAAATTTCGGACTTTAGTTTTCAACTGACGTTTCTTCGGTTTCTAGTGAAATATTTCAGTAAAATTTTCATTTAGTGTTTTTACTTGGTTTAGTGTTCCAGTGGCTCTTTCAATTTTTTGGTTTTACTTAAAAATTTTGTGAATTTTTATTGGTACTGGTATTAGCTGTGGTGTAGTAGTATTATTACAAGTAGTTGCTTTCTTGGTAGAAAGAGAATTTCGACACAACTATTGTTAGTTCTGTAAATAGTTCTACCGGTGTAACTCAACTTTGGTAACAAAGATTTATATAGTTTCTTTCAGTAACTGTAAAATTTTACCATTAGAGAGAAGTGTGGGCTCTGTCGTAGGTTTGTGAGTAGTGGGTTACGGTATGGGATTTGTTCAAAGTGTTCAAAGTATTTTCAGTGGGGGGAATGCAGTGGGGAAGCCAGTGTGCATTCTAGCGAGATCCTCTCCTGAGAATGCAAAATCTGAAGTAGAAATAAATTGATAGAAGAGCAGGAGCCTTAGATCTTGGCCCTTCAGGTACAGTTACAACGCGCAAAGGAGGAACTAGATAGGTTGAGGAGGGTGAAGGGTGGTGGGGAATGGGAACTGGCAGCTGGCAAGAAGGCAGCTGATCTAGAGATAATTTCTGTATGGTGCGGAAAGTGGCAATTGGCACTAAACAAAGGAGAGTGCGAGGTCATCCACATGGTTACTAAAAGAAATCCGATAAATTTTGGGTATACGATAAATCGCACAAATCTAAGGGCTGTCAATTCGACTAAATACCTAGGATTTACAATAACAAGAAACTTAAATTGGAAAGACCACATAGATAATATTGTGGGGAAGGCATAACAAAGACTGCCCTTTGTGGCAGAACACTTAGAAGATGCGACAAACGCACTAAAGACACAGCCTACTTCATACTTGTCCGTCCTCTGATGGAATATTGCTGCACGGTGTGGGATCCTTACCAGGTAGGATTGACGGAGGACATCGAAAAGTTGGAAAGAAGTTCCGGTCGCTTCCGGTTTTCGGGCAATAGGGGTGAGAGTGTCACTGATATGATACGCGAGTTGGGGTGGCAGTCACTGAAACAAAGGTGGTTTTCTTTGCGGCGAGATCTATTTAGGAAATTTCAATCACCAACTTACCCTTCCGAATGCGAAATTATTTTGTTGACACCCACCTAGGTGGGGAGAAATGATCTTCATAATAAAAATAAGAGAAATCAGAGCTTGAACGGAAAAATTTAGGTGTTCCTTTTTCAAACGCGCCATTCGAGAGTGGAATGGTAGAGAAGTAGGATGAAAATGGATCTATGAACCCTCTCCCAGCCACTTAAGTGTGAATTGCAGAGCAACCATGTAGATGTAGATGTAGAAGAGGAGGTATTCAGACAGTTACGCTTTGCGTATATGTGACAGATTTGGCCAACTCTTAGAGATGAGTAGAAAGGAGCCTCTTTTAGCTGTAGGCGTAGGGAACATGGAGCAGACCTTAGCAGTTAGGAGGCCTAGGTCAGTTGCAAAGCCTAACAGAACGAAGAATGTTCTGCTGCTAGGTAGTTCTCACGGCAGAGGTGTGGGTCAGCAGTTGCAGGAAGTGTTGGGGAGTGAGTAACAGGTCACCAGCATTGTGAAGCCTAGTGCAAGGTTGACTCAAGTGACTGACAGCATAGGGGAGTTACGTAGGAACTTTACGAAGGAGAATCAGGTAGTGATAGTAGGTGGAGCTGGGAACAGTCCTGATAGGGACAGGGAATATGATGCAGGTGGTGACCTGATAAAGAATGCTACTCCAACTGGTGGCATTAATGTGCATTTCGTGCAGCTGTTTCAGAGTCATGATCGGCCTCACCTTAATGCAGCTGTTAGGCCCGTTAACATGGGACTGGAGAGGGCGCTGATGGCAGAGGGCATGGGTCACATCTCAGTGGTGCCAGCTGGGTCTATCAGTAGATTGGGGTTCACTAGGCATGGCCTGCACCTGAATAAGTATGGGAAGGGGAAGCTGGCAATGCTTATATGTGACAGTGTAATGGATGATGGTGGTGGTGGGATGTAAACGTTCCTGTAGTAGTTAGTGTTAAGAGCTGCACCTTTTTTTAAATTGAAGTCAGCTGAGAGGTATACCTGCTTAAGGTAGTCCCTCTAACAAAGGGCTCACCTTCTGAGGATATAATGTTTACAAGTAGAGAAGGAATTAGCATGCTTCATTAAAATTTAAGATGTATTAGAGATAAATTTGGTGAACTGCTCATAGATGTTGACTCGGTTATTATTGGTATATCAGAGCACCACATAAATAATTTGACAATTCAGAGGCTTCCTTTACCAGGATACAGATTAGCTCGCTATTTTTCAAGGAGTTTCTTGCGGGATGGAAGAGTGGCTATGTACGTAAAAAACAGTATTCCGTTTGAGTCGATAGAAGCATCACGACACTGCGCTGAACCGCTTTTTGAATGTTGTGCAGAGGCAGTTGAAGTTAGTGAAACTAAACCTCTAATTGTTGTTGTTCATAGGTCCCCTAGCTGCGACTTCAGGGCATTTCTGCTCAAGCTAGGAGGTTTCTTGATTCACTTCATAGGAAGTACCAGAAATTGGTTATATTTGGTGACTTCAGTATTAATTTTGTGTATAATGTTGCAAGAAAAAGGGTCTTAGTGGATTTCAAAAATTAATATGGTCTGATACAGATTGTGTTTTTTCCAACGAGGGTGCAGAGGAACAGTTGCACAGCTTTAGATAATAATGTTATTCATTCTAGATTACTAGATGGGCATTCTGTCAGTAAAACAGAGAATGGCCTTTCAGACCATGATGCACAAATTTTAACACTAAAAGGCTTTAGTATTCAAACAAATGTCGTATTGAATTACAAACTATGTAGGAAAGTTAATCCAAAAGTAATAGAGTTGTTTTATCCTTGTCAACGAACAAGAGTGGCAGAATGTTTATAGTGCCGATAACTCAGAAGATGAATATAATGCGTTCCTTAACACAATTTACATGCTCTTTCACAGTTCCTTTCTATCAGAACTTTCTAAACGGGTTACTGGAAGTAATAGGCACCCCGGGTGGCTGACTAATGGGACAAGGATATCTTGTAGAACAAAACGGGAATTATATCAAAATGTTAGAATTAGTCACAATCAAGCTACAGTAGCCGATTACAGACAGTATTGTAAGGTGATTAAAGATGTTATTAGGGAGGCAAAGAGAATGTGGTATGGAAATAGAATAGCTAATTCACAGGTTAAAATTAAAACCATATTGTCAGTTGCGAAGGACGTGTCTGGCCAACAGCACACGGTCGACGATATAAAATCAGTTTGTAGCAAAAATATTTCTGTTACTCATAAATCAGATATGTGTACAGTATTTCACAATCATTTTCTGAGCATTGCTGGTGAATTAAACAAAAATTTAATTCCAACAGGGAATCATATAACATTTTTACACATGCCTTCTTGAGATTGATGTCTGAAATACTCCTCTGGGACACAGACAAGGGGGAGATTGAGCCAACAATCAAATCACTGCAGACTAAGGACTCTCATGGTTTTGATGGAGTGTTTAGCAGAATCCTTAAGTACTGTGCTGTACATGGTATCCGTGGATTTAGCGATATTTGTAATTTTTCCTTTAGGAATGGTCGGTTTCCTGAATGATTACTCACTAGTAAAGCCACTTTATAAAAAGGGAGAAAGGGATAATGTAGATAATTTTAGACCTATTTATATGCCATAAAAGTTTGCAAAAGTTATTGAAAAGGCTGTGTAAGTAAGGATAATTGAACGTTTTTTATCACAAGATTTGGTATCAAATGTACAGTTCGACTTAAGAAGTCGTTTAACAACTGAAAATGCTATATTCTCATTTATCTGCGAGTTACTGGATGGGTTAAACTAAAGGTTTCGAAAGCTTGGCAAATTTTGTCGATTACTAAGACAGTTGCTTGTGTTGAATACAAAATATTGCTCCAGAATTTAGACTAATACAGAATACGGGAGTAGCTCACAATTGGTTCACCTCTTACTTTAGCAACAGACAGCAAAAGGTGAGTATTCACCATGTTGATAATGGCTGTAATGTGGGGTCTGAGTGGGGGGAGGGGGTGCCCCAGGGATCAGTGTTGGAGCTGACCCTGTTCCTTATTTATATAAATGTAATGCCCTCTAACATTACGGATAACTCAAAAATATTTCTGTTTGCTGAAGACACTAGATTGGTAGTAAAGGATGTTGTGTGCAACACTGGCTCGGTTTCAAGTACTACAGTACATGACCTGAGTTCATGACTTGTAGAAACTGAACTAACGCTAAATCACAGTAACACTCAGTTTTTACACTCTGTAACACACAATTCAACAAAACCTGAAGTTTTAATTTCACAGAACTGGCATATAATTGGTGGAACGGATCAGTTCAAATTTCTAGGTGTTCAGGTGGATTGTAAGCTGTCGTGGAAAGCCCACGTTCAGGATCTTGTTCAAAGACTTAATACTGAAATTTTTACTAATCGAATGGTATCTGAAGCGAGTGATCGTTCGACACGAAAATATGACTGCTTTTTTTCTTATTTTCATTCGCTTATGTCGTGTGTTATTACGTGTTGGAGTAACTCTTCCCATTCCAAAAGGATATTTTTCGCTCAGAAACGAGCGGTTCGGGCAATAAGTGGTGTTGGTTCACGAACCTCTTGTCGACCCCTGTTCACAAGTCTGGGTATTTCGACTTTTGCCTCTAAATATATATATATTCCTTACTGTCATTTATTGTTAACTATATTACCTAATTCCCAAGAATTAGCAACTTTCACTCGGTTAATACTCGGCAGAAATCGAACCTGCTTTTGGATCGAACTTCCTTAACTGTTATGCAGAAAAGTGTGCATTTTACTGCTGCATCCTTTTTCAATAAGCTACCACTCGAATTAAAAAATCTCAGCAGTAATCCACGCGCTTTCAAATGGAAACTTAGGAGTTTCCTCACGGGTCAGTCCTTCTATTCCGTCGAGGAGTTCCTTGAAAAATTAAGCTGATTCTAGTTGTATCGTTGATTGCGTTTACTTAAACTTACGGACTATCTCTTTTCGGGTTCATAAACATTAACATTTATCTTTTATTACGTTTATGCTGTAATTTCTTGTGCTGATACGTTTCCTAACCTTGGATATTTGCGCGTCAGTTTGGTCTTACGGAACTTGACGCGTAAATAAAAATAAACAAAATGAATTAACACCAGAACGACCATTGCCTCCCAATCTGTGAAGAGTTTTTGGATCGTGTACATGAAAACGAGATGTTTCTTAAGAGAATCATAACTGGTGATCAGACGTGGGTCTACGGTAAGTAAGTTGAGACCGAAGTTCAGTCTTTACAGGGGGTTGGGAAAGGTTCTCCAAGACCAAAAAAGCTCGTCAGGTCAGGTCAAATGCCAAAGCACTGCTGGTGATTTTCTTTTACTTTGAAGGATTAGTTCGTTATGAATTTGTGCCACAGGGACTATCAGTACTTGTTGCGACGCCTGCGAGAAAATATTAGAAGGAAACAACTTGGAATGTGGCGAGACGATTCTTGGCTGTTGCATCACGATTAACGCATCCGCACGTTCATCCCTGTTGGTGCGTGACTAGAGCACAATAAACATAATCACTGTGCTGCCGCATCCTCCGTACTCTCCAGACCTGGTCACTGCGGACTATTTTATATATCCAAAGTTAAAAATTCCGTTCAAAAGACGAAGATTTGCGATGGCAGACGAGATAAAAGGAAATTCGCAAACGGCGCTTTGCGTGATCCAGCAAGAGGTGTACCAAGACTGCTTACGAAAGAGGAAACGGCACTGGGGGCGGCATATCAATTGTGGAGCAGACTAGGTCGAAGGAGACCATGCACAATAAATAAAAGATAAGAGTAGAAAAATTTTGTAGACAAAGTTACAAAACTGTTTGAAAAGACCTCGTAGATGTGTCAGCGACTGAAAGATGTGCGAATGGATAAATCACTAGATAAGTGAACTTTTATCTGTTTCTGATCAATGGCTTCCGGTAGGTCATTCTCTTCGAAACCTGAAAGCAATAGGAGGCATATTTTCGGTCCTCTGAGCTGAAAGACTTACGTTAACAGCCATGCTTCTCTCTGGCAAGAAGTTTCAGAAGACCTCAGAGAATGGGCTTTCATGATCGTACGTGCGTAAGTCAGACTTTCTCTACGATTCGGCCTTTGCAATCGTACATAAATCTCTGTTTATGGTCGTAGGCTACCAAGTCAATCGACAGATATGCACAATCATGAACTATTATAAATATCAAAATCACATTTAAGGTGTTTTGTAGACGGAAAAGAAAACCTTATCATTGCCAAATTAACTGTTCATAAGACAAAGGTCCGTTACTATGAATCGCGAAGTCCATGGTGCGGATATGTATATAGCTTCGCCAGTTTTTGGAAGAAAATTTATGATAGTCTTTTGTGGCATGGAAGGAAAGCTGCTGATCAGTTAAATTTCCAGAAATAAAATACTGAACACTGTAATCTAATACATGTAATAAAGAGATCTACTACCAAACGTCAAAATGCAAAAGAATAGGCAAGCTTTAACCCAGGGTTACCGAAAAGTTTCGGCTTCGCACAGGTAGCGCTAATTGGCTACCTCTGTACGATATATATGACGTGACGGTAATAAGTTTTGTATACAAACCTTCCTCGTGAATGAGTTTATCTACTAGTGACAACCGTATCAAAATCTCTACAGTAGTTTCTGAGATGATCCTGAACATACAGACAGAAAAATGGGGCTATGGACTGTAATTTAGTATTATGTACAGATAACGCCTGTCATCGTACAGCTGGGAAAAGAAGCCAGTGCATCTAAATATTGGTTCAGAGCTGCTCGGACGCCCATCGTACAGCCCTGCATCTGGTTTTCACCGTTTTGGCCCAGTTATGAATAATGTTCGTGAGTCGAAATTTTCGTCGGACCCCAATCCTGTGCAGGCAGTGCAAGAATGGGTGTGCACAATGACGCAAATCTTATTCCAGGACGGAGTTATGTAGCTTGCCGAGATGAACCAAGCGCATAGAGGTTGTGGGAGATTATCTACAGATTTGATGTGACCTGCAAAGGTACCCCCCTCCCCTCTCCCGATAAAATAATTGTTTTTCCTTTTTTTTTACTTGTCTACTTATAACAAACGTGGCCATCGTCATCATGAGATATTTTCGCCGAAATCAGTAAAGAACTTCGCAGAACAGTTCAACATATTCCAGTTTATCAAACGTAAGTGTCCGATGGGTTCCTGTGTCTCTTTGGTGCTGTCGTAGGCAGTTCGTCGTTAGTTCCGTAATCATAAAAAGAGGAAGCCACTTACTCCTCCTTTCGTCTTTAGTTCGTTAGGCAGAATATATTTGCTAAAAAAGCCAGAGCCCAGAACGTCATTTGACGTATCATATGTGTTAATTATGTCATTTTTGCACCAAATTTCTTCAAAATTCTGCCCAATGCCAAGGTTGATGTGTTACACGAGCTAAGGTCGTCACACCACCGTTATCCGCATCTCACCCCTTCTCTTGACGCCTCTGCTTTAGAGATGAGACAAGCGACGCAGAACGATGCCCACCCATAAGAAAACTGCGTGGTTTTAACTCTAGGTATCTGTGGGCGTGGATTACCTCCAGATACCTGATTTTACGCTTAACACT
The DNA here is from genome assembly GCF_021461385.2 of Schistocerca piceifrons. Taxonomy (NCBI): domain Eukaryota; kingdom Metazoa; phylum Arthropoda; class Insecta; order Orthoptera; family Acrididae; genus Schistocerca; species Schistocerca piceifrons. Next base: position 55,647,688 of record NC_060138.1, on the reverse strand, counting down.
TTACTTCTGATTATCTACTGGTTGCTTATTGCATCGAGTCCATTCATTTCTTAGCCTTAACACATACAGTCTTTACAAACGTAGAACTATCATTATTATTCTACCACTGGTACCCGTAGAATCAAACACATGTAAATAAAAATTAGGAAACGTAGTACCAAATGTTAGTTTCGGCTTCTATTAACAATTGTTCTTCAAAATCGGTTACCCTTACACTTTTATCACTGGTAAGCACCTAGTTTTGGTTAAGTTTTTTCTATGTCACTCAATTCATTCCTTTTTCAGTGGTGGGCCAACAGATGCTAAGTTGCCACTCACCTATTGTACATATATTAAAACGTGCAAAAAGTGGTTTGGATCTTAAAAAGCAGATAGAACGTGATTAATATCGAACACTGGTGATAATTAGGCGATGATGATGGCTTCAAAAGTTATCTTGTAGAAGTTGGACTACTGCTGCTGGAGTTGATGACAGTGTAATCGTCTTGCATTTCGATGACCTAACGCAGTTAAAGGAACCGTCTGTGAGATTGAACGTAGGACTGCTGTTCGAAAAATATACTGATTTATGTGTAGGGATTGGAGTGCTGAGTCACTTGGTGAAGGTGACGAAATTTGTGAGAATGGAGAAGGTTTCTTCTGTAGAGCGTAGACTGGATCTGGGAGGGTGGAATATGTTTCATGATGACGATTGCTAGGATACCGGAGAATTATCTAGTCAGGATAATTGGAGGTTGGAGTAATTTTGAGAATATTTTGTGGTGGCAATCAATGGGATATAGCAATGGGCAGCTGCTGTTATTACTGGGGAATAAGGAATCGACAGTAAAAGTAGTAATGGCTGCTGTGGTAGGAGTGGAACTCAAGTAGCGACAGGAGGAAATGGGATATCAACTGTGCGGATGATGATACTGAATTCAGGTTTAGTTGGAGGATGTTTGGTCTTAATTTAATGGGGGTTCATTGGGTTGGATTGATTACAGGTGTAGCATACAGGTTAGGTTTGCTGGTTATGGGATTGCTCTAAATGGTGATGTGTTATTTAGTGAAGCACATTTTCATAACCCTGGGTTATGTCATTGTTTTAGGAAAGACATTTTGGCATGATTGGATTTGGCAGCTGACCGGCTCAATACTGCGTCGAGAGTGGTATATGAGGGCACCTGGGCTCTAAGAGGAATAATGTAGGTACCGAATCAAAGAAAAAGCGAAAGAGGAATATGTAACCGGGATTTTTGCGGATGCAGAAGAATTTAATACCTTGGAGGCAGAGGTGTGGTTAAAATCCGGTTCAGTCTCGTCCACCGTGACCGGAAGGATCGCAGCATTCAGTTTGAGCTGGCGACTGTGAGGTTGCAGTTGTCCGGGGCAAAGAGGTCTTACTGAAGAGTGCAAACAAATAACTGATATGTGCATTCGTTAAATACATTAGTATTTGTCTTACAACTCTTCTACGTAACAGCATCAGTGCACCCAAGACATGAGTACGTGCCACAGTGGTTAGTGTCATCCAATATTTATCACAGGCCTAAAGCTTTTCGGTGTTCCTCATCTGTTTATCCAGAAGTCTGCCAAGTAGCAATAGCTGATTTGCGTAAAAACAGGATAATGGTCTCCCTTTCCGTGTATCTTGTCTCACTTGGAGTGTCTGGCACCATCGTTCTTACTATCCTTCTATAGCTTGTGATAGGGACTACGCTCTGACTGGAAAGAAGTGGCTGTACGAGGCATTTGTACCTAAAAATATGAATGCTACATATGCTAAGAAATTTGAAGTCGCTGACTTAACCGAAACATAAAATTAAAAATTCATCAATATTCACTCTGTTGCTGACTTCTTTGTAACGACAAGAAAGCTGCAGATCTCAAAGGTAACGTTGGTACGATTCTCAGCAAATAATCCCGGAATGACGGAGGTGAAAAATATCTTCAGCGAATTGGAAACTTAAAAAGTGTTAGTTTTTAAAAAGGGAGTGGACGTTTTCAATATGAGAAGTGTAATATTCAATGGACTGAAAGGTAAAGAGTACTTAACAAAGAAAAAAAAGTAAAATTTTTATCAAGGACACCGTATTTTCATGACAAATACAGGCCATTTTACGAGAATTTGTATCATATTGATGTCAACTGATTTGGACTTTGGGTTACTTTCAGATAGTGGACTGGTTCTAAGCCTGAAACTAACTTTGGCACTTACATGATTTTTGACGGAAAGAATATGGATGCTAAGCTATGTTAGTACATCTGACGTCAACAGTTCATACTACTTATGAGACATTTAATATTGTTAATAAAATAAAACTATCTACTTACAACTGTCCTTGAACTGAGTGTACACTACATTTTATATTAAAATATAAAATGGAAACTCCTATGTTCCTTTTTTTTATATAACTTCTAAACAGCTTTATGGTAGTTACCAGGCTTTTGGGTTATGCTCTTCAATTCGGAGCAGGAAACATGGGGACCAAAGAGTATAGTAGGGAGTTTCTGCAGCGGACTGCAGTAGTTATATGGGACAGGTCGAAACTACATGCACATATTTGTGGAAGTTGCTCAACAATATTTTGTGACTACTTTGGAGCACGCGATCTTTGGTCTTAGATGGTTCTCTACATGGTGAAACTATTATTTATTCGGTTTGTTACCCCAGTTACCTTCTTTTCCGTAAAAATCAGAGTAATAAAGTAGCCTGTAAAATACAGTCACCCAACCGGACATCACAGCACAGAGAGTAACGAAACATACTCAGACAATGCGTAGCGCCGACCAGAGTGGCCGAGTGGTACTAGGCGCTTCAGTCTGTAGCTGCGCGACCGTTACGGTCGCAGGTTCGAATCCTGCCTCGGGCATAGATTTGTGTGATGTCCTTAGGTTAGTTAGGTTCAAGTAGTTCTAAGATCTAGGGGACTGCTGGACCTCATCTCTTAAGTCCCATAGTACTCAGAGCCAATCGAACCATTTTGAACAATGCGCAGACAAAAAATTATTGTGGTGTCGCTGGCGTCACTGCAGCAACAACTCAGCGAACCACCATGGGCCGCTCTTCCTTCGCATTCATTGAGCCAGTTCACGTGCCTATCAGCCAATTCCGTACCAACGCACTTACCTACCATACTCCTTTGTACCACTGATATCGTACAACCTATGCCGCCGGAAAAACGATGACGAGACAGAACCGAAAACTGTTGACAGTGAGACATAGCAGTCCCTACGTTTTTGTAGATATCTTCAGTGAAATACAGATACTAAGTTAAATGGATATGAGAAGTAAATGTAAATGCAATTACTCTGTAGTGAGCATCCTAAAAGCACGTGTGCTTTACACCAAAACGCTTGTAAAGTATTCCCTAACCATGTCCGATATAAATGTATTGTTGGAAGAACTGGACTTTACATTGTAGATATATTTTTGGTAGCCGACCACTGTGGCCGAGTGGTTCTAGGCGCTCCAGTCTGGAACACCGCTGCTGCTACAGTCGCAGGTTCGAATCCTGTCTCGGGCATGGATGTGTGTGATGTCCTTAGATTAGTTAGGTTTAAGTAGTTCTAAGTTCTAGGGGACTGATGACCTCAGATGTTAAGTCCCATAGTGCTTAGACCCATTTGAATTTTATTTTTGGTATGTGTCGTCGTGAGGACGTGATAATTTCAAATGTGACTATCGAAGAAAGAAGAGGCGGCATTTCGTGATTTGTATTGGGCCCGTTCACGTTCCATTAAAGAAAGAGTGTAACTGCACTTCGTGCGATGGGCAGCAATTTAACCTGGTACGTGTACGTTATTCATCACAAGTTCCCGTACTCCTATCTTCGAGTAGTTTTTCGCTCAACTACTTGTATGGCAGCAATCTGTCTCAGGGAACTAAACAAGCGGCGAGCGTAACAAGGCAGCTAGAAGTGGAGGCAATATGTCTTCGCCCGCTCCCGGCAGACAGCTGGATTGATGAAAAGCAGGAAATGACTACTAAACATCAAGTGCAGACTGATGGTTAGGAATGCAATTGGAGTCATTCGATCCAACAAAAAACCCTGCATTTAATTAGAACCAGAGAGGCTGAAGGATTTAAACACTTTCGTAGAAATAGGCTACATTTACTGTCGTCTTGATTCGTTGGATTAATGTTTCTGAAGAGTAATACAGGTATATATACGTTTCGCTATTAGTTAACTGAATACAAGTCTTCTAACGATCAAAATCAGGCACCAGAGTTGATTTCATAAAGTTAAAAATTATATTGTGGTAAGATCTCTGAGCCAAACGCTATGAAAAACTTTCAGAATACAATCACCGGACTTCTGGCACCGTGAAGTCTCTTTGGTATCGTGCTAGCAAAAGAGACATAATGGTATTTACGATAACCGGTCGCGTTACTGAAACGTATGATCTGCCGAGGCTTTTAAGGCGGCCATTTTTACATACTGTCTTCTGCAGAATGTTTTAGCTAATAAGCATTTTCATTCGGCTACTGAATACCAGCAAAATAAAAATCTTCCATAAAATGGTTTAAAGAGAGAAAATATATTTTAAAGTGCTTTTCAGAGAATCAGCGAATGCTTTTTCTCTTTCGAAATAACGTGTTACGTTAAATATATGGCATGATCCCAGAATGAGATTTTCACTCTGCAGCGGAGTGTGCGCTGATATGAAACTTCCTGGCAGATTAAAACTGTGTGCCCGACCGAGACTCGAACTCGGGACCTTTGCCTTTCGCGGGCAAGTGCTCTACCAGCTGAGCTACCGAAGCACGACTCACGCCCGGTACTCACAGCTTTACTTCTGCCAGTACCTCGTCTCCTACCTTCCAAACTTTACAGAAGCTCTCCTGCGAACCTTGCAGAACTAGCACTCCTGAAAGAAAGGATATTGCGGAGACATGGCTTAGCCACAGCCTGGGGGATGTTTCCAGAATGAGATTTTCACTCTGCAGCGGAGTGTGCGCTGATATGAAACTTCCTGGCAGATTAAAACTGTGTGCCCGACCGAGACTCGAACTCGGGACCTTTGCCTTTCGCGGGCAAGTGCTCTACCAGCTGAGCTACCGAAGCACGACTCACGCCCGGTACTCACAGCTTTACTTCTGCCAGTACCTCGTCTCCTACCTTCCAAACTTTACAGAAGCTCTCCTGCGAACCTTGCAGAACTAGCACTCCTGAAAGAAAGGATATCCTTTCTTTCAGGAGTGCTAGTTCTGCAAGGTTCGCAGGAGAGCTTCTGTAAAGTTTGGAAGGTAGGAGACGAGGTACTGGCAGAAGTAAAGCTGTGAGTACCGGGCGTGAGTCGTGCTTCGGTAGCTCAGCTGGTAGAGCACTTGCCCGCGAAAGGCAAAGGTCCCGAGTTCGAGTCTCGGTCGGGCACACAGTTTTAATCTGCCAGGAAGTTTCATATCAGCGCACACTCCGCTGCAGAGTGAAAATCTCATTCTGGAAACATCCCCCAGGCTGTGGCTAAGCCATGTCTCCGCAATATCCTTTCTTTCAGGAGTGCTAGTTCTGCAAGGTTCGCAGGAGAGCTTCTGTAAAGTTTGGAAGGTAGGAGACGAGGTACTGGCAGAAGTAAAGCTGTGAGTACCGGGCGTGAGTCGTGCTTCGGTAGCTCAGCTGGTAGAGCACTTGCCCGCGAAAGGCAAAGGTCCCGAGTTCGAGTCTCGGTCGGGCACACAGTTTTAATCTGCCAGGAAGTTTCATATGGCATGATATTTGTTTCTTTTGTGTTGCCGAATTAAATTAACACTACCCGCGGTAGATGCGGATAGATTTTATGTTCTGGCACCTAATTCACTTTTAACTTACTTCGTTTCTGTCTTATACGACAGAAGTGCTGAACACGAGAACCTCACGACACCGTTATAGAATTACACAGGTGGTAGCTTAAGAATGACATGTGTCTCGATTTTTGTTCACTGCACTACGTTGTTGTTCATCTCGATAGTTTTAAAACGATTTGTTTCACTGCTGACGCAATGAATGTATGCTCCAAGCCAACAGAGAGAAGCAGTTGTTTAATTGTGGGATAGAAATATCTTTCTTTGAATCACGTTTCATGTGATACACGTTAAAGATCAAAATATGTAATGGAAATCTACGAATGTTTTGGCAGGGCTAGTTTACAATACATTTTTAGAACGGTGATCTCATGTTAGACATTACGAAGTATCTCAGACAACAGATGCCATGTAGAACCACCCAGCTCGCTCTTTTCGTACATGAGATCAGTATTACCGTTGAAAATGGCGTTCGGGTTCATGTTTTGTTCTTTGAATTGGGAAGCAGCTCTGGACTGCAGTAGTCATTTCGCGGTATGTACGTGGGAGGAAGTATTATGTTGCTCGACTGTTCCCGGAACGGGTGTCCCATATTTGCAGTAGCAGACCTCTCCGTGATGCAGAACCCCACTCGTGTATCGTGTGTCACTGGAGTTTCTCTAACATCTCTGCAAAACTCTCTCGCCGACTGGCCGTTACCGTGAAAAAAAAAAAAAAAAAACCACTCCGCCTTTCATTAAACATCTCTTCTATTAATACTTCATCGTAACAGTCGCAGACTCATGTACAATAATGGCGAATACATAGTACTACTTTTTCTTCTGTTATCCACTTCTTATTTGGAAGAGGTACACTTCGTAAGATTCTCCCAGTGAATCGCAGTCCAGCGTCTGTTTTCTCTACTACTTCTTGTATTCAACTGTAGGTCGTTCTGGACTGTTACCACTTAATATTTTACGGTATTTATTGTTTCCCCTGATTTGTCAGCAATATGCGAATAGTGGTGGATATAAGACTTCCTATGAGATTGTAATTTTGTGCAGGAACGGGGCTCGAATCTGGAATCTTCGCCTTTCGCAGGCAATTGCTCAACCGACTAATCTACCCCTTTTTTATAGGGCCTCCCTTCTACCAGGTAGCCCTCCTTTGATTAGCCAGTCGTCGCGTTCTAGAGACTGACTGTGCTGCTACTGAGTTGTGAATAAGCATTGGTAGCAGAACAAGATCTTCTTCGCGAACAAAACTTTAAAGTCCTAGTGAGATGCTCTTGCAAAGCAGCACAACTTTCCATGGAACAAAGATCTTTTCGCACACAGTCTTCCTCGCAATTATAACTTGTATTCTAGTGATCGAAATTTTTAAGACGATTGTAATGTATGTTAAATTCCGCTTATGGGGGACATATCCGTATTGAGTCATAGGAAGCAAATTTTAAATTGCACATTAGCGCTGCTCTTTCAAATTATCTAAGTGATTAGGAATGTCAATCGCAAGAGAATAAAGTGATTAGACACAAATATTTATTCTTAAAAACAGCAGAGCCTTTGGATCACGAATACTCAAACAAAATTTACAAATATATTTTCTTATAAGAAATGAAACACTAATTTGCCTATTATTCTCAAGCGTGCTTAAATCCTGGTTGCTATGCTACAAACAGAACTGGCAGAGGGACCTGAATGGGAGCTGTAGTGCATATTGTGAGACGGAGATCAAACTGTTATCGGCATGTAGATGCTAGCGCTTCTGAGGTCAATTGACCCCTCCTTCCCACCTAAATTACAAGGTCCTTCTTGGACGATCTCTGTAAGTCCCTAAAGCTATGTTCTCGAGCATGTCCTATCTATTGTCTCCAGATACTTTTTTGCTGGTCGCCGTCGTCAGTTCGAAACGTGACTCACCACTGAAGACAATTCTATTCGAATCAATGATATTCTAGGCCGAAGATGTGTCTGGAGTCTCCCTGGATTGTGGTGGGTTACCAATCTGAATGTTTCTTATCACACGGCTTCACAACCATAAGTGATGGACTGATGTACCAGTTCTTTCAAAATATTGTTCCAATGGCTCTGAGCACAATGGGACTTAACATCAGTCCCCTAGACTTAGAACCTCATTAACCCAACTAAACTACGGACATCCCAGACATCCATGCCCGGGGCAGGATTCGAACCTGCAGCAGCAGCAGCCGCGTGGTTCCTGACTGAAGCGCCTAGAGCAGCTCGGCCACCGGGGCCGGCGCCAGTTCTTTTCATAGCAGCACCCATTAGGTTGTCATCCATGGCATTCTTACAACACAGCGGTACGTCGACGATATTCTATGCCCCATTTTATTGCCCTTCACGCAAAGGCACCATAGGCTTAAATTTCCGCCAGATAATGCTTGCCTGCATTGCGATGATGGTTTCTGTTGCTTTTCTTTATGCCTGACAAACACTTCCTTGGCCAGAAAGCTCGGCAAATCCATCCTCAACTAAGAACATTAGGGGAATTAGGGGCAGCGCCCTCCTGCCATCTCGGAAATTTGATGATGTAACGCTCCAATTGGACACAAAATGGCACGAAGCCTCTCAACAGCCTATCCAACAACTATTATCAATGAATGCCAAGATGAACAAATGCTTGCGTAAGAGCCAGATGGTAACCGACGTGTTAATGACTTGCTCAATTTGTGAAGCTCTTTCTCTTGAATAAATAAACCAATTTAATTCCTTCATGGAGAGTCGCTTTTTTTTCCTTTTTTGTTCCTGTCTTACAGTGAGTATGCATTAAAAGTGTGGATGAACATCATGTGTGGTTATTATAACTCAGTCAGTAAAATAATAGATTCATATGCTGCAGCAGTGGTGCTATTATAATAGATTGTCCACTATTAACATGACTAACTGATTTGAACTGTGGTAATCAGTCGCATTTTTGTGAATAAAGAGAGGGAAAAAAGTGTAATATTTTTTTTTTCGTTCTCCTTTTCTACATCCTACATAGTGGAATCTGAAGGTCGGCGCTCTATCAACTTTACAACACCCATTTACATCAAAGTCCTTATAGGGGACTTCATAGTTGAACATAACAGTACCAGTTTTAAACATTTCAAGTAGAAAACGAAATTTTTGGGAGATATCACAAAATCATGGTATAAAATCCGTGAGAAACATGTAATAATCATCAGCATTTAACCTCATTCATATTCTTGCAAGTTTTTGCTAAACATCACTGAGTACCTCATGCTAGTATTTCGATTTTAGCCAATAATGCATATACTATACATGTAAGGAATCCTCGTGAGCAGTAACACCATAATTTTCAAGTGGAATCAGTATGTACCAGTGCATAGTAATAGTTGGCAGTAGAATGGTTAGCATATCTCTGCTAAAATGAGTCCGTGGTATATCCCTGGGTCTTGCTTTCGCCATTATCGTTCCCCTGTGTCAGGAGTGTCGTGCCTTTATCTTCTCTCCGTGAAGGAAGAAAACTGTCGTGTATGTATTAGTGCTTATGTAGATGCATGTAGTTGGAAATAACGAATGCACTTACATTTCTTTATCTTCTCTCTTGCAGGGAAGGTAACATAAGTACCTGATTCACAAAAGAGAAAAGAAAATAAGCTGATTCTTAGAATAATAGAAACGGTAATACATGTAAGGGCGTCAATGTCTGGATGTCTTCGGGCGCTGAGTTTTTGAAGTAGTGATGTTAAAAGACTTATAAAGGCACATTTGCATGCCGAGCGTGAGTTTCCTCGGAAACGCGAAATATTAATTAAATAAATAATCAGTGACAAATAAATAAAGCCTATGGCACACAACTGCAGCGCTGTGTCGCTGATAAAACAAAAGCACAATTACGTTACTCTTATGTTTGATTAAGAAAGAGAGAGCTCTGGTAGAAGTGGTGCGAGAAGCACGTATTTTATTTTATTGTCTGGCACACCGCCATATTTCATGTTATAGAAGAATACTGCGAGTTGCAACCACACTAGGCACTCGATTCTGTAAAGAATTATATTTATAAAAGTCAGTAGTATTATGAACTGTAGGCTTATTCATTGAATATATCTGATTTAACTAACTGTGTAACTTTTTTATGTTTAGTAGACAATCACCTCTGTACGACGCATTGGCATGGCTGGCAAATTATTGAAATATTGAGATTTAGATTATGAGTCCACACCTACCGCAGCAGTCTTTGGAAACGATTTAATTACGAAGTCCGATTATTCAGTTTTATTCCACGGTCAACTACGAGTAACATTGCCTTTACGAAAAAGCCATTGTCAAGCGTCTGATACCGAATAATTAAACGTCCACGTTCCAGATAAGCAAATACAACTGCAATCACAATCACCATCATACAGATAGAATAATCAATATCTAAATAACAATATATTTTTATTTATTTATTTTATTTATTTTATATTGGCGACTGCATGTCGGACTTGTTATTTTGTCATTTGTTACATTGTTCTCTTTGTTTCATGTAAAAAATCAACTTTCTGGACCTGGACGTCAATGTATGAGAGATAACAAAATCTGAAGATATTTTCCAATTCTGAAATTTTGCGGGAAGACGCAATGAAACTTCCAGCAAAATAAGGTAAGACGCAGCATCTTTGCATTAGCAGGCTTGACCAGACGTATAATTCAGTGTATTAGCTTTTCAGTAAATTCTGTAGTGTTTCTTTTCCGCATAACAGTTTCAGTGATAAATTTCATTCTCAGTACTTTTCCCTAAACAATAACGTATGCAACAATACCAATACACGAGTGTACAATATGGCCGACTTCTGTACGATATCATGTAACATGGCCAGCAGCCATTACCAATAATCTCAAATTCAGTTTATATTTTTAAATTAACAGACAGCCATTGTTGCTACGAGCGATTCATGCTTAACTACATATTATTTTAAAATCAGTGTCAAAAAGTTTCTTGAAACATATATCACGTGTGGCATGGTAATAACTAGAAAACAATACGCAAAAATGGAACAGCAAGGACGTACTATTCAGACGCAATCCGACACGGACGTGAGACAAGTGTTAGAAAATGACTTTACGACAGCAACCGGTAGTGATGATTCATCAAACATTGACACAAGTGTTGACGAAAATTTTGACGATAGGCCGTCCACTACAAAAATTTCAAAATCTCAATCAGAGCCCATGTTAATGCATGACGTCACGTCTAATGACGCGGCGGGGGCAGAGACCTTGCAAACGGTAAACATTGCCGACATGTTACAAATGCTAATGAAACAAAACGCAGAAAATATGGCAACCATAAGGAAACAGAACACCGAAAACATGGCAACCTTAAAGGCACAATTAGAGACACAAAATGAACAGTTAAAAACACAAAATGACGAAATCAAATCTGATCTGTAATAAGCAATGCTTTTAGTCACAACGAACTGCATCACTACGACTATAATGGAAATGGGAAATGGACACGCTTATGTATTAATCACGTTGTTATATAACGATGTTACGGTGATCAAAAAACTTTACCATGACGATACTAACCTGTAAAAAAAATTATTGTGCAGCGGATGAATATGAACTGTAATAACGACAGGATGTGTATAGGTCAACGCACCTGAAAGATACGGACATTTTTCTTTGAAGTATTTCAAAACAATACTATGTAACTAAGAACATTCAACAATCTAAGTTGTATTGTGTTATAACAAATATTGTAAATTTAAAACTAAGTTACCTGTCATAGAATGTAGTCTTCATATGTAATCTTGGTTGAATATTTTTTTTGTGCAACGACTGAAAACGCGCGCACACGAACAATATGATCTGCAATACTGTGCCGCGTGATCTAACTGTACGATATAACGGCAGTCCCGAAGTTACACAGACGCTTCTGCGCATGCGCGCACTCTATCTGCCAACATAAGAACTTTTACGGCGCACCCGCGTCAATCAAATTTTGTATATAATGTGTATAATGTGTAATGTAAGTCAAGTAAATAGTTGTAGATAACTTAGATTTTCTTGTGCCTTTAGGTGAATTCCTCGCCTGCAGGTGTGTCCTTTCGCCTCGCAATTCAGGGGGCAATATAAAGGCACATTTGCATGCCGAGCGTGAGTTTCCTCGGAAACGCGAAATATTAATTAAATAAATAATCAGTGACAAATAAATAAAGCCTATGGCACACAACTGCAGCGCTGTGTCGCTGAAAAAACAAAAGCACAATTACGTTACTCTTATGTTTGATTAAGAAAGAGAGAGCTCTGGTAGAAGTGGTGCGAGAAGCACGTATTTTATTTTATTGTCTGGCACACCGCCATATTTTATGTTATAGAAGAATACTGCGAGTTGCAACCACACTAGGCACTCGATTCTGTAAAGAATTATATTTATAAAAGTAAGTAGGATTATGAACTGTAGGCTTATTCATTGAATATATCTGATTTAACTAACTGTGTAACTTTTTTATGTTTAGTAGACAATCACCTCTGTACGACGCATTGGCATGGCTGGCAAATTATTGAAATATTGAGATTTAGATTATGAGTCCGCACCTACCACAGCAGTCTTTGGAAACGATTTAATTACGAAGTCCGATTATTCAGTTTTATTTCACGGTCAACTACGAGTAACATTGCCTTTACGAAAAAGCCATTGTCAAGCGTCTGATACCGAATAATTAAACGTCCACGTTCCAGATAAGCAAATACAATTGCAATCACAATCACCATCATACAGATAGAATAATCAATATCTAAATAACAATATATTTTTATTTATTTATTTTATTTATTTTATAGACTCCAAATATAGTAATGCTGTAGTAATACATTCCAGAGACGAATGGGACTGCCTGTGTTGGAACTCAATACAGATTGTGTCAGTGATACGTGGAAGCCCATATCCGCTATCAGTACAGCTGGACAACAATACAGTTACAGCAGGAGACTTCCAAAGAACAGAAGAACTCTGTCATGGGAGCGAGTCAAAGCACTTGCGGGAACCTACCTTCAAAAACTTAATGTAAGCTAGTTATGTGATCGAGCAGACACTAGTCCACAGACTCAGTTGGCAGCCTACTTTCTACAGATTCTACGAGGAATTATGGCTCAGTTTACTGCAGCTGATGTGACGAACAGCCTACACCCCGTATCAGGAAACGGTTGCTCAACCGTACAGCACTTGTTGCTTATCAGTGGATGGAGCCACGTATGGTGCAACTGTGCCACATACTGGAATGAGGTTACATTCTTATTTAGGAACATGTACATACCCAGTAATATTTACGAGTTCATAACAATAAAAAACAGGTCACATGGATATGTATCTATAAAAACCCATGTAGAGTAATACAAATGTGTAGTCATCACCTTGGCTGAGTGGACAAAGTACTGTAGTTGTAATGAGGTTGTGGTAACATAGTTCTGCAGTGATGTTGGGAAACAGAAGAATGATTTGTTACTGCCTGAAAATATATGTGGTATAGTTATTAGTCCATCTGACTGTGCAAACACTAATCTTATTCTGTCACAGTTAACAAATCCAAAGGCAATTCGATTTGACCTTCTATACATATTTTGAAAACCATTCTTTCAACCAAAATACCAACTACTACAGAAGATTTTACACTGCGTTAACTGAGTTACTTAGCAGTCGTTCATCTAATTCTTAGCTGGTCGTAGATAGTGTTCAAAAATTAACAGCATAGAGACAGAAGTAATGACACTTTCTGCAGGACCTGACCATCATTTTGCAGGACAATGCTCAAGCACGTACAGTGCAAGCTGTTGCTGATATGTTTGACTGATGGGGCTGCTAAATGCTATACCACTTACTGCATTCCCCTGACTTAAGCTCTCGTCAGTTAAACTCAATTTCCAACTTGAAGGAAACACTTCACGGAATTCGCTTCAGAACTGCTACAAATTCGTTTGGCAATAGACCGCGCCGCTCGAAAGGTCAACACAACTGGCGCTGCTAAGAGTATCCTACGAATTCCACATCGCTGGCAACGGGTTATATACAATGCTGGTGAGCACTTTGAAGGTCAGTAACACTCTGAAACAAGTACCTATTTTGTACGCGCTGTAAATAAATAGAACCCACTATTAAACTTCCTGGCCGAGCGGTGCTAGGCGCTACAGTCTGGAATCGCGGGACCACCACGGTCGCAGGTTCGAATCCTGCCTCGGTTATGGGCGTGTGTGATGTCCTTAAGTTAGTTAGGTTTAAGTAGCTCTACGTTCTAGGGGACTGATGGCCTCAGAAGTTAAGTCCCAGAGTGCTAAGAGCCATTTGAACCATTTGTGAAACTTCCAACCATCGTATTTTAGTATCTGATTCATTTTCTTGACCGCCTGTGTCTCATGGGAAATCCCTTGTCCGTCATTTGAGTACGAAATCAGTTTTTATTTCGAGGGTTTATGTTCCCGTATTGTATAAAAAGCGATGTTTCTCGTCTTTTAGATCGCAGTCGTTACACGACTTCTGCCCTTCAGAGCAGTTTTATATGCTCGATGCATCTATGGTACTTACGTTAAGCCAAATGATTTCACCTTCTGAATCTGTAATAGCCTCTGTATAAATTGCCGAATTACAATAAATTCATTACCACCATTAGCGTCTAATCTGTAATTGGGATACATTCATTTCAGTCTGGATTTATGATATCAGTGCTGTTCACTTCCTCTTTCAACCAAGACGGCCGCTGTCGCCGAGCGGATTTTTGCGCTTCAGTCCGGAACCGCGCTGCTGCTACGGTCGCAGGTTCGAATCCTGCCTCGGGCATGGATGTGTTTAGTGTCCTTAGGGACTGATGACCTCAGATATTAAGTCCCATAGTGCTTAGAGCCATTTGAACCATTTTTTCAACCAGTCTACTGTTTCCCAAATTCTAGTGATGTTTGGGGTTATTCCTTGGACAACGACTGGCACCAGCTCAGTAAAAGTACAGTGAATATGGATGAAAATGTTTAACTTAGCATTCTCTGGGACTAAATATTGCTCTTCCTTCTACATGAACATATACATAATTACTCTGCAGTACACAACAAAGTGTCTGACGGAGAGTTCGTTGAACCACCTTTAAGTTAGTTGTCTACCGTTCCACTCTCGATCAGAGCAGCGGGGTAACGAACGCTTTGCATGGGAGCTCTTATTTCTCTTATTTTAGTATGAAGTCCATTACTCCCAATGTCAGTTGTGCTAACAAAACATTTTCACAGTCTGAAGAGAAACTTAGTGACTGGAATTTCATAGGAAAATGCTACCGCAGCGAAAACGCCTTTGTTTCATTCACAGCCAGCCCAGTTCGTATATCACGTGCAAGGCTCGGCTCTCTCTCTCTCTCTCTCTCTCTCGCTCGTTTGCTCGCTCTCACTCTGTCTCTGTCTCTCGCTCTCTGCCTATCTCTTTCTGTCTCTGTCTCTTATTTCACGAGAATACAATACGAGCTGGTCTTCTTTTGGCTTTTATCCATGTCCTCTGTCAGTCCTATCTGATGCGGATTCCTCACCGCACAACAGCAGTACAGAAGAGGATGGACAATCTAGGTGTAAGCAGTCCCTTTAGTGGACCTATTACTTTTTCTAATTATTCTGTCATAGATCGCCGTCTTTGGTTTGCTTTCCCTACAACATTATATATTTTATACTTCCAAATTAAATTATTCCTAACTGTAGTCCTGAAGTATTTTGTTGCATTTGCTGACTCTTGATTTGTGTGTTTTATCGTGAATCTGAAATTTAGCGGATTCCTTTCAGTTCTCAAGTGGATGACTGCACACTTCTCATTATTTAGAAACAATTGCCGGTTCACGCACCGTAGAGATATCCTTTCCAAGTCATTTTGCAGTTCTTTTTGATCATTGATAAACTTACAAGATGGTAAATGAGAACATCATCTGCATACTGTCCTAGAGGGCTACTCATATTGTCTCCTAAATGATTTATGTGGGAACAACAGATAGCGTACAACACTTCCTTGGGGAACACGATATGTTACTCCTGTTTTCTCCATGACTCTCTGTCTTTTATTACGAAATGTGACCTTTCTGACAGGATATTATGAACACAGCCACACAGTCGAGACGATACTCCATAGGCAAGCAATTTAATTACATGTTGCTTGTGAGGAATGGCGTCAAAAGCTTAGGGAGCTATAAAAATATAGGATCAATATGATATCCCATTCAGATAGTACTCATTACTTATTGAGAATAAAGAGCAAGTTGCATTATACAAGAACAATATTTTCTACTCATCTTTATGACGAGTGTTCTGCTGCCACACACATTTTCCTGGATGATCAAAAATGTTCAGATGTGTGTGAAATCTTATGGGACTTAACTGCTAAGGCCGTCAGTCCCTAAGCTTACATACTACTTAACCTAAATTATCCTAAGGACAAACACACACACCGATGCCCGAGGGAAGACTCGAACCTCTGCCGGGACCAGCCGCACAGCCCATGACTACAGCGCTTCACATCGCTCGGCTAATCCCGCGCGGCTCATGGATGATAACAGTCGTGTTAACAGCACACATTGCTGTTTCGACGGACTGTCGGCCACCCTTTCTCACTCGATTAACCCCATTAAACTCCAGATCATTTCCCATCTGACTATTTGGAGCTGTACGTGAAATGTAGCCATCAAGATACCGGAAATTTGTTTGATCCTTGTGAGGTAATAATGGAATAGTGGCTTCAGTTAAATACGACATAAGCTAAGAAACTTCTCGATTTCGAAGAACTGAGATTCTTAGCAAGTCTACTGTGCGATGTTCCATGATAATATCGTGGTGTCTCTAGACGTTCACTAATTATCAGTTGGTTGTTTTTAAAAATATTGAAAAACATTGCAGTTACCGAAAACAAGGACGTAATGGGTTTCAAAAAAGGTCTGTCGATACAGTCGGAAAGTACGTGACATTGTTTCCCACTTGTTGGTACTGGCCGGAAAGCATTTAACAAGGCGTCCCATTGCTGGCTGATAACGAGGGTACGAGCATATATGTTCACAGATATGTGAGTGGCTCAAAATCTCATTACATAATAGAACCCAGGGTGAGCAGCAATCTGAGTATGTTGCTGTTGTTTGCTGATGATGCCGTGGTGTACGGTAAGGTGTCGAAGCCGAGTGACTGTAGGAAGATACAAGACGACTTAGACAAAATTTCCAGTTGGTCGTGATAAATGGCGACTAGCCCTAAATGTGGGAAAGTGTAAGTTAAAGCGGATGAGTAGAAAGATCAGACCTGTAATGTTCAGGCAGTGTCTTGCTTCACAGAGTCAAGTCGTTTAAATATATGGGCTTAATGTTGCAAAGCCATATGAGTTGGAACGAGCATGTGAGAACTGTGGTAGGGACGGCGAATGGTCGACTCCGGTCTATTGGGTGAATTATAGGAAAGAGTGGTTCACCTGGAAAGGTGACAGCACATAGGACGCTGGTGCGACGTATTCTTGAGCACTCCTCGAGTGTTTGGGTTCCGTAACAAGTGGGATTGAAGGAAAACATAGTAGAAACATTTGAGACGGGGACTGCTAGATTTGTTACCGGATGTTCGAACAACACGTAAGTGTTACGGAGATGCTTTGCGAACTGAAATGGGAATCCCTGGAGGGAAGGCGAGGTTCTTTTCGTGAAACATTATTGAGAAAATCTTAAACATGGCTGCGAAAGAGCTACTGTGTGTGACATTACAGCCTTTATCACTGCGATTTTTAACATGTAAAAGTTTTTTTTTTTCTGTATTTGCGTCAGTATGTGCGAACTTCTAACATATACCAATGAATGTTGTAACCAGATATCTTTGCCGCGCTCCTGAAAAGCGCAGAATATCACGATAGCTATAAACTGTTATACGCTGCTATCGATCAGTAAAAAAAAAAAAAAAAAAAAAAAAAACCGATGCACCTATGTTTCAAAATAACAATTGCCAGTTTTTTACTTCTGCAGGGAGCCGCGTCGCTGTCTAGCTCTTCTGTGAATGTGTTGCGAGTCGGACGCAAAAGTATTGTGCTCCATCTGATATAATCATTTTTATTGTAAAGTTAAGAGTTTAAGTGATTAAAAATATATGTAGCCACAAACAAGCGAGAATGTATATCGTGAAAAATTCGCTCCACCGCCACATTGGGTGGCCATGTTAATGTAAGTTTCCGTTTCATAATATAATACTTGAAGCCTTGAAGTTTATTTAATTTCAAAGCAAATCTCTCAACCTTATTTTCATTAATTATACTTATGATAATCCTTCCTGTTTAAAAGATTTATGCAGCTTATGATCCAGCGTGTGTTCTGTCGGAACAGGAGGCTGTCGTGACGACATCGCTATAGTATTTATTCCAAGTTCTTTCAGTTCCGTTTATATGTTCGTACAAATCCAATTAGTTGGTCCCTTAGGTTTCTTTCATGTAACTTCCGTCTGTTTTCTCCGCGCGATCTTCCTCCGAAAAAAAATTTCTGTTCATTTTCTTTAGTAATTTTCGATATCGCGAAGGAGAAAAGACAGCCGCCTCCTGCTCCGAACGGAACACTACGACTTTTCTAACGTCGGAGAGTACCGCACGAATTTTCCGCTAAAAGGTAATAGAGTTTCTTAAAGCTGGATCAATTACACATGTTGCTGCTGTTCTCCGACAAATCTGGTGTGATTAATAGTAATTTATTCTGTCACGACAAAAAGAACCAATTTTATTTTTACCAAAGCAACAAAGCTTTCAATTAAATTACTAAGAAAAAAAAAAAAAATCATACCAGATCTGGCGCCCGAACAGGGACTTGACTAAAATATTGAATGTGTCACGGTACTAATATATGATTGTCTTATTTCATGTATCGCTCTTTGGAACCCACTGCTGCATAAAATTACGGATGAGCAATAAATATACGCAATCTTGAAGGACGCGGTATTTACACAAATATCTTGGGATTTAATAAGACGCAGATTTGCAGTTTTGAAGACAACGCCGAGTGAGTACCAAATTTTCGTTTGCCATAGTTCTGTCTAAAGAGTAGCTCATTGACCTTCAAATTCGACCTCACTCTATCCTTTCTGTAGCTTAACGTAAAAAACCATTTTTTTTTCTACGTAAATATTTGAACATTTTCTGTAACCTTTTGCTTGGCCTATTTGTTTTATACTGTAGTTAGTATTCTCGTGTAAGTTCAAGATGGATGCCATTTCAGTCTTTTCTGTGTAACAGCGTTGGCAATCAATTGTTTCAACGGCGTTGACTCCATCTTGTCTTTTTGCTACAGACGTGTGTCAGTTATTACCCACGTAACATTAGACATTTGACGAACGCGCCGCGACTTTAACTTGCGCGGCAAGAATAATTGACAATCAGAATTTCAGTTGGCAGTACCCATTTGAAGTTGGCAATAGTTGAATTTCATTATGGCGGACGGACAATCGAGCGCGAACTCTGCAGACGAAAGCGACGGCACTGTTAACAAACATTACCGACTCCGCTCACGCGGAACGACGGCCAGGACAGACGACAGACAAGAGGTAGCTAACGTGGACGACACTCAGCAGGAAACACCCACCTCCCCGATAACGGTATCAGTTGACATTGTCAAAATGTTACAGGAATTGATATTAGACAGACAGGAGAGGGAACAGCGCGAACGTGATCGCGAACAACGTGAGAAAGACAGAGACAAGTTTTTATCAGAGCTGAAAACGGATATGACAACACAGATAGAGTCGGTTAAGGGTGACGTCACGGCACAGATAGATTCGGTTAAGGGTGACGTCAGGGCACAGATAGAGTCGGTTAAGGGTGACGTCGCGGCACAGATAGAGTCGGTTAAGGGTGACGTCACGGCACAGATAGATTCGGTTAAGGGTGACGTCACGGCACAGATAGATTCGGTTAAGGGTGACGTCACCGAGCAAGTAACCACTTTGACAACCCAGATAAGCACTCTGAATAACAAAATTGAGAACATCGGTCAGAATCTCACAACTCAAATCGAAGCGTGTCGCAAAGAAACCGATTCGGTAAAACTTGCGTATAAAACAGTTGCACGACAGGTAGACGAGTTAGCGACAGCGGTAGCCACTGTAGAATCAAAAGTAAGTGCAATGGCGAATGACATTTCGGACCGAACTATTGACGAAAGAGTTAACAGCAGTGTTGCTTCGCACACTAAAGCACTTACCGAACATTACAAAGAATGGATTGATGTACAAGAGAAGCTAGTTGAGGAGAAGGTTACACGTGACTTGAAAGATGTTGTTAAATCCGCAACCTTAGACATATTATCTGCACCCGGCAGTTCAGGAGACACTGTTTGTACTGAACTAGGCCAAATTAGACGAGTGTTTACCCGGGATTTGCCGGAATGGCGGAAGCAAGTAACAGATGAGATATCCGACCTGAAACAGCAAATTCAAACACTACAGTATGATAACCAGAGCGACGGGAAACACTCACTACCTTCTGAGCCAGATGAACATCAATACCAGACAACACAACAACACAACACACCACAGTACATTCCGCGACTGAAAAATGAATTTAACGATTCACACAACAACAACACTGAACAATTGACACTCACAACCCTCATGAAAGAGGAGAGTGTATTGAAACACAGAGTTTTTCAACCATTCCAACCGGAAAAGCGAAATATTCATCCAGTCGTTTTCCTAAAGAACTTTTCAGGAGTCTTTCCAGCTGCCTGGAATGACAAACAGAGAATACAATTCATTACCGGATACATACAAGGAGAAAGTGCTATATGGGGAACCGAGATGGTTGATAAGTGCAAAACATTTAGCGAGTTTGAGAAAAACTTTTTAAGCAAATTTTGGAGCGCAGGTGTTCAGCAACGCCTACGCAAAGAGGTCTATAACGCCGAACCTTTCCATTCGAACAGTGGCGGACTTCGCCGGTACTTTGAGAAGTACTTGAGAAAGATACAATATTGGGACACTCCCATAACAACAAAAGATGTTATTATGATCCTTAAGTCAAAACTACCCATTTCCATACGCGAGAAATTAGTGAACGTGTCAGAGGAAGATCAGGACGCATTTTTATCCGTCCTTGATTCGCTCGATCTTATACACGAAGACGCGCGTGCGAATGCTAACCGTAAGAACAACAACGCAGGCACGTATTCGAATGGAAACGGTAGTAATGGAAATGTTTCACACGAAACACAATACGGAAACAAACAGTACAATAACCGCAATAGAGGCCGAAACAATGGTTACCGTAATGGTAAACACAAAAACAAGCATTACGGCAACCAACGGTACAATCCAATATACAACACGCAACAACAGTATTACGGGAATGCCCCATACCAATCAAACAATAACGGTAGTAACTTCTACGAGAATGGGAACAAATACAAGGGTAAACGTTGCAACAATCAAAATTGCGGAGGTCAGCTACCTCCACCACAACCCTATGGGCAGCCACAACACCAGCAACAACAGCAATACACGCCTCAGCAACAACCATTCATGCGACAACAACAGTACACGGCACCACAACAGGACTTTAGATACAATAACAATAAACCAGAAAACAATACAATCCACCGGTATATTTTACGCAGGCAAGTAATGTACCGATTTTTCAGCCTGGTAATCAAGTGCATTACCAACAAGGGTTTGATACAAATCAACAAACACAATGGGTAAAAAACCAGCGAGAATGGTCAAGTGATGTGACAGAAGAATCAAATCAGTCGCATCACAAGAAAGCGGAAAACTAAAGGCAGCACCTTTTCGCCTCCTTGGGGATGCTGCGGGACATAATGGGGGCAAACTCGACCTTGAACGACTTAACGTAATACGCTATGATCGCGACACTGACTTGAGAGACGATTTGTTGCAGGAAAATATTGAGACAGACTTGAATGACGTATGGGAAGACGAAGTACAAGCAATGACTAAAATTTACATAGCCAATACACCAATAGATGCTATTATTGATACTGGTGCAAACGTAAATGCTTTATCACTATGTATGTTTACGAAAGTTTCTGCAGGGATGAAAATTTTAACGTTACCAGTACAAGGTTGTTCAGTAACAGGAGCGGTAGGATCTTTATCACAGCGAGTCAATTTGCAAGCTCAGGTACCGATAAGGATTAATTCTACTTCTTTCATGTGTGTATTTCTAGTAGTTAAGAATTTGTCAGTGTCCTGCTTATTAGGAATGGAGTTCCTGAGGAAGAATAAGGCAGTGATTGATATAGAAAAGGGTATCTGTACAATCCGAGTAGGTGAACAGGAGGTAACGCTGCAATTGTTGCGCGGCAAGGTCAAAAGAGTCAACACTGAGCACAAAGTTAAGGTACGGAGACTGGTACAGCGAATGTTTTTGAACCAAGCACACATGACAAGACAGGGTAACAGTTGGACGAATTTTGATACTGATGACGGACTTCCGACTAGAGAAGAGATTTTGAATAAAGTAAGCGAATCAAGTGAACTTGATTACATAAAAAGGCAAGATTTACTGCACTTACTTATGAGGTATCTTCATGTCTTTTCTTCGAAACCTGGAGTAATACGTGACTACGAATATGACATGAAGGTCGCTCCCCATTCTACTTTTTGCAAGACAACGTACTCTGTCCCGTATGCAAGGCGCGAGGCTGTGAAAAATGAAATACGTAAAATGCTTAAGTGGGAGATCATTGAACCGTCAGACTCACCTTACAGTAGTCCGTTATTGCCAGTTTTGAAGCAGGATGGTAGTGTACGTATAGTTTTGGATGCAAGAAACATAAATAAAATAATTATTCCAATAAGAACTCGACCTGAGGCTATGGATGAACAATTACAAAGGTTTCATGGCGTAAAATTCCTCACATCGGTAGATTTGAGATCGAGCTACTGGCAGGTCAAGATGACATCACAGTCTCGAAAATATACAGCGTTTATATTTGCAGGTAGATCATACCAATTCAAAGTAGTTCCATTTGGTTTGAATGTGAGTTCAGGCGTATTCATAGCTGCACTTGATCATGTATTAGGACCTGAACTGTTGGATCGAGTAACAGTGTATGTTGATGACTTACTGATTGCTACGAAATCTTGGGAAGAACATTTAGACATAATAAGCAAAGTTTTCCAGAGGTTTGTTGACTATGGAGTCACAGCTAATCTACATAAGTCTAAATTTGGTAAAAGCGAGATTAAATTTTTAGGACATCTTGTATCATCACAGGGAATTACCCCAGATCCAGACAAACTAGCAGCTATTAAAAACTTTCCTGTGCCCTCTTCTAAACGCCAGTTGAAAGGCTTCCTCGGAATGACTTCCTTTTTCAGAAAGTTTATTTCGGACCAGTCGATGAACAGTCAAGCATTGCATGATCTTCTAAAGAAAAACACTCACTGGCATTGGACGCCAGAGTGTCAGACAGATTTTGATCGCATTAAACAAGCACTTCTTAACAGCAATATTTTGTTCCATCCAGACATGGATAAAGAATTCTGTATTTCGTCAGATGCTTCATTTCAGGGGCTTGGTTCTTGTTTGTTTCAAATAGAAGTAATTGATGGAAAAGAAGAGATAAGAGTTATCAGCTTTGCAAGTAGGGTTCTCACAGAATGTGAGAGGTCATACTCGGTGACAGAGTTGGAGGCTCTGGCCGTTGTATGGTCCTTTAAAAGGTTCAATTACTACATCCATGGTCGGAAAATTAAGGTCTTTTCTGATCACCAAGCTCTTAGTTTCTTGCTCTCGTGTAAACTTCTTCATCCTCGTCTTACACGATGGAGTCTCTTCTTGCAAGAGTATGATTTCGAAATAGTATACATCAAGGGTAAAAACAACATTATCGCGGATGCTTTGTCACGCATGCCGCAAGGACTTCCCGAGTCCAGTGAACTTATCGAGCAGATGTCTAACTACCGAATTCTTCTAATGAAAGACCCACTACATAGAAAGTATTTCCTTCAGCTCTGCAAGCAGATGCGCATACTCCAAGAAACAGATCCCAAATGGCGTAAGATCAAACAACTTCTTCTAACAAAACCCGATCACCACTTGTCCAAATTTTATAAACTACACAACGATGTTTTATTCCATCGAACTTCTCTCCTCTCTGGTAGATGGTGTGTGTGTATACCACACGCATACGTTGAACACCTTATCTGGTACACACATCTTTCCTGGGGTCATTATGGACCTGAAAAATGCAAACGAAAGATTTCTGCCTATTGCTATGTACCAAACTTGCACCATCGAATCCATAAGTTGTTAAGTACATGTCTTATCTGCCAGAAGGCAAAACCCTTCAACCATTCGAACCTAATTCCTCTGAATCCAATTATTACTGAGAGACCAAATCAAGTTCTGGCCCTTGATCTCGCCGGCCCCATGCCGCAAGGGAGGGGAGGGGTGAAATACCTAGTCGCATTGTTGGATCTTTTCACAAAACATGTGAGACTTTATGCAGTGAAATCATCCAGTGCACTTCCGATCATCCGTCGAATCGAACAAGACTATTTTCCTCGATTTGGCAAGCCGGAGGCCATTCTATCAGATAATGCATCGAATTTCACTGGCAGACAATGGCGCAATTTTCTTGCCAGACATGGCATCAAACAAATACTTATATCTCGTTTCAGACCGCAATCTAATCCCACCGAACGTATCTTCAAAGAGTTCAATAGATTCATTCGAACCTACATACCTAATAGACAAACCCGTTGGATTGACTTTGTATCTTCATTCGAGCAGATTGTCAACAATCTTCCACACTTCTCAACTGGATTTACACCTGCGGAACTAATGACGAGTCATCGGGAAAGAAATGAATGGTTAGATCCCATACCTAAAATTGTAGAACCAGAATTAGATTTAGATGCAAAACTTAGGCAAGCATTGGTATCCTTAGCTGTACAGGCGAATCTACGCAAGAAGTCTTATGACAAGAAAGTATCTAAGGCCCTTACATATGATATTAATGAAAAGGTGCTTTTACGGACACATTTTAAGCCATCGAAGTTGTTGAAAAGAAATCGGAAATGGAGGCTATTGTACGACGGACCATTTGTAGTAATTAGAAAACCACATACAGGATGTTATCTAATGGCGGATCCAGCATCTGGCAGAATTAAAGGATTGTATCACCACCAGGATCTCAAGAAGTATAACGAGGCAAAGTAACGAGCAAAGGAACATTAGCCTAAGGTTTAACCTGCGAAACACTTCGGTATTCAAACACACCAATACGAGTACTCACACTTTGGCGAAAAACTATGGAGGTAATTGAAGATTTGATTTATTATGGCGTACGAAAAAGAAAGCACATTCCATTTGAGAGGATAGATTCTCAGTTAGTTTTAAGTTAGTCATAGGTGTAAGCAGTCCAAGTTGGCTGTTGGCATTGAGGAATGCCGTTATTGGTGAAAGGAGATACGGAAGGAAGTAGCAGATTGCCACCTTCCAACTCCAATGAATATATATATATATATATATGAAATATTAGGTTAAGCAATTTTTTTTTCAGCCCTCAAGATGGAATGTTAGTCTTTAAGTGTACAGAGTACAGCCTATTGCGTGTAAACTGTGCGTTATTGTAACACCGCCATGAACTATACCTTTTGTTAGCGCGATCTTTAGAATTAAACAGATTTGTGTAGCCAAGTGTTTGAACTGTCAAAAGCAGTAAATAACAGATTGAGTATCACGTAGTATTTGATAGTTTTCAGGAGATTCAATCTCAGATTCAAAATATCATCTACGAACAGTAAGCCTCATAAAGATTTAATAGCTAAGCAACAAAGCATTTCCTTTATTGTGTTTTACAACAGCTGTTAGGTCATGTAGTCGAGAGTGCCACTACATCGAAACATATACGTCGTACTGACAAGCCTGGAGTATTCCTGATGGTAAATGTTTCTTCTTTAAACATGTAAGATGCACTAAAGTAATTAGCTATTTCACAGCCAAGCCCGACAATCGCCCAGAAGGAAGCGTGATAAACTAGAAAGCTGTCACCAGATATGACTCACATTATAATAATAAAACTAAGATCTGATATTAGATTAAAGAATAGCCACTTGAAGGCACACGTGACGCATGTCATGCATCTAAGGTAAAAAAAAATATCCTAGTGTAGTTGTGCTAGAATTTGTATATGTATATAGTATATTTATGTTCATATTTGATCCTCTCCTCTTCCACTTCCCCATCCTATCCCATTAAAAAAAAATTGAGGATTAGAATTTGACAGGCTCATCTGAGTGCTCTTTAGACGGTTGAAGTGGAAACGAAATTTGTGGGAGAGATCCGTTAGCGAAAATTTTGTTCTAATCGCGTATCGCGAGTAGCAATGTTGAGAGATTATAATACATTCCGCGAGTAGTACTTGCAGCCAGTAACTTTATGAAGCATGAATCTTCCGGAGAGAAATGCATGAGTATGCTCGACCAGTAGAGATAGAATTTGTTCAATCTGTGCTCTACATAAACAGTGACACTAAATTTTGAAGAGAAACGAAATAACAAGCTGCTTAAAAGATTTGTTTGAAGAACAATTTTACCTTTGTAAAAGGGAGAGAGAATAACCGAAATAATCGTGCCTTGATGCACAAATAGTGGTATTCAATACGCTAATCCGGCGTGGCGTGACTGAAAAGGTTAACAGAATTTGTGACTGTAAGCAAACTTAAGAAATGTATGTATCTATGTATGTAATTTATGGACATTGTTTAATCTTGTAATGTATTTACCTGTGAGTAACTTGAACTGTGAACTTTGAAATCGCAATGTGAGATGGGAGATGTGAATTTGCAGACACTCTAAGACGTTCTAAACAAAATGCGAGTGATAAAGTGTACAAAATACGTGTGCAGTGACATGTGTACACGCAAGTGCAGGTAGTGACAGCGATCACAGCAAAGCATTTTGCAAACTATATGTAAAACGTTGACTTCACTTACCTGTGTGTAAGCAGCATGGCGGGTCGCAGGGACTGTCGTGTGAAATCCTCGAAACAGACGGTGGTATTTTCTACCCAAGTTTTCGATACGCCGATCGACGATGGAGAAAGGACACTAGACGTGTGTTTCCGCGTGTTCTCATTTTAGCAGAGCGCGAGTGACACACGTTAAACTTCATACGAGCATACACGAGCGCGTGTTGCACTGGACTAGTAACCGGCAACAGCGCGGAGCTGCTTGCAATTGGACTCAACAATTAACATTTGAAACACAACCGACGCGCGCGCTGTGGAGGCGTGTCATTGACCTTAGAATGTTTTCCGTCTCACAACTACGCAAGAGACATTGCTAAAGCTATCACAGTGAAACTTAATTATGAACTTTATTTATTCTGTAAAACGAGAAGTCTTAGCTTCAAATTAATTTCCATTTAATCAGTCACGTCGGATATTTTGCGATAGATAGTTAAATAAAGACAAGGCATTACTGAGCACTGAAACGTTAACTGGAGGGGAAGGTTATCAATCCTGTCCAGAATCCTATAAAACCTTTACCTGTAAGTCTACATTATAGCACGAACCTAACACAGGTTTCTTTCTGTTTATTTGCATGTAAACGACATGACGCTTGATGCGAGACACTAGAGAGGCAACACGAGCGAACACAAAAAAAAAAAGGACGCTACCCAGGGTCGTGACCTCTCGGACGACGCCGCTCACCGAACGAGAATAGACGTTGCAGACTCCGGTTAAGTGAGCGCGTGACAAATAAAAGTGTACAGTGTAGTGTCAAGTGAAACGTCCTGATTAACAACGACATTCTAAAAGAATCTAATGAAACGGATAAAAAAAACATTACGAGACCAAACAGGTCACAGACAATTTTAGAGGACTGTTTAAGTAATTATTTCAATGTATCTGTGTATGTTTGTCTACTGACATGTTTTGTTTTCTATATAGAGTATTATTCATTTATCTTTGTGTGTGTTAGACTTAAGATTGTTTTTTTTTTCATATTTTGTTTCACCGTAACAGCAATTAAGATGACAGTGCAAGGACACCTTACAATGAACTGAGAGAAGTGCCAAAGTGCACAAAAGACACTGAAAGACTATTTGTTTTCATAACTGTACTGGAAGCATAAAATAACTAGATGACAAACTCATTCCAATTTTATGTTAGAACGAAAGTAAACAGATGATAAAACACAGTAATGTCTTGAAACTACATGTGAGTCCTGATGATCCTTCCGGAATCATCATGCCTCACATGGGAGGCATTGTGACATTACAGCCTTTATCACTGCGATTTTTAACATGTAAAAGTTTTTTTTTCTGTATTTGCGTCAGTATGTGCGAACTTCTAACATATACCAATGAATGTTGTAACCAGATATCTTTGCCGCGCTCCTGAAAAGCGCAGAATATCACGATAGCTATAAACTGTTATACGCCGCTATCGATCAAAAAAAAAAAAAAACCGATGCACCTATGTTTCAAAATAACAATTGCCAGTTTTTACTTCTGCAGGGAGCCGCGTCGCTGTCTAGCTCTTCTGTGAATGTGTTGCGAGTCGGACGCAAAAGTATTGTGCTCCATCTGATATAATCATTTTTATTGTAAAGTTAAGAGTTTAAGTGATTAAAAATATATGTAGCCACAAACAAGCGAGAACGTATATCGTGAAAAATTCGCTCCACCGCCACATTGGGTGGCCATGTTAATGTAAGTTTCCGTTTCATAATATAATACTTGAAGCCTTGAAGTTTATTTAATTTCAAAGCAAATCTCTCAACCTTATTTTCATTAATTATACTTATGATAATCCTTCCTGTTTAAAAGATTTATGCAGCTTATGATCCAGCGTGTGTTCTGTCGGAACAGGAGGCTGTCGTGACGACATCGCTATAGTATTTATTCCAAGTTCTTTCAGTTCCGTTTATATGTTCGTACAAATCCAATTAGTTGGTCCCTTAGGTTTCTTTCATGTAACTTCCGTCTGTTTTCTCCGCGCGATCTTCCTCCGAAAAAAAATTTCTGTTCATTTTCTTTAGTAATTTTCGATATCGCGAAGGAGAAAAGACAGCCGCCTCCTGCTCCGAACGGAACACTACGACTTTTCTAACGTCGGAGAGTACCGCACGAATTTTCCGCTAAAAGGTAATAGAGTTTCTCAAAGCTGGATCAGTTACACATGTTGCTGCTGTTCTCCGACAAATCTGGTGTGATTAATAGTAATTTATTCTGTCACGACAAAAAGAACCAATTTTATTTTTACCAAAGCAACAAAGCTTTCAATTAAATTACTAAGAAAAAAAAAATCATACCAGATGGTATGACGTCTAGTGTCCTTTCTCCATCGTCGATCGGCGTATCGAAAACTTGGGTAGAAAATACCACCGTCTGTTTCGAGGATTTCACACGACAGTCCCTGCGACCCGCCATGCTGCTTACACACAGGTAAGTGAAGTCAACGTTTTACATATAGTTTGCAAAATGCTTTGCTGTGATCGCTGTCACTACCTGCACTTGCGTGTACACATGTCACTGCACACGTATTTTGTACACTCTATCACTCGCATTTTGTTTAGAACGTCTTAGAGTGTCTGCAAATTCACATCTCCCATCTCACATTGCGATTTCAAAGTTCACAGTTCAAGTTACTCACAGGTAAATACATTACAAGATTAAACAATGTCCATAAATTACATACATAGATACATACATTTCTTAAGTTTGCTTACAGTCACAAATTCTGTTAACCTTTTCAGTCACGCCACGCCGGATTAGCGTATTGAATACCACTACTTGTGCATCAAGGCACGATTATTTCGGTTATTCTCTCTCCCTTTTACAAAGGTAAAATTGTTCTTAAAACAAATCTTTTAAGCAGCTTGTTATTTCGTTTCTCTTCAAAATTTAGTGTAGCAAACATGTGAAAGAGATAACACAAAAAAGTACCTAAGATCACTATTTGTTTGCCATTTTCAGCATAGCAATACATGGGCTACTGCTAAAAACTGTGTTGATACAAGGCCTCTACTAATGAAACCAGGTGTCACCACTTTGCAAGCACTGGATCATACAACTACATTCAGATTGTCACTGACTACAGCCTTCAAATCTATTAGCAAGGTATGTAAGGATTCAGTGTTGGTCTCTAGAAAAATGTAACTTTTTTCATTTAAGTATGCATCGAACTGTCATTTTTATTTGTGTCCAAATAGTGGCTACAAATGTGATATACAGGTGTTAAGTAATGAATGAGTATCTGTGCTCTGCTAATTGGTTTCTGTAACTAGGAATCACACTACTTTTAGAAGTACATGCAACTGCTTGCATGTTTTGAATGGGGGAGGTGGGACTGCAATCTATGATGTGGGGTTCCTAAACGTCAACATTACTTTCATGTGGAAAGTGATACTTACTAATACATTTTACAGAAAACTGAGCAGCAATCTGAGTATGTTGCTGTTGTTTGCTGATGATGCCGTGGTGTACGGTAAGGTGTCGAAGCCGAGTGACTGTAGGAAGATAGAAGACGACTTAGACAAAATTTCCAGTTGGTCGTGATAAATGGCGACTAGCCCTAAATGTGGGAAAGTGTAAGTTAAAGCGGATGAGTAGAAAGATCAGACCTGTAATGTTCAGGCAGTGTCTTGCTTCACAGAGTCAAGTCGTTTAAATATATGGGCTTAATGTTGCAAAGCCATATGAGTTGGAACGAGCATGTGAGAACTGTGGTAGGGACGGCGAATGGTCGACTCCGGTCTATTGGGTGAATTATAGGAAAGAGTGGTTCACCTGGAAAGGTGACAGCACATAGGACGCTGGTGCGACGTATTCTTGAGCACTCCTCGAGTGTTTGGGTTCCGTAACAAGTGGGATTGAAGGAAAACATAGTAGAAACATTTGAGACGGGGACTGCTAGATTTGTTACCGGATGTTCGAACAACACGTAAGTGTTACGGAGATGCTTTGCGAACTGAAATGGGAATCCCTGGAGGGAAGGCGAGGTTCTTTTCGTGAAACATTATTGAGAAAATCTTAAACATGGCTGCGAAAGAGCTACTGTGTAAATTTGAAGGAGCTCAAAAATGAGCCAACCATTTGCAAACAAAGGTTTACTAGCCCTTGACCTAGTTATTTGTAAAAATAGCCTCTTCATAAGTAGTGACCTTATTAGATCACATGATGCACAATAGATTAGATGAAGCCGAGACGCTCTTGTCATAAACAAAATTGATACAACAAGAATTACTGAAAACCATGGCTTTAGATGGCGCCAGGCTACATATGTCGTACTTCAGAATGAATACTCATTAGTAAATGCCTACAGGTAGAGACTCTTGTCCATGAAATGAAATGATCGTACGGCATTGTTGGCCGGGAGGCCCCATGCGGGGTGTTCGGCCACCGAAATTGCAAGTCCTTTTTAGGTGACGCCACTTCGGCGACTTGCGAGTCAATGATGATGAAATGATGATGAAGGACACACAACACCCAGCCATCTCGATATAAAATTGTAATAGGCGTCACAGGATAAGATATCTGCGCAAGTTACGTGTAAATCATGCCAGAAACTAACGCCTTAGTTAGTCAGACAGTTAACAAAGATTACTTTTGAATACATTATGGGAGTGACAGTGATCAATGTGTTACAAATATTTACTATTAAAAACAGTCTTGTTCACAATTTATTTATTATGGTGACCAGTTTCGACCACTACCGTGATCATCTTCAGACCTACAAGTCGTTGACAAAGCTTTAATTACAGGGCTAGATTAATTTAAAAAAAATACATACAGTTATAAAAATACATAAAGTTAAAAAAAACAAATTGCAATCTACATACGAACTTCATATGCAATATTTCATAAATATGCACAACTACTTAGTATCGTATCTGTGCAGCATGTACCATACACGTCAGCTAAAGATTATTCCAGCCTACCCACTGAAAATCGTTCCAATAAAGACATGTTGCTGCTCAATAGTACATCGTCTGACGTGACAGTCTTTGCCATTCCACTTTCGCTACATCTTCGTTAGAAAGAAGCCTGCTGCCACACCTTTGCACTGGCGTTTATCCTCACCATGGCAACCAGTAGTTTGCCTATCGACTTTACAACAACATCAGTGGAAAGAAGCCTGCTGCCTCATATTTGGAACGGCGTCCTACTTCACCATGGCAACCAGTGGCTCCAAATGGTTCACTAACAAGCCTTGAGCAGGCAACCTATGTACTGTCAAAACGAAGTTCATTTATCCTACATGTTTAAATTTTTTTAACGTTTCTTAATTGACAATAGCTGTTAAATAAGCTAAGTTTAGTTTGTGTTTATTTTTATTTCTTGCCAATGTTCTTTAAACTAAGAAATTTTACATTGTTGTTGGATTTATAACTCACAGGTTAGTATTGACATCATACCGTCAGAAATGGGCGGAGCCTCCCTTATATATAGTAAGACGTGCACTGGCTTGTCCAGTAGTGATTCTCCAGCAGAAGTAGGTTTCTTACTCATTGGTAATTCATCGTTTTATAGCTTTATAACTTTATGTATTTTTTTTAAATTTATGTAGCCCTCTAATTAAAGCTTTGTACACGACTTGTAGGTCTGAAGATGAGCACACTAGTGGTCAAAATCGGTCACCATAATAAATAAATTGTGATCAAGACTGTTTTTAATAGTAAAAAAAAGTTAACTAAGAGCACAGCAGGTAGCTACAGGGAGTCAAGACCTTCCATTACATAACATTGTCTATGTACAAGCAGTGCTATAAAGTAGTTCAGACTTGCTGAAACTGAGGTTCTGAGACGTCGACTGGAACGCAGCTGGAGCCCTGTAGATGCGACCTGTCGCAGTGCTGTATAGTATTTCTCTGCGCTGCTGCGTGTCTCCCCAGGGCACTGGCTCTGCTTCATTGCGTTCATCGCAAGGGAGACTCTCTGCACCGGTTAGGGTAGATATTTCATTAGGAGGATGAGATGCCGAGTTCTCCGTCAGGATAGGCCTCCTCGGAGACCTACAAGTACCTCTGCCGTTCCATCGCAGCCCTAGTTTAATATGCTGCGCCACGGGTCCCGAGAGACAAAGGGGCAGGGATAGAGAGAGAACGATGTGAGAGAAATTTCAGCGCAGCCCAAGGATGCTATCAGTAGGATAATTTGTTACGAACGAGCATTTTCAGTTACTTATTTATCCCGCTGCTATTTCATATAGCATAAATAAATTGAAACGATCTGTAATGGAGAAAGTAACTTGTTTTTAGGATTGCGTAGCACAGTCAATTAAAAACACAGCCCTTTAAAGGGTCAGTTTGTTGTCCGTCTGTCTGTCTACCTACCACTCTGTCCAGCTCATAAAAACACATCTCCTCAGGGACAGGTTAACTTGTCACTTTTAAATCGATGTCACGTATTAAGATATACGGTCCATTGGCCTAGCCCGCATCTCGTGGTCGTGCGTTAGCGTTCTCGCTTCCCACGCCCGGGTTCCCGGGTTCGATTCCCGGCGGGGTCAGGGATTTTCTCTGCCTCGTGATGGCTGGGTGTTGTGTGCTGTCCTTAGGTTAGTTAGGTTTAAGTAGTTCTAAGTTCTAGGGGACTTATGACCACAGCAGTTGAGTCCCATAGTGCTCAGAGCCATTTGAACCATTTTTTTTTTCCATTGGCCTTATAAAACACTGAAGCTTCTACGTAAACGCCATTGAAACATACGGCAGTTTATGTCACATACTTCGAGGATCGATAACTCACTCATCAAAACATATAGGGTACTTCCAGTTCACCTAAAATTTCGAAATCTGGCGAGAAGCTAGATCTTACGGTACAGGTAAAGGAAAAAAAACGGAAGTTGTTAATTTGTAACTGTATCACAAGAGAAAAAATGATTTATTTGTTTGTGTGCCTGTCCGACTGTTAAGACGTCTTTTTGTCAGGAACAGATCGACTTATCGAGTTCTAATTTATGTCACATATTAAGGTCTCAAGTCCTTTTGCGGTGTGAATAAGTTAATGTTCTAAGTGAATGCAATACAAAGATTTATATTTATGTCAAATATTTTGACTCTCGCAGATTCACTCATCTAAAACTATAGGTTACTTCCCGTTTAGCGAGAATGATAAAATTTCAGAGAAAAGGGTTTCACAGTACAGATAAAGGGGAAAAAAACCGAAATTATTAAACTCTTAATATATCACAACAACATAAATTAATATTGTTACTTGTTTTATTTTGTTATTCGACTGTCTGTCTATACGTCTGTTAAGACCCTTCTGTCTCAGGAATGGGTAGACGTAAATGTTACCCATACGGATATAGTTATCCTGAATTATTAAGTTTGTACAGAATCCTTGGTGCGCTAGTCCATCTCACACTTATCTCGATTTCGTTAACATAGTTTTAATATGTGTACAATATTGGCTGAAATTTCTCCTGTCTCCCCAGAGTCTCACATCTCACAAACTTTCCATCGCTGCTGATTATAACGTACACGCGAGTGGTGGGGCAGGGGCGGCTTCAACGAAAAGTTGTAGTGCGGGTTGCCTTCATCAGGGTCGAGCATATATTCGGGAATAGTCGTGTTCTTTTCTTTTGATTCACAGGTCCTTACCGTACTCTTCTGCTGAGAAGATTAAGACGCCCTGAGGATAATCCATCCTTTTGACTGAGAGGTTCTCAACCTATTGTTGCCCCACCCCGGGCTCCTCCTCCTCCTCCTCCTCCTCCTCCGATTTTGTATCCCGCCTGGAAGGCGGCGCTTGGGTCTGTTCCTGTGGTCTGCAAAATAGGCCGAATGAAGGAAGCGAGGAGGAGCAGGAGAGGTAAAGCACTTCGGTACTGCTTGTAAAGTAAAAGCATATTTAACAGAGAATATTAGTCAATGACATATACGTAACTTTTGGTAATGATGAGCATGTAGGTGCGAAGCCGTTTTCCATGTATCAAAGCTAACAGTTACTAGTAGTTTGACAAACTATCATCGAAGTAACTGAGGCAAAGTCTGAAATGATTAGCCCCCTATGAAGCTAAGTTGGTTGGTCATCTGCTGTTGATCAACTTAGCAGAAAGCAGAGCGGCGTTCGTTGAGGTCCACAGCGTGGGCTAGAGGGCGCTGTGGTCGGCGTAGTTCGTCTGCTCTTGTAGTGCCAACCTGTGAGCGTGCACCTACTTTGTGGCGTTGGAACTATCGACGCCTCAACCGATGCGAACATACCTTTGATGTCTATATGACTGACTAATCAATTAAATCTATCAATTAATTAAATCCACACTCTGAGAACCCCAACCTTCCCTCCCCCTACCAGAAAATGGCTATAAAAACCCTCAGTTGATTGGTCATTTGCGGGAAATCGAGTGCAATGTACAGATTATTGTTTCAACTATTTAGGCTACAAAGTTTATTAATTTATTTATTCATTTTGAAGAATTTGATGGGAAATTGATTGCTGTGCTGGAGAGAATGGATCTCCCGGCAGAAAATCGAATCATATAGCATAGGATATACTGTTAATTTTTGAAATTCATTTTGCAGGGGCTGGATCTCACTTTTATTTGAGAGGAGAAGCTCTCATCCAGCAACTACGTGTCCTAACTACGTAATTACACCGCTGAAAACTGGAGGTGTCGCCTTACTGGAAAATTTCATTTGTGTACTCACCTTAATTTTCAGGGATCGACTGAGCTAGTGCATGGTACCACCACCAGACGATATCCCACGCACCTACCCTCCACCCTCATCCCACTCCACACATCCCAGAAGAAATTGCGTGGAAAAAGACTCAGTCTGTACTGGAGAGGAAGGATTCCATGACATGAAATTTAAAAAAATGTTCAAATGTGTGTGAAATCTTATGGGACTTAGCTGCTAAGGTCACGTGTCCCTAAGCTTACACACTACTTAACCTAAATTATTCTAAGGACAAACACACACACCCATGCCTGAGGGAGGACTCGAACCTCCACCGGGAGCAGCTGCACAGTCCATGACTGCAGCGCCTTAGAGCGCTCGGCTAATCCTGCGCGGCACGAAATTTAAATCAAAGTCAATAATACATTGATACATACTATTTATTTAATCAGTTTGTGGGAGATGGGGTTCCCTCACTTGGGTAAACATCATGACTACATCCCTCATCCTTCTTACCCATAGTATAATTACTGTAATGACCAGGGAATGGAATGAAGTGTGGTACAGTAGCTGCAAATATGTGGTTGAGTGGAGAGAGATGATTCCAAAAAGCAGACAGCTTTTCTGCTAGAAATTGTAACCCGATCAGCTACTCATGTGTGTGCCTGTAGAACCAAGACTGCTATGCAGGGTGACGGTATCATAGTTGTTATGATTGTGTTACGTAGTAGCATGATCCTTACGCAAAATGTATGTTGCCGGCGGTAGAATCCTTCTGGGGTCGGTTTCATATATCAGTTCTAAATAGTGTTCCTCGAAAAGAACATCGTCTTCTCTCCAGGGATTCCCATTTGAAATATTTGGTGAGAGTAATCCGATTACTAAAAAGCAAAATTTCTCTCCATGCAAACTGACTCTCATGTTCTATTTAATTAATTAGGATGTCAATTGGAAATCAGTGATATGGTGCCTGATGGGATGAGGTGATGGCTAGAGCACCAAAGATATAACACTTCACTTGGCGTTTTATTAGTTGGCGCGATATCTCTTAGGCACTTGGTGCAGGGAGTGGCAACTGTCCCTTAACATACACAGATGTAATGTATTGCGAATACATAGAAAGAAGGATCCTTTATTGTATGATTATATGATAGCGGAACAAACACTGGTAGCAGTTACTTCCGTAAAATATCTGGGAGTATGCGTACGGAACGATTTGAAGTGGAATGATCATATAAAACTAATTGTTGGTAAGGCGGGTACCAGGTTGAGATTCATTGGGAGAGTGCTTAGAAAATGTAGTCCATCAACAAAGGAGGTGGCTTACAAAACACTCGTTCGACCTATACTTGAGTATTGCTCATCAGTGTGGGATCCGTACCAGGTCGGGTTGACGGAGGAGATAGAGAAGATCCAAAGAAGAACGGCGCGTTTCGTCACTGGGTTATTTGGTAACCGTGATAGCGTTACGGAGATGTTTAACAAACTCAAGTGGCATACTCTGCAAGAGAGGCGCTCTGCATCGCGATGTAGCTTGCTCGCCAGGTTTCGAGAGGGTGCGTTTCTGGATGAGGTATCGAATATGTTGCTTCCCCTTACTTGTACCTCCCGAGGAGATCACGAATGAAAAATTAGAGAGATTAGAGCGCGCACGGAGGATTTCAGACAGTCGTTCTTCCCGCGAACCATAAGCGACTGGAACAGAAAAGGGAGGTATTGACAGTGGCACGTAAAGTGCCCTCCGCCACACACCGTTGGGTGGCTTGCGGAGAATAAATGTAGAATGTAGATGTAGAACGATATTTGAATCTGTCGCCTACACACGGAGAGACGACCGTCATAATAAAAACAGATGTATTACTGAATTTATAAATCAATACATAGTATAAACCGTATATTTACAACTTCTCTATGCTGTTACCTTATGAGGGAGTCTGGAAGTGAGGAGGCGACCTGTGACAGTGATAGATCTTAGCTCTCCAACATGAAAGTGAGTTTACTATTCTAGTCCTTTGATGCAGGACTTGACAGATGAGAAAAGATATTTTTCTACCTGATGAGAGAGTACTTAGAGGGAATATAGCCTACTCCATATTCCAGTAAATGATTTTCCCAACAAGCAACGATACTTTAGCGATATGAAAGCGCGTGTATTATCGTATTTTTTCCTATTTTCGAGAATAACTCGTCTAAAGGAGAGAAATCTACATTTGTCATGAGAAATTCGAATTGTATGGTTGACAACATAGCTGCCTCGTATTGGGCAAAGTAGGTCATATACAATATGTACAACAACCAAGAGGGAATAATAAGAGTGGACGATCAAGAACGAAGTGCTCGTATTAAGAAGGGTATAAGAAAAGGCTGTAGCCTTTCGCCTCTACTCTTCAATCTGTACATCTACATCTACATCTACATGATACTCCGCAAGCCACCCAACGGTGTGTGGCGGAGGGCACTTTACGTGCCACTGTCATTACCTCCCTTTCCTGTTCCAGTCGCGTATGGTTCGCGGGAAGAACGACTGTCTGAAAGCCTTCTTTCTATGTATTCGCAATACATTACATTTGTCTATGTTAAGGGTCAGTTGCCACTCCCTGCACCAA
Source organism: Schistocerca piceifrons (assembly GCF_021461385.2). Taxonomy (NCBI): domain Eukaryota; kingdom Metazoa; phylum Arthropoda; class Insecta; order Orthoptera; family Acrididae; genus Schistocerca; species Schistocerca piceifrons. Next base: position 55,609,774 of record NC_060138.1, on the reverse strand, counting down.
GTGCCTATCCGCTGCAGATCTTCCTGTATTTCGCTACAATTTTCTAATGCAGCAACTTCTCTGTATACTACAGCATCATCCGCGAAAAGCCGCATGCAACTTCCGACACTATCTACTAGGTCATTTATATATATTGTGAAAAGCAATGGTCCCATAACACTCCCCTGTGGCACGCCAGAGGTTACTTTAACGTCTGTAGACGTCTCTCCATTGATAACAACATGCTGTGTTCTGTTTGCTAAAAACTCTTCAATCCAGCCACACAGCTGGTCTGATATTCCGTAGGCTCTTACTTTGTTTATCAGGCGACAGTGCGGAACTGTATCGAACGCCTTCCGGAAGTCAAGAAAAATAGCATCTACCTGGGAGCCTGTATCTAATATTTTCTGGGTCTCATGAACAAATAAGGCGAGTTGGGTCTCACACGATCGCTGTTTCCGGAATCCATGTTGATTCCTACATAGTAGATTCTGGGTTTCCAGAAATGACATGATACGCGAGCAAAAAACATGTTCTAAAATTCTACAAGAGATCGACGTAAGAGATATAGGTCTATAGTTTTGCGCATCTGCTCGACGACCCTTCTTGAAGACTGGGACTATCTGTGCTCTTTTCCAATCATTTGGAACCCTCCGTTCCTTTAGAGACTTGCGTTACACGGCTGTTAGAAGGGGGGCAAGTTCTTTCGCGTACTCTGTGTAGAATCGAATTGGTATCCCGTCAGGTCCAGTGGACTTTCCTCTATTGAGTGATTCCAGTTGCTTTTCTATTCCTTGGACACTTATTTCGATGTCAGCCATTTTTTCGTTTGTGCGAGGATTTAGAGAAGGAACTGCAGTGCGGTCTTCCTCTGTGAAACAGCTTTGGAAAAAGGTGTTTAGTATTTCAGCTTTACGCGTGTCATCCTCTGTTTCAATGCCATCATCATCCCGTAGTGTCTGGATATGCTGTTTCGAGCCACTTACTGATTTAACGTAAGACCAGAACTTCCTAGGATTTTCTGTCAAGTCGGTACATAGAATTTTACTTTCGAATTGAATGAACGCTTCACGCATAGCCCTCCTTACGCTAACTTTGACATCGTTTAGCTTCTGTTTGTCTGAGAGGTTTTGGCTGCGTTTTGGCATCGAGGAAGCAATGATGGAAATAAAAGAAAGGTTCAGGAGTGGAATTAAAATACAAGGTGAAAGGATATCAATGATACGATTCGCTAATGACTTTGCTATCCTGAGTGAAAGTGAAGAAGAATTAAATAATCTGCTGAACGGAATGAACAGTCTAATGAGTACACAGTATGGTTTGAGAGTAAATCGGAGAAAGACGAAGGTAATGAGAAGTAGTAGAAATGAGAACAGCGAGAAACTTAACATCAGGATTTATGGTCACGGAGTCAACGAAGTTAAGGAATTCTGCTACCTAGGCAGTAAAATAACCAATGACGGACGGAGCAAGGAGGACATCAAAAGCAGACTCGCTATGGCACAAAAGGCATTTCTGGCCAAGATAAGTCTACTAATATCAAATACCGGCCTTAATTTGAGGAAGAAATTTCTGAGGATGTACGTCTGGGGTACAGCATTGTATGGTAGTGAAACATGGACTGTGGGAAAACTGGAACAGAAGAGAATCGAAGCATTTGAGATGTGGTGCTATAGACGAATGTTGAAAATTAGGTGGACTGATAAGGTAAGGAATGAGGAGGTTCTACGCAAAATCGGAGCGGAAAGGAATATGTGGAAAACAGTGATAAGGAGAAGGGACAGGATGAGAGGACATCTGATAAGACATTAGGGAATGACTTCCATGGTACTAGAGGGAGCTGTAGAGGGCAAAGGCTGTAGAGGAAGACAGAGACAGGAATACGTCAAGCAAATAATTGAGGACGTAGGTTGCAAGTGCTACTCTGAGATGAAGAGGTTAGCACAGGAAAGGAATTCGTGGCGGGCCGCATCAAACCAGCCAGTAGACTGATGACAAAAAAAAAAAAAAAAACGGTTTTTCAAACTGGTGGGTTTATGATGGTATGGAATTGTTAAGAACTACTGTATACGTTGAAGTTGCAGCTGCTTGTTTTTGTTTCACGGTGCACCGAAGGTGACTGCAGAGATTAGCTCTGCCTGGACGGGTACAAAGAATCCACCAACCAGTCTGATCTTGCCCATAGCAGTAAGGCCTTGAAAGTGAACAGTGTGATAAGTGAGCGCGACACTGTCATAGGTGTGTGTTTTGTGTGAGAGAAGATTCAAAATGTTGGATGTTTGCAATGAATCCCTACAACTCCAATTATCCATGGAAGCCCTCCATGGCCGGGGCTGGTGCACTCTGGCATACAGGCCCATAAACGACTGTGGCTGTAGTTGCAATAGTAATTTCCTCTGGTCCCTGAATGTATGTGCTGGCAGTGTATGAGTGGGCAGACGCGCTGTGTGTGGCCGTCTGGGAGGGGAGTGTGCAGGATGTCCAAGCGTTTCAGCGTTCTCTGACATCCACTCACAGCAGCTACTGCTATGGCTTGGGTCGTGGTTTAAGTGTGTCATGTTAAGCGCTTTTCAATACGCTGCAGTGGACTCTGTCTTGTAGTCGTATTTGCTGTCGTTTCCATTCTATCACGCTGCAAGGCTTTCCCCCTCCTTCCGAACTCTGGGCTCTGTCTTGCAGTGTTACTTGCTGTTGTCTCTATTCTTTCACACAGTAGAACCATCCTCTCTCCTTCCGAACGTAGCAGGAAAACCAATTCAGGAATGTTTAGTAGTTTTAAAACCACAGTCGCGATGCCAAATTCCCGATTGATCAATTTATTGTTTCTGATAGTTGTATTGCATGAGGCACAAGTGGGCATGGCCGGCGTGGGTGTGGGTCTCTCTTCCATGTGGTGTAAATGGGGCTACCGTGCAGACAGCGGGCAGCGTGCTTCGTGATCGAGAGTTTGTGTGATCGTTAGGATTTTTTTTCCACCAAATATGTTCAGTGGAAATGTTGTGATGGAGGAGTGTATTCACGCTCTCAAATGTAAGTGCGTACAAGATTTTGGATGTATTCAGTGCTAAGATTTATTTGTGACAGAAATTTCATTACTTGATTTGCATAATGTTTGCATGTGATACTCATACGCTGAAAATGTGTTTTATTATGAAGGAGGAGAGTCGCTATAAACGTCTGCGGGTGTTGGTGGCGTCTTGCTGTTTACCGTACCTCATACAACCGTCAAGCGTCATGCGCATTACCGTCGGATAGTCCAAAAACAAAAACCGTATCTCGTTGTTCTTCAAACGAATATTGTGCCACCATGCTTAGTGTACGACTATGTCGCAGGCGCTCGCAGGTTCGAATCCTGCCTCCGGCATGGATGTGTGTGATGTCCTTAGGTTAGTTAGATTTAGTTAGTTCTAAGTTCTAGGCGACTGATGACCTCAGAAGTTAAGTCGCATAGTGCTCAGAGCCATTTGAACAATATGTCGCAGATGACGTGTGTGTGCTCCGAAGCGAAATCTTACGTGTGAATGCCTCTGACGTGGGATGGAGACAAACAGCAATAGCTATTCCACACGTGTGCGTATCGTGTTGAGGCAGTAACGGCGTGAGGGACGTTTGAATGTGTGAACCGACAACGATAGCGCTTCACGTCAATCGACGAATGGCCAATCGAGCGCTTGGCACCAAGTTTCCGTAGTTTAAAAATGGTGCGTTGTCGACCTACACAACATCAGAAATTTTTCTTCTTACTGGCAGCAGCTATCCGCGTTTAAAATTTTTCTCCACCCTATATATATCTATATATATATAATGTGTGTATGTGTTTTTTTGTCAGTGTTTGCACGGTTGTGTGTGTGTGTGTGTGTGTGTGTGTGTGTGTGTGTGTGTTTAAGTCGTTGTATAATTTTTAGACTATTGATTCACTGGAATTTAAGTTACGTAACTCTCTAGTGAACTGTAGCTGTTTAGATACATTTCCAGTTGTGTTTTTTATTGTGTTGTAAAGGTTTCGACATTTAGCGATCTTTAGTCTAGAGTGACAACTTTGCAGAGCAGATGTTGAAGTAAGTTAACATTTTTCAAGTTCATACTTTGCATCCATCACAGCTAAAATAGTTCCACAGTCAAGTAACTTCATCTCATGCTGTCGTCTGTTTTTTCTGAGCTAGTCCTGACTGTTATGTCATATTATGCAACTCTTACGCATTTTGACATAGTGAGGGATTGTGCCTGCAGTGTGCTGACACAATGAGTTATAGCTGCTGTCTGGAAAAAGCTAACAGTTGCGTTGGCCATGGGTGACAAGCTTAAGGTTGCTGTGTCCTCGCCAATGGACACAACCGAAACTGGCGCACTGCAACAGTTTCCCGCTGGCGCCATGGGCTGGGCTTTGAAGTTCTCCGCCAATCACAAGTGCGGCCGTCAGTAATCTTCGCTTCATCACCGCCAGTGAGATGGATTGCCGCGTCGTGACAAGCGGCAGACACAGACAGAAACAGGGATCGTGGTCGGCGTTGACGTACGACAAGTCTGGTACGGAGTTCCAGATTTGCTGTTCGTAGTGGACATCAGCCTGCGAGACTTCGTCTACGAGTGGAGTCGCTAATAACCTTCGCAGAGGGGCAAGGTTTTACTACAGCGGTTGACAGTGTGGAGCCCAAGACGCACATAGTCTTGTTGACATGGTATTCAGTAATACACGCGGTGACAAGCTACTGAATAATTGTATCTGCCCATAAGTATATCCCACGAGTTGCTGTACAACTTTAGTTAAGTATCGCAGCTCAGTAAAGTGTAGATGTGTGTGTTGTTAATAAGTTTGCACTGTCCATCCACTTCGGACCATCTAAACCTAATACTATACGTGCAACCTGTTCTACCAGGTGACCCACACACCATCTGGCGACGAGAATTTCTCTTTACTATTCGTTGCTTGCTTGTTCGTTAACTTTGGTGTTTTAGGAAATTTTCTCTTACAGGTTGGTGCTCTTCGTGATTGCTATTTACTTGCTGTGTTGCTTTAGTTCATAAGTTAGTTTTAGGATTTCCTGTGTGTTTGTATTAGCCCTCGTTTATCATGTCAAATCCATCGTTCCAGGCCCCTCATACGCCGCTCTCACCATTAACGGCGCCACCGCTAGATCTAAGTCAGCTTCTTCAGTTACGGATGCGGTCAATGAAGCAGCTTACGGAAGTGATGAAGGCGTTCATCCAAACGCAGATGGCAGAACGTGAGATACAGAGTCAACCTCCGTCACCCACTGCACAGCCGCAAGCCGCACAGCCTTCGCTGCTTCCTCCATTTCGACAGTTTGAATAAGAAAAGCAAGTCTGTTCGGAATATATGCCTGTTTTTGAAGCACATTGGCCACTCACCAAATTCAAGGCACTGTGAAGCAGTCTTTTTTCCGTCCGCCGTTGGTGTCACCGTTTACTATATTCGCGTTAAGCTATTTCCTACTAAGAGGTGAGAACTAGTTAGCTATGAGGAGCTGACTCAACCAGGAACAAATTTTACGACGATAAGAACAAATTGGCGGCTGCCAGATTTAAATTCTTTAGGTTCATGAAACAACCACGTCAAACGTACCGTCAATGCGTAACAGGTTTGCAGAGAATCACACGGCAGTGAAAATGTGGGTGTGAATGTGGAAAATACGACAATGACTTGACGCTTCGTGATGCTATTACTTAAAACATGGATGATAGTAGAATCCGTGAACAAATATTAAAATACCCTGACCACTCTATGTAACAGGTTTCGTAGGTTATACATGTGGTGTCACCGCCAGACACCACACTTGCTAGGTGGTAGCCTTTAAATCGGCCGCGGTCCGTTAGTATACGCCGGACCCGTGCGTCGCCACTGTCAGTGATTGCAGACCGAGCGCCGCCACACGGCAGGTCTAGAGAGACTTGCTAGCACTCGCCCCAGTTGTACAGCCGACTTAGCCTGAGATGGATCACTGACAACTACGCTCTCATTTGCCGAGACGATAGTTAGCATAGCCTTCAGCTACGTCATTTGCTACGACCTAGCAAGGCGCCATAGCATTTGATATTATTTTATATTGTGGTTATAACATGTACCGTCAAGAGAGATGTTCTACAATTGTGGATTAAAGTTAAGTATTACATCAACTACGTACTTTATTTGCTACTATTAATTCCTGTAACTGTTCCAGACCTCACGCCAATCTGCGTGAGCTTAACGCGTGCCTTTCGGCTTCCTCTCGTTGTGACTTGGCTGTCTTGCCAAGTCACAACAATACACTTTCAAGATTCGCGTGACAGTGCAGTTGGTAGTTTTAAAGCAGGGAACATTTGTCCTGTAGGCTCAGGAAGTAACATTGCGTGGCAACTAAGCCCACGTCGAAGGCAAACACACAGCGGCCCAGTCGGATAGGCCAGAGCTCGCCACGTAAACAACCTGACCGGAAATCTATCGGCGTGAAATGTTGGCCGCACTGTCTCGAATCTCACAAACGTGACCGATGCCCTACGCGCTACGCCACTTCTTTTGCATGCATTACGAATGGGCACATTATAGCTGTCGGAAGAGGGCAAAGAGTTCCGCTCAGAACAAACGCCCATATAGCTCGAACTTTCAAGATCATGTTGTTCACTGCGAGCCGAGGTTCGAAGCTACTTTGAGCATAACAGTGAAACTCAGCAACACAGAGAATCAGAAGTTTCTTCAGTGCAACGCAGCTCCAATACACTTTTTGTGTGCCTTCTTACTGCTGCCCAAAGCATTCAGTTTCAGTTAGGCACGGCTGCTTCAGGGTCTTTGCTATATCAGAATACTTATGATCTGCTTGGCATACCTAAGTTACAGGAGTAAGCAACTACGTTGCATCGTACAATGGACTGGATGTTCCAGTATTAGGTTCTTGTAGTCTTCCTGCGGTCTATGAAAATTTGCAAAAAAAAAAAGAAAAATAAAGTGTCATTCCAGGTAGAGTGTTCATGGGCAGTGCTAATATTTTTGGCCTTGTCTGCATAACTTGTTGTTGTGTTGTAGACTGTGTGCCAGCAACTACTTCACTTGCCTCCAGAGACAGTGCCGCTGAGTTGTGAGACGAATTTAAAGATTTGGTTGCTGAGTGTATGTCACTAACACACGCACGGCACTTTACAAATTCATACGCATCTGCACCAACGATCCTTCGAGTTGTGTGACGAATTTAAAGATTCGGTTGCTGAGTGTATGTCACTAACACACGCTCGGCACTCTACAAATTCATGCGTATCTGCACCAACGATCCTTCAACGTTATCTGGAACAACTAACTGCATCTGTGGCTACAAATCTTGCTGCTCATGTGACGACGGGAGACAATGCACAGGCCCCCTTTTGAAGAACTCTCACTGTACCAAACACACTCCGTGAACATGTTGCTAAGGAAATTGCACAGTGGCAGGGAAACGTCGTCATTGCACCCATCACACCCAGTTTTTGGGCATCCCTTTTAGTTCCCGTGAAGAAACCTTCAGGGAAATTGAGAGTCTGCGCTGACTTTAAAGCGACAGTGAATCAATCAGACAGCAGTTGATTCATTCACACTGCCGCGACCTGATAAGCATATGTACCGCATCGGAACAGGTCACTACATCATAATGATCGATTTGTGCGATGCCTACCTACAGATTTCATTAGAGCAGTCACAGGAAGTGTTTGTGTTTAATACGCACAAGGCACTTCATATCAATTTCTTAGCTTGCCTTTCGGTAGCGCATCTGCACTGGTGATCTTTCAATGCTGTCTCATGGCGGGAGAGCACCTCAGTATCCGCATAACCTGGCTCAAATGGCTTTGAGCACTATGGCACTTAACTGCTGAGGTCATCAGTCCCCTAGAACTTAGAACTACTTAAACCTAACTAACCTAAGGACATCACACACATCCATGCCCGAGGCAAGATTCGAACCTGCGACCGTAGCGGTTGCGCGGTTCCAGACTGAAGCGCCTATAACCGCTTGGCCACTCCGGCCGGCCCGCATAACCTGTTTAAATAATTGTCAGAGGCCGGTCTGAAATGTAACAAAGCAAATATGTGTTCTTCCCGATTTAGGTTATGTGATCAATTCCAAAGGTATTCATCCGATGCAGTTATATATGCAGGCTAGTCGTTACCTCAAACCACCACGAAATCTTTCTGAATGGCAATCGGTACTAGGAAAGCTGACCTACTACATCTGCTTCATTCCTGAGGCAGTTTCAATTGCGGCAACCTTACATCGTCTTCGACGAAAGAATGTACCTTTCGTGTGGTCCCACGAATGTGACATTGTGTTTCAGAAATTGAAAGACCATTTTCTCAGAGCTCATTGTCTGGTCCATTTAGATCCTCCCAAACCAGATATCTGTTTCTTCTACAGGGTCCAGGAGGCTTGCATCGGCGCCACAAGAACCAACTTCTGCCTTGTAATTAGCTTGATCCTGCGCCTAGTCTTTGTTTACAGATTCGTTACCTGTGGAGATGATGCTGCCTGCGCTCCATTTGGGGCCTGGACCCAGCGCCTGAGCCAGCAGTGAGTGGGCAACAGATGTCTTCAAAGGTAGTAGACTCCACTCTGCGGCCAGCCGAGGGGCCACCATCCGACATCACGACGCCGTTGCAGGTCAACACCATGAAGATTGCACTCCTTTGCCATGTGCAGGAATGTGCCTTCTGCCTCTTTTTCTGGCTTGTCGCAAGGCAAAATCCAGGTCACGAATGGAGGCTTGGCACCAGCTAGAGACTCAGCTCCTGTTCCATCATCACTTGCTACACCCACACCACCTCTCCCTCCCCCCCCCCCCCCACACCTCTCCCTTTCGTACCAGAAAAGAGTACTACAGAACGAAGGTGAGCAGGTAAAGGGATAGGTGGGGGGGGGGGGGGGGGGTTATAGTGTCGTGTCCACGCCAGTGGATGCAACCATAGCTGGCACACTGACAACTTCTAGCTGGTGCCAAAGGTGGCCCTTGGAAGTTCGCCACTAACCGCAACCACGGCCCAATTAGCCATGTCCCCGTCACCGCTAATGAGGTAGGCTTCTGCTTTATTATTAGCAGCGACCACGGGCAGCAACGGGGTTAATATTCGGCGTTGATGTATGACAGTTGTAGTGTGGAATTCCAGCAGCTTTGTACTTCGTAGTAGAGGTCAGCCCACAAGACTTAGTCTACAAGCAGAGTGGCCTATAACCTTCACATAAGGACCAGTGGTTACTACAGTGATTTACAGCCTATCGCCAAGGACGGACATACTAGAAATCTTCTTGACATTGTAGTCAATAATACACACCTTTACAGGCCTTTGCTTAGTTATACCTGTCTGCAAGCACATTCAACGAGTTGCTGTACAACTTAAGGTAAGTATCGCAGTGAGTGTGTCACCAATTTGATTCACATTCACAGTTCCTGTGTCCACTTCGGAGCACCTAAACCTAATACGGCACGTGTGATCCAGACGACCTGTACACACCTGTGGCTCTAAATTTTAGCGATTTTGTAGCTCCAGTAGTAAAAGGTCCTACACCTTTTCCGTGGCATTAAAACCCTTTTAACCCTGTTCTCACTGCACCTTCTCTAGTGGGACTTCTCCCTCGCGCCTGAGTTGCAGACAGTGGTAGTTTCCCATACCCCTGGGTGGAGGACAAATGTGGGAGCTGGGCGTCTGGCTGCCTCCTTAGCCCTCAGCAAGAGGGCTACGTGCCGTCCACCGCTCATACCACAGTTGAACCAGCGTGGTGTACTTCCGCCATTGCACCAGTGTTTTCCTGCACAATATGTACAAGTGGAAACGATCGGTATGCTAGTCATTGGAGCCTAAATGATGTGCAGTTAATGGAGACTCACAGGCAACAGGCCAGTCGGGATGGAAAGCCAGTGTGGACACAGTATGTTTCCCTGATGGTCTCGCCTTAGATATGGGGGATGCTCTGGGTGCAACTGGATGTAAATCGTGGTTTATGTCTGCTCCAACGACGACTACGGTTTGTTTTCTGAGGCCATCGTTGGTTCCTATAGGTCGTTGTGATTGACTAGATCTGGTGAAGGCTGCTAGCGTCACACATGGAGTTCAGAAGGATCTTTGTTTGCAGCTTTGTCCTCATAAACGATGGCAAGTTTCTGGATTGGAATCGACTGGACTAAATCTGACTGTTGGATATATTGCGAAGACATCAGATGCGAATATCTCGACCTCCACCATTGGATAGAGAATTGTGTGCGCCTGTCAATAGTTTTCACGTTCACTATATGTATACTAATCTACTTTGGTAGCGGAGTGCGGATGGTGTGCACATAGGGATTTCTTAGGCTATAATAACCCATAGCACCCTTTGGATCAGTGATGTATTGCCTAGCGAAGTCCAATATAAATTATTTACTTTACTTTTAGAAATCGTTCATATTCGGACTTCGGTAAGAGAAAACATTTTTGTGTAATTTGGAAACTGCAGCAGCATCTATGATAAGGTCCCAGAATTAGAATAGTTCGTTAAAGAGTGTAAGACAGAAATTATTTCGAAACGAAACTGTAAACTGTAAGCATTTACATTATTAGAAGTACACTCCGATCATTATTTATCAGATATAAAGCTCTGATTATAACTGAATAGGTAGTACAAAAACAGAAACTGGGGGACGGCACATGGATAAATTGAAAGAATCAGAAAATTTGTCGAGAGTTTCAAAGGAGCATTAGCAACGATTAACGGAAACAGGGAAAAGAAGTACAATAGAACAGGAACGTGTATCTTCGAGTTACGAAATTGTGAAGACAGCACAGGATCTAGTAGCCAAAAAGACTAATTTTAGTGGAAATCTTTGATAATATATAGCATTTATTTGAATGAGTTATGTAGAAAATTCACTCAGTGGCACAGGCTGAAGGAAATACAGACACCTAAAACGCGAGATAAAGCGCAAAATGCAAGGCTCTGGAAGCAGACGTTACTAAGGAAGAGATGGATGTCTATGGGAAAACTGAGGTCTTTGAGGAAAAGAAATGCACCAATGTGAGTATCATATGATCAGATAGCCAGACAGTAGCAAGCAAACGTGGGAATACTAGAAAAGTTACAAGGAATAGACTGCAGAAAGCGACTACAAGGGAACCAAATATTGAACGCTACAAGGCGATAATATCGTAAGTGATCAACTGTTATATGAAATCCTTTTATACTATTTTCGCAACACACAACTGATACTAAACTATCTGCATCCTGTACAGGCTATGATGTCGCACATAAGCAACAACAAGAACAACCAGCAGAACAATCTCTGACATCGAATTCTAGCTATTCACTGCCCCCTCCCTCCCAAATTCCACACCAGCCACAACAATAACCAACAATTGACAAAAGTTCTACGTTAATATAAGACAATTAATTTTTAAGTAACATTTCTCTGTATGTACGTATGTATGTATAACCCCCAGATGATTAACAGAAGATGTTCTAAATGCGTTCTATTATGTTACATGGAACATAAAACAAATAAAAGTGACTGGTAGCAGATATTACAAATAAATAATTAGTTGCAAGTGTTTTCGTCCTACCTCTATGATGCATGTGACAAAAAGGTTGCCACGAGCCTTAGAAGCTCTCAACGTTTCCAATCCTTTTATTGCTGAATCTGCTGTATTTCCAGCACTAGTTAACCACTGAAAAATTAACAAAATGTCGAAATTGCAGTAGTGATCAAAGTAACACAGGTGTAATCAATGGCTTACATCAAGTCTTCTATTATACTATATATACACCATCATCACTAAACTCGCTTCGAAACGAGATGGAAAAACTTCTAAAGACAGTGTTGAAATCTCAAGAAAAAACAAATCCTTTTGCTATATTTACCAATCAAATTATTAACATTTGTATATGAATTTGTTTATAACAACGGTAAAGAAAGCTACAGACACGCTACAAATACATACGATGTATCATGTCTTGTCCCTTGAGATCTGTTACAAAATGAGCATATTTCACATACACATGAACAGACTATCTATTTTTTAACAATAAAATTATATATTATGTTTGCTCTGTGCCAAAGTAAAGAGTTCTCCAAAGTGATACGTAAAGCTTAGCTGCACCATGAATTATTTATTCTTTTAAAGTCAACGTTTACGCTCATTTAATAACAAATTTTTACATAGTTCACAACTGGCAGGAGAAAGTAAGGATGGTCAATTGACTATCAATCACTGCTTAGGTTTGTGCAGAGTGTAATATTTACTTTTATGTCTGTATTTTAACAACGTGTAACAAAAAATACATTAATTTTCTATTTAAATACCTATAACTTACGTGGCCAAAAATCTGAAAATCTTTGAACTGTATTTGGAATTGTGGTCACACATTCGACAATTTTGACTTGGGCTGTCGGTCACGCGATGGAGCAGGCACAGGATTCAACGGGGTCTTCTGATCGCCGTCGTTCGTCGGGTAAATTGGAATGAGCTCGTGCGGCCTATGAGCCAAGTGTGTATTCAGCCATTGTCCTGGGATGCAGTTAGATTGGACGTATTCATCTCGGTGCATCAGTTTCCTATCTGATGACGCATATTTATTGTGAATTTTTGCAGACTTTTGGTACTGAACGTTAATGATGTTGAACTCGTCTTCAGACAGACCTGCTGTAACTGTTCAGTGCAGCAAATTTGTTCAGGTCAACGTGTTGGTGCAGTGCACAGTGCCATTGGGACAAGTACATCGTTGCAAGTGTACACACTGTTTGTGTTGACTGCGCTGCTATATGAAGTTATTTTTCTCCCACAGTATAAAATATTGCCTTCTGTAAGACCACCATTCAGTACAATGTGTTTTCTTGAGGTAAGTGAAACCCATTGAATGTATTATTGTTGTGAGAGTACAACCATGTTCTAACGGACTATTCCTATTTCATGTTTTTCTTCTTTATGGCCAGATGCATAATGTATACATATCATAACTACGTGGTTATTAGAATAGATACTCCACAATAGCTGCTTGTGATAACAAATCCTTATTTACGACCGATAGTTCCGGCATTTCTCGACATTGTCAAGTACGTTTAGACTGATGTGACGATCATATCACGTCCTTAGTGAGCTGTCTTCTTACTGTCACTGTTTGCATAAGGTGGTAAATGACGTAATTACTGTGTAATAGTAGTTTGACAGCTCCACTCTCACGACTGGAGTCGAACTGTAAAGCTACTGTCACATCGCAATTATGGTTTTATTTTCAATCTATTACGTAATTGACTAACTCATCCAAATAACGACAATTATATGACAGTTCACTAATGACGTGATATTGACGTAACATCGGTATATGCATAATGACAATGGCATTAAAAGCCGGAACTGTCTGTCGTAAATAAAGTTTTGTTATAATAAGCAGCTATTTTGAGGCATCTATTCTACTAATGTACTTAATGTTATTTAGTACATCACATTTATTTGTGTTTTGCAATTTCTGAAGTGACTATTCCCCAGGCCTATGCTTTTATGTTTCAAAATATTTAGCAAGTCACCTCACAACAGTGCACAAAGGGCTGCTAGAGTAGTGTCAGAGCCACTAAATCAATCTACAGCTGGGTGCTCTGCCTTCGGTGGTTGAACAGTAATAAATTAAAATTACCAAATATGCAGCAATCAGTCGCAAAGTCAAGTTTTATTTATTCACTTTTGCAAATCGATTTCAACTGATTGATAGCCATCATCGGTGCTTTCAACCAATATGTGCCATGAGTAGTAATACTGCCTTAAGCAGAGGTCAAACATAAAGTGATCACTTTATGTTTGACTCTGCTTAAGACAGTATTAGTATCAGGGCATATATTGGTTGAAAGCACCGATGATGGCTATTAATTAGTTGAAATCGATTTGCAAAAGTGAATAAATAAAACATGATTTTGCGACTGGTTGCTAAATATTTGATAATTTTATGGTCTACGGTTGCTGCACGACTTAGGAACCACATGGAGCCCACCATTCTGTAATAAATTAGTTTGAATGACAGTTAAGTTGGACTACAAGATTTTATTACCACAAATCCACACTAGTACGTTGCAGTGGCCATGACAAATCTTCATCTACTATGTCTTCTCTTCAATTTCTAGATGCCTAGGAATTGTGAAACCTCCTCTAGAACACGCATGATGTCAAAACATACAAGGAGGTGCGTCAGAGATCACTTCATAGAGAAGCTGGAAGAACAGACGATGAATAGACATTTCGAATGAGCTGTTGAGGTATGAACACGGAAGAGATCAGAAATATTAATATTATGCTCAATTGCTTAGTCATGAATTCGTAGAAACTGATAAACTAATAACGCGGTCAAATGAAGGAAATCGTGTTCGGGCTGTCATATCATTATGATGCAGATGAACAATCGGGCTCTCATTCCTGTTTCTGGGCAATTAATGCCCCAGAAGGTATTACTAAACAAATTACTTAAAATGACGCTCCATTGATTTTCGAATCTTTTTGGTCACGCTAGGGATAGCAGAAAAAAGCGTTGTTTGGATCGATTTCTTTGCAGTTTCCACTCTCAGACCTGGCAAAATTCCCCTAACATTACACCACCGCTCCCGCCGTTCCATTCTATTGGGACAAAGCAACCTCGAGAAGCAGACCCATCCCCAAAGTCCCTATAGCAAAAGAAAAATCAGGACAGAATCGTTATTTTATTTTCATTCTCCAGTTTCGTTCTCGTCGCGATATGGGACACGGTGGGGGAGATGTCAACAAACGTCAATCATGGAGGATCTAAGTTGTTAAACAAAGCATCTAACTTAAATCCATGTTTCATGAAACATTCCTATCACATTGTGCACATCACATACATTTTCATATTTTATTTCAGCTTCGAATACTAAATTACACGGGGAAGTTTTTGTTTGAGTAGTTTATATGGTACTGGACGCCTGCCGTTGGTGTTCCTAAATAGTAGGAGTAGCTAGAAGCTATCATTGACATAAAAACGGAATGATTTGCTAATTACGATGCACACACCTTGCTACCTTGCTGAGAACATCACATGCTAATGTCGACCGGTGGAATCTTCATGACCAATAATGCCCTAGGTAACCAGTTTTCATTCCTCCCATAATAGTTGCTGCGAAATCCTTACGCAACAGTTATTTTATTGCCCTTTTTTATTAGTGTAGTTTCTTGAATTTACTGAGTATGTATTACACTAATTTAAACCCCGATTCAACAGGGCGATATTCTGTGACACATATAACTGTTCAATATACTTAATAACTCCTAACGACCCTAACATGTATCAACTGGACCTGTGTTTATTGTGGCGTTCGTACCCGGGACAGTGCTATTCCATTCCGACTGAAAATGTCAAACAGACACATGTTCTTACTTAACTGTCCACTTGTAGTCTTCCGGCTACTGACTAACTAAATAGTAGCATCTACGAAGTGCACATGTGTCAAATAAACATGAAATTATATTATTATGATCGTAATTATTATTATCATCATCATTATTATTATGAAATATTAAAACAAGGTGTGAGGGTAACATATTAACAACTTGTTGAGTTTGTGGGAAAAGAGAGGCACATATGCAGCATTTGAAGAAAGTTCGCCGGAGGCAGTTTGTTGCCAGGTGATTCATCAAATACTAAGAAATGAACCAAAAAGTATTGACTTTCAGCAATTTGCTAGTGGTTCTTCGTTTTCCCATATGCAGCTTTAATATCAGTTATCTTTACCGTTAACATGAAATCTGGTTCGTTACTGACGACGTTGGTAAAATTCCGTCGTTTTCCATTCCCTTAAAAGTTCTGACGTAATGTTTCCTGACTCGAGAATGAATTTTCACTCTGCAGCGTAGTGAGCATTGGCTTGAAACTTCCTGGCAGATTAACACTTTCTGCCGAATCGGGACCTTTCCTTCAGCAGCCAAGTTTCGTGTATCCTGCTAACGCCAGCACGAAAAATCTGCAATAACCCCTGGCCATGTGTTCGAAACACTGCATCAACACTCAGTACACATTAGTGTGGGGAACAGTAGGTTCCCAGCTATTGCTGCGAGCAGTACCTAGGGCCCCCTCAGAACCTTGGAAAATGCGCTCCTCTCAATGGCCAAACATGTGATGAAGCGAAGCTCATCCCTCGCCGTTTCACAGACATCCTGTCTTCTCAGTTTGCGATAACAACTACTAACGCTCTTAGTCGTAGATGAGTCACTTTCAAAACGCAGACAAGAGAGAATCTGGATAGAAATGAGGCATTCATACGTGTTTAACTGAAGCACACGAATAGAGATCACCATTATGCTGCCGACAGAGGTTACACACACACAGTGCCAACCATAGTGAACTACCTGGCAAGTTTGCTTAGTATGATATCATATTGTAACAACCCACCCGTCACTAATCTGGTTTTGGCGTGTGTTCACACCAGCTAATTGACTAACAGATCAGCAGAGAATGCAAAACTGCCGCAGTATCGGATAATGCAAAGAAAGTAAGAAGGCATTGTCACTCCTGATTGAACTGTGGTGGCAGTGTTGACATTAATTGATTCAGAATTTATCCCTTTTAATTAAAAAAGGGGTGGACATTGATGTTATATTCGGCTATTGAACACCATATGCAAATGTTGAACATAAAATAACTAAGAAAATGACTTGGGATTTCAACAATTTGGTTTAAGACAGATGCAGTTTATTAGCACAAATTTATTGTAACTCACGACCTTCAATCATCACAGTACATGACTCTCCTAACAGGCAGTGGGAATCAATGGGGGGTACTTGGAGTAAAACGCGATAAATCAAAATTGATTGCTATCGACTGACCCAATCATAATGCGAAGTGCAAGGAGAATTCTACAATATACGGCCCATGAAACACTCATGGAAACTTAACTGATGTGATCAAACAAATTAATGAATGGCCTAACTCAAGCCGGAGAGGGCATAATATCACCGAATTCAGTGTGGTGGGGCATCGTTGTGCGGACGTCAGCTGGCCTCGTGGTGCTGCAAGGCTGTGCTGGTGTATTCTCTCCTAGCTATCTTGCTCAGTACATAGCTGAACGAAAACTTCCTATCTCCAAGCTCAATCGGTCTGTCTGCTAAGTCCTAAACTGCAGAGATACCCACGCTCTCTCAGACAAGATGAGTAAAGAACACCATGTCTGCACTTTAGGCAAGCTGGGAACGGAAGACGGAAGACTTCTACGGAGACTTCTGCCAGTCCGCTCTTTGCCTCAGTTTCCACCCCCCTCCCCAGCAAAATCACTTACGCCAATTGCACCCCAAGTTGCATTAATTATGCATCACTTCCCAGTGTCAACCAACGCCTGCTCTGGGAAGTGAACAATTTCCCACAAAGTTTCCCTTCCTCTTAACCTTTGCTACTTAGCTCCTCCCAGGCCACCCATCAAGGATAGCATCTGCATAAAACACAAATTTTTCTGAAATTCTGACTCCCAGGAGAGTACTTCAAATTCCTTGGTCCTGCATTCCCATTGGAGGCTGGTGTATTTCATTTTGTCACTCTTCACCTGATTCACTTCAGACTATGTGGAGCGTGAATTTAGCGTGAAGTTGTTATAGTCATGAACACGTATATTTTGGGCTCTGTTGACCGCTCCACTGCAACTTTGTATGGCTTTCTTGAATGTTTCACTGAAAACGGGAAGACGGACGTTTATCAACAGGCATACAAGTTCTCCATCTGCTTCCCGGTACACCAAAATGGGGTCAACCATCCCTTCACTGTTACTCATCTTAAAGCATCTGGAGGCACCGCCCTGTTACTGCTTTCTCAGAGCTTGATCCGCCCTAAGCTGCCTATTGTTGCCACCCCTCGCCGCTCCCCAGCCATGCCCCACCACCCGGCCACGGTCAACTCTGAATACTTCCCTGGGATAAACCTAGCCCCTAGTAAATTTACATGTTTCCGCTAAGTTTTCATGTCGTGTGAATTACTTTAAAACCATCACCCAACATTAATTATTCCAATATATCCTTACTATACTCTCTACAAGATGCATTGTGCCTTGTCAGTCATTTTTGTTCAGCCCTACTGTTCATTCAACATGAGTTCAGTGATCTTTAATGACTTCATGTAAGGGGCATAGTTCGTGCTATCTTACATAGCTCCTCTCTTCAAATTAATTTTGTAGTACAGGTGATGACTCCTATGGTGTTACCACCTGTGGTACAAAATTAATATTTCCATAACTGGTATCTTAATACATTTGCATGATTAGTTACGGGCGATTCATTACCACTACCTCCTCTCTGATGCAAACTCCCACTCATTCCTAGGGTACCTGGCTTCAATGACTGGATTTACTGTTAAAGATGTGGTCATTATTTAGTCTTAATTTTACTTTAATCTATGCTGATTCCTGAGACAATTGTTGGTCAGAGTACTCAAAAGAAAACTACAATTATATTACAAGGACACACATTGCAAAGGGCAAATACACATGTTTAAGCACCTCTGTTCTTGTAATTTGAGTGGCAAGACCTGTGATTATAACTTAAGTTCCATTCACTCTCAGTTATACATCCGTACTCGACTTAAATTACTAAAAATATACATGAACAATATTCATGTAACCTTTTGTGAAGTTGATAGTGGTTGCTCTCCTTCAGTTGCATCTAAATGCCCGTTTTATAAATAAAGGCTTTTTTGCGTCTCACTGTCTCTGGACGTTTATATTGTGCATGGTGTAAGTGTCATCTTTACACAATTCAACAAGGTCTGGCCCAGTGAGGATTGTGGACACACATGTACCTTTTATACATATATACACTGCTGGCCACCGTAAATGCAACACCCTGAAGGAAGCATCCGAATCAAGTGAAATTTACACCATGGGTTTGCAGCGATGAGATATGCAACTGATTAGAATTTCAGCGCAGACGCCCATCACGCGCGCCTGTGGCGCCACCTCACAGCTCCATTTAAGGCTTGGCGATTTCGACGAGTGTACGTTCGGCACGTGTGTTTACCTTTTGGTTGTTTCACAAGACGATCAGTTATGCCTCGTAGACAACAGCGAACATCGTTTGATCAAGTATCCGAGTTCGACAGAGGAAGGATAGTGGCTTACCGAGATTGTGGATTATCATACAGAGAAATCGCTAGTCGTGTTCGACGAAACCAAACAACTGTAATGGGGATATGTGACCGTTGGATGCAGGAGGGTACGACGGACCGACGTGGTAATGGCATTCACCTCGGTGCACCACTGCACGTGCTCATAGGCAAATTGTGCGCATGGCAGTGACGGATCGCTCAGTGACATCCCGAACCATAGCACAGCACATTGCGTCTGTAACGCATCATCCAGTGTCTGCGCGTACCATTCGACGCCGTTTACAGCAGAGTGGTCTGTCCGCAAGACGTCCATTGCTTCGTCTACCATTGACGCAGAACCACAGACGCCTCCGTCGCCAAAGGTGTGATGACAGACGGATGTGGACGGCAGAATGGTATGACGTTGTCTTTACTGACGAGGCACGCTTCTGTCTGCAGCACCACGATGGTCGGATCCGAGTGCGGAGACACCGTGGAGAGAGGATGCTGGACAGCTGCATTATGCACCGCCACACTGGTCTTGCACCGGGTATTATGGTATGGGGCGGTATAGGGTATTACTCTCGCACGCCTCTAGTACGCATTGCCGGTACTTTAAATAGCCGGCGCTACATATCCGAGGTGCTGGATCCAGTTGTCCTTCCTCACCTTCAGGGCTCGGCCACAGCCATATTTCAACAGGATAATGCGCGACCACACGTGGCACGCATTGTCCAAAGGTTCTTCGTCAATAACCAGATTGAAGTGCTTCCCTGGCCGGCTCGCTCTCCGTATCTTTCGCCGACAGAAAACATGTGGTCCATGGTTGCTCAACGAGTGGCCCAGATTACATCCCCAGCCGCCACACCAGATGATCTTTGGCAACGTGTGGAAGCTGCTTGGGCTGCTGTACCCCAGGAACACATCCAACGTCTCTTTGACTCAATGCCGAGACGTGTGGCAGCGGTGATCTCCTACAATGGCGGCTACTCTGGCTGCTGATTCTGGCAGGAACCACATGTCACAGACGTCTGTAATCGTAATCATTTGATACTTGGTCAACATGTTATCTACAAAATAAATTTTGTTGTGCTACCTCTTGTCTTTCTTGGTGTTGCATTTACGGTGGCCGGCATTGTATAAAACCCAACCAAAATGACAAGAATCATTGCATATTTGGCAACCACTGTTGTGTGTTTGTAACGAGGTATAAGTATGAAATCTTATTCTAACCCAAAGAGACGTGGCATGTCAAATGTATGACGTTTTAAGAAATGGCACATTTATAAAATCATAACCTTCTTATAACATTATTCATAAACAGGACAAATGAGTACCTTACGTTCGTTGAGGCGTATGTTATTCATTTGAATCTACATTAACACACTCACACACACGGCACAAGTTTCCTGCAGGAACGGAAGTGACACTAGTTCTGATTAGAAAGCTGAGCGATGGCTAACGGCTGAGATGAGAGCAACGTTGATTATGGAGATGGCGCCTCAGCCACCCACATCTTCTTGAGGCAGGATGGCTCTCACCTAAGAGCTCGTTGTTGACATCTTGTCTGACAGGCACAATATCCCATCGGTGCATCTATGATCGGTGAGCTCTCGCACCTCAGCCACAGGTCATTGCTCCTTCTATAGACGCTTTAGGGCAAGGGAGGGACCATGATCAGATGTGAGCTTATTTTTAGATCAGGTACTGAAAGTTGGTGTTATTAGGCACGAAAGGTCAGCTGGGCTGTCGCTCCACCTGACATGGCGAGCAACAAACATAGAAACCTTCTTGTACCTCTTCATTGCTGCCCCCTATCCGCACCATATACAGAGACCAGGACCAACCTCTTTGTCATACACAGAGGTGCTGGATCTCACCTCTCCTTGGCTGCTGAGTTGACCCCGTCGATTCAGCCTTTCACCATCGTCAGCTGTGTGCCCCTCTCATTGCTGTCGTCCTCGTTCTTTGTCAGCTCGTGCGTGATGTGCCAGGTGTCATAGCTTCAAATCCCTATTGCTCAGTTACGCCACCTTAACACACTAAGACAAGTAATTTTAGTACATGGAAAGTGCTCATGTTTAACCATTAGTACCATACTCTCTTTTTTACATTTGATTGAAGACAATGATTTTACTTGTTTGTCAGGATCAATTGAAGTAGAAATGTAACAGGATTTTTTTATACATAAGCATAAAAATGTACAAGACAACATTGCTTCACAGTCGTTCACACACACAGAATCAAGGGATAGGGAATCAAGATTATCACTATTTCTAACTACCCATTCCTACGACTAACACAGTGTTGGCCAACCCGACTACATGTATACTATTTCCTACTTTTTATCCCTAATCTTGTTTTTTTTCTGAAATCCCGATGTGGCAGACGTCCCTCTGATTGTGCCTGCGAACATGTATAAAATACATCAAACTTAGTCATGAGTCAGTCTTACCAAGATTTTTTGTTGGAAGTTTGGATAGCGTCCTGTATCATGCTGTATTGCGACACCTTTTCTCTCGTCTATTTTCTTCCTGTTTCCTCCTTTTGTGACGAATGGTTTCATAAGGCCTGAGAACATGTTTCGGATTAGCAGTGCCACAATGGCGCAATACAAATATAGCTGATTGCCACGCTCGCAGTTGGTATCAACAAGTATTTCTGGCGTATTACTGCTGCTGTTCGCTATGTAGATGATTACATTCGGTTCATTTTAACATGCGCTGGGTGCGCTAATTCGCGCAACTACGCATAGCTGTCCACTTCTTACGTATTCAGGGGCATACGAGATGCGTCGGTGCGTCCCCGTAACGACCTAAGGGACTGGCCACCTTAAATATGTTCTCCAATGACGGACATACAATTGAGGTGAACCTTCCTGTAACTTACAGAGTCTCTAATCTATCGTTTTCTAGGGGAGTCCCAGAAATACTTGTTTTCCATTATTTATTCATGCGTTTTCACAAAATAATCTAGTGCACTTTACTTTCACAACGAGAACCGAAATATCATTATTAATAATAAAAACACAAAATATAGGCACAAACAAAGACATTCTACCACTAAGATCAGTACATACACAAACAAACAAGATACTTTAACAAAAATCCTTATTCTAAGCCTATATTTATTACTTACAATTCCATGTACAAAGTCTGCAGTTCATTATTCCACAAATGCCTTTACATGTGCAATCGGATGCACTCGCAGTGATTTTCCTACTTCCAATGCGTTGGCATGTGCTATTCTCCCCACACATGCACAGGCCCACTATACGCGGTGAAGAATTTGTGGCACAACTTCCTTTGCTTGTTTGACAGCCGGTGTGTCTTAATAACCAACTTTTCCTCACCACAAATTGTCGTACTCGCACCCCATTATTCGCTCGTGCTTTGCGCTTCTCGCCTGCACGTCAGACATTTTGTAGGGCTTCCTCCTGGTTTGGAAACTGTAGTCTGAGACAGCTCTTTTGTACCTACCCTGGGATTGCCTGTTCATCGAAACGAAGATGGATTTTGTCACCCTCTCCTAATGTGACTTCTCCTCGAACCAAATCGATAATTGCTTTGTTCGTTGATAGCAAATCCATACCAATGATAACATCGTTGTACAGTTTCGGAATGACAAACAGAGTAGCAGTCAGCTGATGTCCCTGACATTCTAATTCTAAACGTGTCTGTTGAGGTATTTTTATACTCTTTCCAAGTAATGCTCCCCTGACCTTCGTCCTTCATGTGGCAAGAGTCGGTGGGTTCAGCAAATGCTTATATGTCTTAAATACCTCTTCGGCGATCGCTGAAAGCTGGCTTACACTATCAATTATAGGGGCCACCGTTAATTCACCTATTCTGATTTTGGCTACTGGGTATATTTCACTATTTGGTGCCCTTCCTTTTCTTCGAGGAGTGACCGAGCGAGGTGGCGCAGTGGTTAGCACACTGGACTCGCATTCGGGAGGACGACGGTTCAATCCCGTCTCCGGCCATCCTGATTTAGGTTTTCCGTGATTTCCCTAAATCGTTTCAGGCAAATGCCAGGATGGTTCCTTTGAAAGGGCACGGCCGATTTCCTTCCCCATCCTTCCCTCACCCGAGCTTGCGCTCCGTCTCTAATGACCTCGTTGTCGACGGGACGTTAAACAATAATCTCCTCCTCCTCCTCTTCGAGGAGTAACTCGGTGACATCCTTGTATTCGATAATTTTTATGTTACTGAATAGTTCCCAGGTTACGGATGTTTTGCATGTCCTGTAACACCCCACCCGTCACTAATCTGGTTTTGGCGTGTGTTCACACCAGCTAATTGACTAACAGATCAACAGAGTGCAAAACTGCAGCAATATCGGATAACGCAAAGAAAGTAATAAGGCCCTGTCACTCCTGATTGAACTGCGGTGGCACTGTTGACATTAATTGATTCAGAATTTATCCCTTTTAATTAAAAAGGGGTGCACATTGATGTTATTCAGCTATTGAACACCAGATGCAAATGTTGAACATAAAATTAATTAAGAAAGTGACTTGGGATTTCAACTACTTGATTTAAAACAGATGCAGTCGATTAGCACAAATTTATTTTAACTCACTACCTTCAATCATCACATTACATGACTCTCCTAACGGGCAGTGAGAATAAATTGATTGTATGTGGAGTAAAGCCCGATAAATCAAAATTAATTCCTATCAACTGACCCAGGCATAATGTGAAGTGCGAGAAGAGTTCTACAGTACACGGCTCATTAAACCCTTGTGGAAACTTTGTCGACGTGATCCAACAAATTAATCAGTGGTCTAACTCAAGCCTTAGCAGGTGCAATATCACCGAGTTCAGCGAGGTGGGGCGTCGTCGTTGTGTGGACATCGGCCAGCCTCGTGGTGCTGCAAGGCTGTGCTCCTCTATTCTCTCCTAGCTATCTTGCTCAGTACATAGATGAACAAAAACTTTCTATCTCCAAGCTCAATCTTTCCATTTGCTAAGTCCTAAACCGCAGAGATGCTCACTCTCTCTCAGGCAAGGTGAGTAAAGAACGCCACGTCCGCACTCTAGGCAAGCTGGGAACGAAAGACTTCTACGGAGACTTTTGCCAGTCCACTCTTTGCCTCGGTCTTCCCTCCAGCAAAATCACTTACATCAGTTGCAGTGCAAGTCGAGTTAATTATGTGTCAATTCCCTAAGCCAACCAATGCCTGGTCTGGGAAGTGTACAAACTCCCACAAATTTTCACTTCCTCTCAACTTCTGCTATTTAGCTCCTCCCAGGACAACCATCAAGGTTAGCATATACATAAAACACCAATTTTTCCGAAATTCTGACTCCCAGGAGAGTACTTCAAAATCCTTTGTCCCATGTTTCCATCGGAGGCCGGTGTATATCATTCAGTTGCTCTTCACGTAATTTACTTCAGACTCTACAGACCGTGGATTCAGCGTGAAGTTGCAATAGTCACTAACACGCATATTTCGGCCTCTGTTGACCACTGCACCATAGCATTGCGCGGCTTTCTCGCATGTTTCACTGAAAACAGCATGGGGTCAATCTTCCCCTCACTGTCACTCATCTCAAGGCAGCTGGAGGCCGCACCCCGTTACTGCATTCTCAGAGTTTGAACAGCCCTAAGCTGCCTATTGTCACTTCCCTTCGCCAGTCCCCAGCCGCACGCCGCCACCCGGTCGCGGTCAACTCTGAATACTTCCCTGGGATAAACTAGCCTTTAGTAAATCGACTAGTTGCCACAACATTAATTATTGCAATACGTCCGTACTATACCATCTACAAGATGCATTGTGCCTTGTCATTTTTGTTCAGCCTTACTGTTCTCTCAACGTGAGTTCGGTGATCTTTAAAAGGTTTAGTTCTTGTCATCTTACAATATATCAGGGATTCTACCAGCTGCCGTCAAGTATGGGATGCGGGAAGAATGACTGCTTATATGCCACAGTGTGTCCTGCGATTAGGCTACTATCGTCTGCATGGTCCTTATGAGAACGCTAAAAAGGGGGCTTAAGAATATCCCCTGGCAATTCATTTAATTCTGGTTCTTCAGTCGCTATAAGTAGCGCATAATAATTAACTTTTATTTTCAAGAATCTGTCAATTCAGGTACTTCAGCTTTCCATGACATAAGTTTTTTGCAAGCTGTCCCCTCGCAGACTGACTGCCTTTTCTCAGCACCCTGCTAATGAATCGAATACTACAATTACCTTACCTGCGTCTATGTAATCATTCCACTTCATATCCCTAAAAACTGTTACACACAAGCATTTCTATAGTGATGTGTTTATAATGGCGAATCATTGGTGATTTAGTCACAGGATACGTCATTTTTCATTACCTGTGGTGTATAATTTCACATTTCCGTACATTTAAAGCAAGTTGATAATCCTTGTACCACTCTGAAATCCGATCTGCGTGATCTCCATATTTGTGGATTTTTTTACACAATACTTCGATGTAGGTAACACCACCATCTGCGAAAGCTATGTGGTATTAATAATGTCAGGCAGGTCAATTATATGAAACAGATATACCTCAATAACAGTCACAAGAAATCCCTGTGCCACGTCTGACATTCCCTCTGCTAAGGTCGATGAATCATCATATAGGATAACTTGCCAAATAGAAATTAAAATTCTGAATCATCTCAGAGATATTGTTTGGTCCTTCTTATATCATACTTTTATTAATCGCTAGCAATGCAGGAGCAATTCATTGGAAGAATTCTCAGAGATGTAGTCCGATGAACAAATGAGGTAGCTTATACAACACTCGTTCGACCAATAGTTGAATACTGACTGTCAATCTGGGACCCGTATCAGACAGGATCGATTGAGTAAATAGAGATGATCCAAACAAGAGCAGTGCGTTTAATTGCACGTTCACTGAGTAAGCGCGAAAGCGTCACAGAGATGGTCACCCAACTCCGCTGGCTGACGCTGAGGGAGAAGCTTCTTCATAATGGCATGATTTAGCATTGAACATCAGAGAGCGTAAATTCCTGGAAGAGCCAACCAACATATTTCTCTCTCCTACGTAGGTCTACAACCTGCAAAAAGATCATGAAGATAAAATCAATCAGGAGACCACACAGAGGCAGACTATTTGCGAGTGGAACAGGAAGAGGAGTAAGTACGATGGTACACACAGTGCCCTCCACCTAACACCGGGAGGTGGTGTGCTGAGCAACTTTGTAGACATAGTACTTATTGATAATCGATGGTGTGATTACGCGTGAATTTGTGGAATTCATTAACTACGTCATCAATGCGACAGCCTTCAACTATGGCTTTTAGGAGTTCATTTACTGGCATTCAACGGCTGTTCGCCAGAACTTCTGACAACACTCATTGTTTCCTTGCACGACTCTTGTGCGAGAGTTTAGAATGTTTTATAATTAAGACACAGAACATCCACAATGATGTTGTAAAATAAATTGAGACCCACGTTAGTGCAGTTTGTTCCCGTTTCGTAGCAGGTTTCCATATACCTCAATCGGTAACTGGCGTGGTCGAAACGTTTAACACTAAACACGTTGCGGAGTCATGATGAATCAAATAAATAAATAAATAAATAAATATGTAACGTGCCTGTTAACGATTTCTCGCTGTTGTTGCTTAGGGAGGTACACTGCTGAGCCACAACATTATGACCACCTGCATAATAGCTGCCTTGTCCGTCTTTCAAACCAAATAAATCACTGATCCTGCCTATCAGGGATACGACAGATTGTTGGTGGGTTTGTGGAGGTATCTGGCAATAGATGTTACGCAATTCGCGTAAATAATGGGCCGCTGATTTGCGTACGCAGTGATGACCCCGAGAGCGACCCAGATGGGTTCCAAAGGATTTACAACAAGTGAATCTGGTCGCCGAGACATCAACGTAAGCTCAATGTAAAGCTCCTCAAAACACTGCGCCACGATTCTGGCTACGAGACGTGGACAGTTATACTGCTGAAAGACATCGAGCGTGAAAGTATGCAATCGGTTATGATCTGTCAGCGTGTCGTCGATTGCCACCACGGGCCACATGCCCGAGGAGGAGAATGTCTCCCATGGCATAATACTGCCCCCATCAGACTGTGTCCGTGGCGAGATGCACGTTTCGAGCAGCCGTTCACCTCGATAACGGCGTTTATGGTGACGACCATTCACCTAGTCCAGCAAAAAATGTGATTTGCCTGCAGCAGAACCGACACGCATTCATTGATCGATGGTCGGATCTCTATGGTCCCCAATTCCAATCGTAATTAACGATGTCATTGGGTCAAAATGCGAACACGAAGGGGAGCTCCATGTTCGAGAACAGTGTGCTCTGGAACACTTCCGCACACACCAGCATTGTGCTCTGTTGGGAGAAATGCCACACGTCATCATCTGTCCTACTTTACAGAGCAGACAAGACTCTGGACCCTAAGTTCTGTGAAGAGTTGTGGACATCCAATCCCTAATGGTGGTTTCCTGCCCTTCTAGTCTTTCTGTACAAGCTCACGCCAGTAGCACGTGAGCATTCGAAGAGCTTCCGCGTTTTCGAGATACTCTTTCAGAGACTCTAATAATTTGCCCTTTGCCAAATTCGTTGATCACAATGGATTTTTCCATTTTCAGGCTATTTCTTTGCTATGGTTGTAGGGAAGCAGCCTACTCACGCCGTAATAAATTCACATCAGTTTTTCCATTGTGTGCCAGCCAGTCCGCTGTAACTAGCTCTGACATCATAAATGTTGCGCAATACTTTTAAAATCAAATAAATAACCTGAAGCGATTCTAGCATGTCAGGAGTAATGCTAAATTAATATGTGTTGAATATCAGTTCGATAACTTTAGCCATTTTCGAAATTGGGACGTTTTTCTGTAAAAATCATTGGCGCAACATAAAAGAGCTAGAGACTTCAAAATTTCTAATTAGATTCCTTTTTCATAATTATTTAATAGAAACAGTCTTCTGGATCTCACAAATTAAGATTTTAGTTGAAATTCATAATTTTCTGGTTTTTGTCTTAAAACTTAAGGAAGCAAGATAGATTAAGCAGGCTAATAAATAAGGCTAGGATGTTTAAATTTAAGTAGAAGGGAGATCCGCTATAACCATAAAGATGTGAGAAGTTTCAACTCAATAACTGTAAAACAATAGCGATAGCGTATCTCCAAAGGGCAGGTTCAGAGCTCATCTACTGCGTGTAGTGTAATTAAATAAATCTCTCGCCCAAAATATTTAACTTAGCCACGTCAAACTTTTATTATGATTAATTACCCATGTGCTGAATGCACATTTAAATTGAGAGCTTCATCGGCCATCAGCAAAAGAAGCTATGATATATTCAATGACTTAAAGTGGTGCATTACTAGCCCAGCGGCTAGTCGGGAGAGCCGATTTGATGAGGTGTTCCCTTAGCCGTCCACACCGCGGCTTTATATATAAGAACGCTGCGCGAGGAAGCAAGGCCCCTCCAGATGCTGAACAGTACGCCATCTGTGTCGGGAGTCGAGTCGGGTCGGTATCATTGCTACAAACAGCCTCGGATGCGGTAGTAAGTTACTCGGGATACGCGTAACCATGAAATCATTTTCGAGAGAAGTGTTAATTCTGGGATGACTTTAATGATATATCTTCAGTTTGTGTATGTCGTATTTTCACGTGCCGCCGCGGGACAGACATTCTACCACTATGTAGCGTGGCGTTTGATGAACATTATCATCAAATTATGGCGAGCATTCATTTAAATGTTTAATTTGGACAGTTATTGTGGCATCAGCGCATTAGGCTCTGAACTGCTGTGTTAGTCAGATATTGTGGAATCTTTTGTTTTCATCTGTGACTTTCAGAATATAGAGAAAGTTTTCTTTTCACGATCGTTTTGATTATAAATCCCAGACAATCTACTAATTCCTCAGATCTATAAGCAGTAGCTATAAGTGTATTTCTCAGATGAAGTGGGCAATAGGAATTCTAATTACAGGCTTCACGTTTTGCTAATCACTTTCTGGTTGCCAATATTGTAGTTAGAGAGCCAGTGTTGAGAATGGCAAACAACAGCATAAATAGTGGGAATTGCAGTGTTTCTCCATTCAAACATATTTATATAAACCACCATAACAATTCCTACCAGCCGCCCCACATGGTGTCCCCATCTGTGTCTGCTCTGCTTACATACTTTTGTTACTGCATCACATGTCCACAGCACTACCAAAAGCCATCTGACGTTGTGGTCGGCAGTAGGCACCATGTTCTGGCGTATTAGTGTATACATAATGAAACACATATAATGAAACAAACTCTTCTATTTACAAGCAATTTAGAAATAAACTAAAACTAAGGAAACCAAAACTAAAGATATTCCAAAAGCAAACATAGTTACATCTATTTTCCAAGGGAAATGGACAGTTAAAATATTTTTTATTGAACTCACATTTGGTAAAATCTAAACTACCAGAAAAGGGCATACGTTTACTTCTGTGGGATAAATGTAAAATATAGCGACAGTTCAAACATACATACAAATAGATAATACATAGGAGTGTTGTAGGTTTGCAATGTGTTGAACACACAGTTTTCGTCTTCACTTTCAGTAACCTGCGTCTCGTCTTAATCAGATTCATCGTCAGGAGGTTCACTTGCTTTTTCATGACCACTTGATCAACATTTTCAATGGCAATGTTGGGATCGTCATCTTGACCTGAACAGTCGCCATCACAGTCCTCGATACTTTGTAATACACATTCATCAAAGTTAGAATCTGTAGTATTAACTTTATTTTGGATTCGCGGATATATTCGACAAACTGAATATATGGCACCAATTAAATTGCAGTGTCACAGGGACTCTTGAGTTCGTTGTTTACAATGCTTGTTTTGATAACGGACTGGAGTCATCGGAGCATGTGACTTATCTCCCCAGCACAGGAAGGAACTGAACAGGGCACTTTCCCCGGTCAACAAAATGCGAAAGTAACCGCAAGTTCATACTTCTATGGAGTCTCGGAGACTCCGCAACGCCGGTAACGGTTAAACTATCTCATGTTGTTAGAAAATGCGTATATAAATGCGTGCCAAAATGCGTATATAAATGCGTGCCCGAGAGAAAAAAACAGTTTGAATGTGGCCAGGATAGTGTCAGTGATGAGGGGAATCTCTGCTGCTGTACCCTGGGCAGTGGGCTCCTCGCAGCCAGAGGTCTCGGCTCGGCTCGCCAGAGTGGTCCCTCTGAATGTGTATTGTGTGGGCCGTCAGCCGTTACTCACGGCTCAGCAGCAAGCAGTGTTGCCAACCCACTCCAAGCCAGTAGCGGGAGCCAACAGTTTGCTGGCTGAAAGACGCCACGCGGCACTGTGCCGCTGCTCTGGTCTCTGACGGCGAAACCTTGCATCGCAGTCGCAGTGTTCCTACTGAGACGTGTCTTCTGGTCCTGTCAACGGTAGCCGCCGCCTGCCGCCATACACCACGATCTCTTCGCACTGTACGTTGGTCGAGACAAAATAGTCGCGCAATTTGAGCAGACGACCAAATCCCCTATCCTAATAATGATAAATTTAACACATGTATCTTTCGTTTTCTCAGGAACTATCCAAGGTAATAAAACAAAACTTTGCAGGACATACAGTCCTATCTTACATAGTCACTGATCTACTGTGAAGTATCAAATTTTCTTAGGAATCGAAATATCTGTTTTAATGAATGTGTTAAAAATTATGTAATTAAAAATATTTTTATGATCAGGCTCTGAGAACTGTCTCCATTGCTGAATAGTCAGCATGACAGAATGCCATGCGAGAAGCCCGAGTTCGACTCAAGAGATTTTTCTCTGCATGGAGACTGGGTGTTGAGTTGTCCTCATCATCATTTCATCGTGATTGACACGCAAGTCGGCGAAGTGACGTCAACTCAAAAGACTTGCGCCAGGCGACAGGTCTACCTCACGGGAGGACCTCGTCCTATGACATTTCATTTTCATCATTGTAGATCCACCTAAATATTACACCGCTCTAATAACAAGTAAAAATTTCAGAGCTTCATCTCAAGTAGTTTCTTTGAAAATGTCAAACATTAGGAAAAAAGTAGTGTTTCAGAAATAGCACTTGAAAGTTGAAGTAATGGACAACTCACCTTTGAATGAAGAGAGAGCCTACCAGCTTTGTAATCTTCATCTTCATATCGTTAAGGCTAACTGGCCATTGACCTTCTTCTTCTGCATTGGATGCACACGCATTGCCCGAACTTTTACGGGACTCGGCAAGCTTGTCTGCCGCGAGTAATGAGTGTAATGGGCTCGACCACTACGAATGTAGTGTGGGGACATTATGTTGGGAATGTGGGTCTCAGGGGGGAAGAGATCACGAGTTCGAGTCCCGGTCGGGCACACATTTTCAACTGTCCCCATTGATGTATATCAACGCCTGTCGACAGCTTAGGGTCATGATTTAACTATCATTTGTGTTCTTGAGGATGAACCGGTTGCAGTCTCTTTCTCCACCTGTGCGATCATGGTGCTTTTGTTATGTTTTGGACCACAATTTCTCACTTGGTGTCTTGCTGTCCATCCAGTTCTTGTAGGACTGCATCTGTATTATGGGCATACTTAATTCCAAATTGCTTCTAAACCTTTATTCTGTGTACATTTCCAGCAAAGAATGTGATCACAGCATCACTGACTGCAATATTCAGTGTTTTCAACCCTACAAATAGATTTTTGGCACCCTCGTCCATTAAACATTGTTGAAAGGCATTCCTTCAGTAGATCTAGACGTGCTAGATCCCTGTGTTGGCATTATTATTTACTCTAACAGCTTCAGATACGGTATTTGTATGGATACGTTTAGTTCCTGATGTCCCAACCCTGCGGTACTTACATCAGTCAATAGAAAACCAGTTGTGGAGTGGGTTCTTATCACTAGATGTCTTGCGGAAAAACGTTGCCTATACTGCACCGTGGCCAACGACAAATGCACGCCTCAGCGTACGTCCATTGGGCGCCAGCGGTGTAGTGTTCGAAGCCAGCGATAAAAACTTACGAATGGCGTTTGATCAAATCTTTGACAGTGTAGTAGGGAATCTTTTAGCAAAGATCTTTGATGAAACCTAGAGGGAAGACCGTTTTTTACATGTAAATTCGCTGGCTTTAGTGCATTTAAGCTATAAAATGACGAAGTATATCTGGTGCGTGGCTGCCACCGTAGAGATCATTGTGAAGTGTCAAGAATACGAAATATTTCGTAACTCAAAGCACGCTGACTGCAAAAACCGTAAAAAAACGTTTGGAATCTTACAAAAAAATGTAGCTGCAGCAATCAGATGCATTCGAAGTTGCAGCACTGCGGGTGATGTATGGCTTACATATAAAAAAGAAGGATGTGGAAAGAGATGGAGATGAAACAAACGAAATGTAGCCATAGTGTACATAACTGAAAGAAAAGTATTTATTTGTACTCTAAAAAACCTTATTTAACCTTTATAAATCCGTCATTAGGTGTATTATAATCTGGTTCAAATGTTTCCAGAATATATGTAAAATGGTACATGGGGATTCGAGTACTGTATTGACAGCTGGAATAGCTTTCACATGTTGCTAAAAAATTTAACTAGCTATGACATGATCTTAAATAGAATCAGCAAACTGTGTGCCGGACCGAGACTAGAACTCGAGACCATTGCCTTTCGCGGGGAAGGGCTCTACCAACATTTTTTTTCATTTTGTTCGCTTTTGTTCATTGCATCTGCTTGGGGCGGACGTCGTAAGACATCCGTTTAAGTTCGTTGATGATCGATTGCCTCAGGTTTTTTATTACAGAGGGCACGTAGCCCTCTGACCGAGCACGCAGAGCTACCGTGTCGGCTCTGAGCTACCCACGCACGACTCACGCCCCTTCCTCACAGCTTTACTTCTGCCAGAAGTAAAGCTGTGAGGACGGGGCGTGAGTAGTGCTTGGGTAGCTCAGATGGTAGAGCCCTTGTCCGCGAATTGCAATGGTCCCGAGTTCGAGTCTCGGTGCGGCACACAGTTTTAATCTGCCAGGAAGTTCCATATCAGCGCACACTCCACTGCAGAATGAAAATCTCATTCTGGAATGATAGGTATTTTATGTGATATATCGGAAAATTTGGCAAAATAAAAGTGTCCGAGTGCAGTAAATCATTAAACACCAGTTCCTGCCCAGAGAGGAAAGAACACACTCACTAAAGCCACATAAAAAACCTATGTGAATATTTCCTTTTGATAACGAGAATAAGTTCTCGAAAAGTGTCATATTATGTAACTAGCGCAATGTTTCATTATTTAAAGCATCAATGACACAGTTGCAGATTTCCCAGAATCATCGATTGTGAAAAGGAAATTAAGAAATGGTTTTTCTTAAATGAGCATTTTGTATACAAAAGTGAGAGGCCACCTCCATGAGGGTAATATGAAACTTTCGTCTATTCTCAAATAATTTTGTCTAAAATAAATTTTGTCCGAGGACTGCAGCTAACGTAGCTAATTCTGGTGAACACTTCGAGCTTCTCCTCCTGTTGTCCACGGTTTCACCCACTATTTTATCCATTTCTCGTTGTTTTCAAGCTGTCCACTAGCCACCAACGTATGCTGTTGCTAACTGTTCGGCATCCATTCCCAAGCAACTTCGACGAAACATTTTACTATAGTGTAATAAGTCCAGTGAAACAGTTGGTCAAAGAAGCTTAACAAACTCTTTGACACAGCACGCGTTTGCGTCTGCCAACAGCTACCACTACATTGCAGACGTCACACAGACGAGTGTTTGGGTCTGTATTTATCGTTGGCCATGTCAGCACCCCGTTATAGCAACATTATGGCAGTCAGAGATTGCAGCACCCAACTTCTACTGCCAGAAATTAATACTATGTCCAGGTATGGACACCGCCGAATTTTCTCGTTGACCTCACGTTCAAAACAAATAATAAGAAACTACTTGCACGTGAATGTCGTAAGACGTATCTCAGTTCCGTTAAAGATTGGATGTGTATGGAAACAGTGTTCAACGTCAAGAAATTAAGTAATATAAGTTGAACTCTTTTGCGTTTCAAAAAGTGTAGTAATAAACTCAGGTCAGCATTCCCGATATTTATGTAATGGTCGACACAGCGTAGCGAATCTTCTCGCTGTTATTTTCCATACAGTTTCACAGCTAATATAATAAACTGAGTTCATGTCGTTTTCTAAGGTTTTAGGGGATTGATAATGAACTAGTCATTTTTAATTTCTAGACAGAATATTCATCCAGTATTACTGATGTTTCGTGGTTCGGATTAAATTTAAACACAGACTCTTCCCGTAGTTAACACAGGG
This sequence comes from Schistocerca piceifrons, assembly GCF_021461385.2. Classification (NCBI taxonomy): domain Eukaryota; kingdom Metazoa; phylum Arthropoda; class Insecta; order Orthoptera; family Acrididae; genus Schistocerca; species Schistocerca piceifrons. The sequence goes on along the minus strand of NC_060138.1, from coordinate 55,575,462 downwards.
CATATCATTCACTAAAGTAATTAAAACTATTATGCTTCATACACATACAGGTCATACTGTGAAGGGAATACGTGGAACACTGCTATGTAGTAACATTTTCGGCATGTCTCAGAACAGTATAAACAAGTCATCAGATTAGTGAGACTTCGAAACGAGATAGACTGCGTTAACTGCCGAAGTTCTGTCTTATTTTAGGTTAAACTGAAGGGAGTTTGAGGATAAACATTCGAGTCATTCCAGTCATACTGTACTAAAGGTAAAGGAAGCACATTAGCAGACACTTGACTAATATAGTTTTATGCTTACCAGACTAGATATTTTGCCTGACGTCGGATATCTCCAAACGATCATTAATAAATGGTGTGAACTTTGACTCCGAACCGTCATTCAGTAGTAACATTGTTGTAACCACTTTTACGGAACTGACATAACCGCTTTTATACATGTTACCAGGTGTTTTAGGCTGAGTGTTGCTAAAGTGTACTGTACAAACAGAGTGCATTATAGCTTCCTAAAAGTTGCAGTGTCCTCCTGCGGGTTCAGAGGTAGAATAAGTCTGAGGTGTTCCTGACGGACATAAAAGGCGACTAGGAGTCTCCAACTTTTTGGACTAATAAGTTCTGGTCTCCTTTTAGAGTCTCGCGTCACACTTTCAATATCTACAGAAGTGCATGCCATTTGGAAAATGACGCCTTACTTGTTGCATCAGATATCCACAGTGCGATTCGATCTTCTGCTCCTCTTATTTTCATCTATCTACAACTCTGCCCACAAATCAGCGTTTAGGTCGAGGGCACCTTCCGGGTTTGCCATCTTCTGCTGTGCATTGTCCTCTTTCGCCCCTGTAACAATACCGGATTTCGCTGCACCCAATATCCAGCATGGTAGCCCGTCTGTCATGGTGGGTGAAATTTGAATTTACTTTCAAAACCTTTTCTTAAGAATTTACTTTATTTACTAGCGATTCATCAAGAACATTAACGCATTTAATCACACTATGTGAGCGTGGAAGTAGTTGCCAATGGGTAACTGATGACAAAAATTTAATTTTCTTTAAATAAATAGAAATATTATTCCTAAAAGCCCTTTTCCTTATTTTTGAAACAGATTTAAAATTATAATCAGAAAGTACCCTGTAAATATCAAGTTACAATTTATTCAGAGGCAGAAATAACAAAATCTTTTTTTTTTTTATAGTATGAGCTTTCGGGCTGAGAACCTGCCGCTCCCTTTTTAACACGGCCATAGTCATGACCACTCACAACAACCTCTGAAAGACTACACCGGTGCAAATCTGCAACACACAATATTATTTTAAACTAAAAATTTTAACGACTTACAAAAACACATAAACTATGCACCCTGTAAGACGGATGGAAGTGGCACAAAACACTCACATTAAAAATTATTTGCCAACGAAAGTTCAACTTGTTTTTAAAAGAACTCTTACGGTGGATGGGTGGCAACTTTATATACTAAAAAGACCATTTAAATAAAATCCATGAAATGCAATTTTACATAAAATGTGCCAACATGGTCTACATTACACAGATACCACCTTGCAAGACGATAGGCAAGATAGAAACATATTTCAGGAATTCGGCCTCTACAGCTTAAGCAGTAAATTCGTTAACATCTGATACGATAAACATCATAGAGGCAGCTATTAACGTACGGCAGACCGACAGACAAACAGACAGATACTAATTACCTAAGAAATGCGGACGAGAGAGACAGACGAGCAAGCTGGGGAAAAGAGACTGAACAAGAAAACAAGTAGAATTTAACGAGTAAATGAAAAAACGTATCACAAACCACTTAACTTCTAATAAACTGCGATGTCTGGTGAAGACCTGGCGCAGCACCCCCCAAAACACTCTCCCGAACCGTCCGCTGCCAGCCTCTTTAACGGACGCAGGAAGGCGCGCCGATCTCCCGTCTCATGGCGTCGTAGCTCACGCCGGCCAGACCGATTTCGTAGGTTGACTCCTGTTGCTCTCGTGTCAGCCGCGAAGCCACTACCCCTCGCTAAACGGCGCGGCCCACTGGACCGACGTGGCAACCTCACATGCGCCGACTGTCGAGGCGGACAAGTCATCTTGTATCTCAGTGCGCGACCGACCAACCGATCGATCCTACCGCCAATGACCGTTGCCTGAGCAACTCGAACGGACCGGCGGCCTAACACATATTAGCACTACGGACGACAGACAGACACTGACTGCCCCACGCTGAGCCGGCTGACCAACTGACGAGACTCGCCGACTCAGACTGATCCCGACTGACCTCACTCCCGAGCTTCTTGAGCCCCTTACATTAACGTGAACAGGCTACCTTTCCCCTTTCAGACCAGAGGGAGCTGCGATTGCCACAGCGGCGCCATCGCCAGAAATGGACGGCGACTGCTTCACACTATGCGCTGCGGCGCGCTCTTCAAAACAGCAACTTTTACCACGGCTCAGTGGGGCCACCATGTAACCATTTGGTAGTTGCTGCCTGACAACACCAGGATCGCACTACAGATGTCTAAGCTGTAAACTCCGCATATATGCCTAGGAGTAGATTCTCGTCTTCTTGGGGCATTGGGACTCCTCGCAAAGGCCATCATGCTGTGGTTCAGCATGACCTCTCTTGCAGTCTGATGACGAGCTACGCACCAACTTACACTGACGAGGCATTAACTTCATCCAGCATGTCTAAAGGGACCGTAAGGATAATAGGACTGCCACCAGTGCCTTCATTTTGGCCTTTGAGGGTGATACATTATCTGAAAAGGTCAAGATGATGGTCTATTGATGTGACGTAAAACCATACATCCCTCCTCCTAAGCGGTGCTTTAAGTACTAGAAATTCAGTCACACGTCCTCCTGGTGTAATTCCAGAACCACAGGTCGACATTGTGGACGTCCAGTACATCTGAATACTCTACGTGACCCTCCTCCAACCTGTGTCAGCTGTAGAGATCACCACTCCCCCTGCTCACCAGACTGCGTGGTATTCCAAAAGGAGTGAAAAATTATGGAGCATACGACCCTGGATTGGCTGAGATACCAAGAGTCTAAATGGCAGTATGAATGCTGGCATATTATTTGCTTCATGTCGTCATATGCTGCAGCTACATCACTGGTACTGGCAGTCACCACATCTCAGGACCGTATAGTGGGCCCTCAGGGCAACCCAAATACATCTGACCCCTTGGTGGTTGGGGGCACCTCTTCTTCTGTTCCTCCCAAAGCACCTTTTTTTCGAGCAATACCCCCTCAACTGCCATCCTCCAGATGGTGAAGTGCCACACCTTGTATTGCCTGCACTAATTTCCCAACTCCCCTCACCTTTATTGCTTCCGGGTGATTTTAACACCCTTAAATCTTTGTGGGTTGGAACCAAGTTTACTGGCTGTGGTAAAGACATTGAGAATCTAGTAACTCAGCATGACCTTTGCATCCACAAAACAGGTGCTCCCACCTATTTCATTGTGGCACATGGCACGCGTTTTGCCATTTATCTCGCAGCTTGCAGTTCTGGCCTTCTCCTTCCATTTATCCACTGAAGAGTTCAGGACAACTTTGTGGTAGTGACCATTTTCCACTCTTCCTGTCCCTCTCCCACCATCACTCACCTGGACACTTGCCCAGATAGGCTCTTACCAAGGCCGACTGGGACACTTTGACCTCCACCATATCTGTTGAATCTCCATTGCATGGCTCCATCAGTGAGGTGATTCAGACCATCACTACTACCGTTGTTGCGCAATCCCATGGCCCCCTGCAGAAGTCAGTTCCCTGGTGGTCGCTGGAAATCGCTGCAGCCATTACAGAACACAGGTGGGCGCTCCAGTGTCGTAAGCGCTACCTACCCCTTAGGCACCTTCAGTTCATTAAATAATGGAAGAAAAAGTGTTGGGAATGATATGTCTCCACCACCACATCATGAACGTCCACTTCCCAGGTTTGAGCGAAGCTGAGTCCCATTTATGGATATCACACTCCTGCAGGTATACCTGGAATTTCCACACATGGAGCTGTATCTGCCAATCCAGATGTAATCTCAAAATATCTCGATTAGTATGATGCTCGCACCTATGTTCCTGAGCATTACTGCCACACATTTCACTTCCTGAAACAGTGGGTGGAACAACAACAGCTTTCTTTCGTTCCATGCCCCATGAAACATATAATGCTCCCTTCAGCGAGTGGGAATTTCTCAAAGTCACTGCCAATTGTCCTGCCACAACTCCTGGAACAGACTGCTTTGAATCCCCAAATCATTAAATATCTGTCAGTGGATTGTCAGCATCACCTCCTCGCTGCCTTCTAACACATCTGGAGCGATGGCTAATTCCCATCACAAGGGCAGGAAAGTATCATCATTCCAGCCCTAAAGCCTGGTAAGAACCAGCTATCGTTCTATCAGCCTCACCAACGTTCTGTGCAAGCTGCTTGACTGTGTGGTGAGCTGGTGGTTTTGTTGGCTCAGGGTTCATCCCAGGACGGTTTTCAGTGAGGTCTTTCCACTGCCAACAACTTGGTCTACCTGGAGTCTGCCATCCAGATGACCTTTTCCCTGTGTCATCATCTCATTGCCATCGGGGCCTGCTCCCAATTTTTATGTGGAACTTTTTGTCAATCTGTACTTTCAGAGTTCTATTCACTGCATCACCAAGTTCCTTCCTCATCCCAGAGAAAGGAATGACGTAGGGCTCTGTCCTGAGCGTCCCACCCTTTATAATTGTCATTAATGGTCTCACACTATCAGTGGAGTCACCAGCATCTCCCCTCCTACATGCTAACGATTTTTCTATTTCCATCTGCTCCTCTCCTATTGGTGTTGCTGAATGTCGACTGCAGGGAACCATATGAAAGGTGCAGTCATGGACCCTCACTCATGGCTTTCAGTTTTCAGCTGCCAAGATTTGTATCATGCACTTATGTCATAATTGTACTCTCCTCCCGTATCTGGAGCTTTACCTCGATAACCAAGTACTTAATGTAGTGGAGACTACGCGCTTTTTGGGAATGGTGTTGGTCACCCACTTAACTTGGTTCCCTCACCTTTGTCAGCTTGATGCAAAGTGCTGGCGAATTGATCCTGAGATGCCGATCGCCCTACACTGCTGCAGCTGTACAGAGCCTTTCTACAGCCTCGTTTTGAGTATGGGAACCTGGTCTATGATATAGCATCACTGTCAGCATTGCAGCTGCCGGACCCTCTACATCATTGTGGAGTTTGACTTGCAAACAGGATCTTTCTGAATAAGTCCAGTGAACAGCCTCCTCATAGAAGCTGGCGTTCCTCCATTGTGGGTTAGGTGACATGAACTGCTTGCGAATTATACAGCCCACATCCATTGTTCACCTCACCATCGAAATTACTGTCTCCCCTTCCCCAATGTGGCGATCCATCTCCTTCAATGACGGCCAAGATCGCATATTCCAAATGAAGTTCGTCTCTGGTCGTTTCTCACTACAGTCGACATTTTCCCACTACCACCTTTCCTGCAGGTCCGCTCACGAAAGCTTCCATGGTCCATACCTTGGTCAATGCTTCGTCTGTACCTATTTCCAGGCTCAAAGGGCTCAGTTCTATCTAAGGCCCACTACCGGCAATTTTTCTCTGTTGTCGGTGAGTTCCAAGGCTCAGAAATAGTCTGCACCGATGGTTCGATGGTTCACGGTCTTGGTGGCTCTGCTTACGCTCACATTGACCATACTGAATAGCGCTCCTTGCCAGATGCTTGCAGTATTGTCACTGCAGAGTTGGTAGGCACCTCTCGCGTTCTTGAGCATATATGCTCCTGCTCAGCTGAGTCCTTTGTCATCTGTGATGACTCCTTAAGAAGCCTACAAGCCCTGGCCGAGTGCTTCCGTCACCATCCTTTGCTGATGACTATCCAGGAGTAATTTTATTCCCTTGGAAACAGTGGACGTTCAGGGACCTTCATTTGGACCCCAGGGTGTGTCAGGATCCGAGGCAATGAACTTGCTAACAGGCTGGCAAAACAGGCTACCTGTAACACAAATCTGGCTATCGACCTGCTGAAGACTGATCTCCAACTGGTCTTCCACCATAAAGATTTCGCGACCTAAGATACTAGATGAGCACCCTCAGTATACCAAACAAACCACGTGTTATTAAGGAGGCAACAGATACGTGGCAGTCATCCATGTGAGCCACTCGCAGTGGCTCCATTGCCCTACGAAGGCACCCCATAGGCGATACTTGGCTAGCTCATGGTCATTTCCCACCTTTGTGTCGCTGTGGTTTCAGTATGACAGTCGTTCACATCTTTTTCGACCCACCACTTTTGGCCGCTCTGCAGCGGACTTTTAAGCTTCCTGCCTCACTGCTACCAGTGGTGGGAGACACTGCCACTCGCGAGGTGGGTTTTTATCACACAATGTAAGGGTAGGTGTTCAAAAATGGTTCAAATGGCTCTGAGCACTATGGGACTCAACTGCTGAGGTCATTAGTCCCCTAGAACTTAGAACTAGTTAAACCTAATTAACCTAAGGACATCACAAAAATCCATGCCCGAGGCAGGATTCGAACCTGCGACCATAGCGGTCTTGCGGTTCCAGACTGCAGCGCCTTTAACCGCATGGCCACTTCGGCCGGCAAGGGTAGGTGTCTGGCGTTCTCTCCCAGTCATCCACCCTCCCTCCATTTTCACTCTTCCTCACTCTTTGTTGGCTGTTTGTTTGCCTTGGTGTTCTTCATTTCTCTATCTGTGTTCCTCCAGCCTTGTCTTTGAGACCGAACATTTTAGTGTGTTGCCGAGAGGCTGGCGATCAGTCAGTCCAGGCCATCTGATTTATTATTTTAATACCTTCCTCTGCTTTTTCCTTTTAGTGTACGTTTCCCCACTTTTGTTAGCTTCTTTCGTTTTCTCTTTCAGTGTTGTTCGAAGTTAGTTTCACGCTTTTTAGTTTCCCCAAATCCTTTAGGAAATGTTTTTAATATGAGACTAGTTTGAATGCGGAAGAAGGGACCGACTACCCCGTAGTCTGATCCCTTTCTTCTCCGAACCAACCAAGTAACGACGTCTCAATGTCGCGTCTTGTAACATAGTGCAGAGTACACTGACAGCCAACTGTGGCATTGAACCTGCACTGTGTGAGGGTGAAGTTGAGGCTGCTGCTGGTTCTGCCTTATTCTGGTAGGATACATCGGGCCATGATTTCAGCCAACTCTTTGAGGTTTACAGTGAGCATGAAACAGTATGTTTATTTAAACATTCTACGTGATCAACATTATTATCTACACTTCAGCACTTTCTGTTTACTGTACTGGGGATACTCCCGCCTTCGAAAGTGACATATGTGGTGTTTACAGGGCAGCAGGCATACGTTCCTATTTTACGTCAACACGCCATTTCAGCCACTTCTTCCCATTTCACCCTGAGACACTAAGTCACCAGATCCTCCAAGGGTAACTCCCGATCGCATCCCCCTCAGATTTAATGGTAAGATAGCCCAGTGGATAAAATACTGAGCACAGATCAAGCATCAAAGCAGGAAGAAGGTGTAATTAACTGTGAAAAAAGAAACAAAATGGAAGTAGTTAACGGTCCAAGCTGAAAACATGCAACATCAAGCGAGTTGGTACAAGTATTGCGTCGTGGTTGTATTGTCACGCTTTTGAACTGCAAAGCAGGAGATCCATGATCAAATCTCCATACTGCTCTATTTCACAAAATTATGAACTGTCTCTGCGATAATTGATGTATGTGTTCTCTTTCTATAGTTTTGGGAATTGTCATACTATACATTGGTTACAGAATATCAGTCATGTCGTAAGAATTTGTAAAAATCGCAATTACGTGTGATGAACGCAGGTGAGATGTCACGTAGACCGCTCACAGAAATGAAAGCAACAAATAATCAGGTGTGAACTACCTTACAACAAATGAATTAAAAAGTCAAAATTTCCAAATCGAAAAGCAGGAGTCATAACATGTGGCACTTGTGTAGAACAAATAGGAGATACGTACATCTGGAGGTCCCTACCTTAAAACTCGCTTTTGAAACGGAGGTTACACCACAACACAGACATAAATATCAATACAGCGAACAGATATGTCAAGGACCGAAAGGTAGTTCATTATTTTTTGACAAAATAAATGGGGCAAGATGGAGGTTCGAACACGGATCTCTCCCGTAGTAACTCAAGACCATTACCACATATCCACGACGCTGTCACACATCTTGAACTCCTACCGTTAACTGCTTCCTTTTGCTTACTTTTCCAAAGCCCAACACACCTTCTTTCTGTTGTCATGATTGAGCAGTGTTCAGATTTTTATCGGATATCAAGTAGGCAATCTCACCACTAAATCTGAAGCGGGTGCTATGGGGTGCTTCCCTTGTTAGTCCTATTCAAAGAGTTGGGAGCCTTCGACGGTCTGAATCCGAGGGTGATGTGTAACTTATAACACTCTCCACTAAAGTGCTACATGTCCTGTCACAGTCACCAAGTACAACACCTAAGGCTGTTACTAAATTAACAATATGTCGATAATGTTTCTCCTGTGATAGGGTTGCAAAATGAGCGTGAAAATGTGTGATCAATAAGGAATAGGATTGTCTTCTCGTTTCCCGAAAGATCTACATTGAAAAGAATCAGCAGCATAACTAACAAGAATCGAACCAAGGTTCTTTAATAACAGAGTAAATTGTAATTACGTAAAAGGAAAACGGTTTCCGCCTTATTATGTAGTAGCAATGTTTATAAAGGAAGTTAACTAGTGGTACTTACTTTACTTGATGCAGAAGTACCGTTTTTGAGTGTAGGACTTGAGACAGTAGCGCACCTTAGCAAGCAATATACCAATAGTTCGGCATGAATAACACAGAAGGTGAATTAAAACGTTTTGACAAGTGGCTGTAAATAACACTTCCTATCTTAATATTAGAGCAGAAGGCAGACGATGTTTGCAGGTAAATTATTACTAGCGGTGATGTACTAGTAACTTGGACATGAGGTTGTTTTATCAACTCAATTGCTGGAAAACATTGTCACTGAAATTGTTTTCTGGAAGTTATGTTCTATGTTGTGATTACCATTTGTATTTTCAAGGAGCTTTCACTTCTTCATACTGTATAACTCATACTGGACCTTTGTCTCTAGATCTATTACAGCCTGAAAAATTGTAGTCAGTTAATTATAGTACAACACAAATTTTGTAAAATTGGTAGGTGCTATTCATTTTCAATCTTACTTTACTGTGGAAACTAAAACTGGCTCTACAACTAGTATGGGACACCACAAACTACTCTACCTCTGACAAAGGTTAAGGAAAACTAGTTCCCTTTCAACACAATACGAAGAATATTTTAACTACTATCGCATGAAATTATAAACATTATTATAGAACTGTACAGTAATTATTCCTAAGGTGAGCTATTCAAGTTTTCTAGCCAGTAACTACTCTGACTGGTCACAATTTTATTTCGGTATATTTGACACTATACTGACATTTCAAAAACACTGACATTTAAGCAGATTTTCCTACAACTGTACTTCCATGGAACTTTAACTATCCTTTTCAAAAAACTCGTGCAATAATTCAGATATAAGGCTCACTAAATAGTTATGAAATTTATTACTCCAAAAGGTCTATTAAATATAGTTATATAAATCAGTCACTTTCCAATTCAGCAAAACAGCCACGGTTTCACCATGTCAGTTTTAGACAAAATTGCATTAAGCATACCTCGCCAGGTACTGAGAAATGTTCAAGATTTCTAAAGATGTAAAAGAACCTAACAAATACAATCCTCAACATGAAATCCAACAAGTAATGTCTATTAGCACAAGTAACCCCAAACTACATAAAAGTAAAGATTAATGCAGGTACCAGCACTGCTAAAATAGTCAAAGCAAAATGTGAAATCATGTGGCTCAAGACAGAGATAAAAATGCAACACAAAATGAAAGAGCTCCTCAATAGACAACTGTACATTCTACACCTGCCACTTAGCAGTTGCCTTTCCAGCCTGCAGTTCTCCTACATATTGCAATACATTGAAGACATCATTTCTAAAGAGGATCAAAAAATAACTTGTAGGCACAGCAAAAGCCTTAAACGCCAGAGATCCCCAACCTAATCTATATCTCTTTCATGAAAGAGTTATTCATTCAACGAACATAACTTTTAAAAATACAGAATTCCCTCATAAACAAAGGCCTTAAGCACAACATAGAACCAAATTTTAATGTCTATAACCTAAAAAGCCTTATTGCATCCACTAACATTGTATGTGTGAAACGGTACAGTAGTTTCCGCTCTATAAGTAGCAGGTTTCACTGCTCGCTCGCACCAGGAAATAGAAGCAGAGGCGGCTCCTCAGCCAATTTTATTACACGACGCGGCCGGCCGCAGGTGCAACAGAACCCATGTGGACGGGCGGAAAGAAATGTGTCAGGCTTCATAATACGTATTTATATGTGTCGTGCATTATGCATTTCTTGTACGTGGATGTGAATCTGCACATGAACTTTCCTAATCCTCCTCACACCTTTCCGTAAAGCGTGGCCAAATCTTTGTTGGGAAGTAGTTTTGTAGTATAGTAGTGCCAAACTTACTCCTAGCTAGAGGATCAGAGAGACAGCACAGGCAGATAAAAGTCAAAGACTTCCCAGTATCACAAGATTTGGAGTGGAGAGGTTGGTCACGGCCAAGTGGTTCGACCACCCCCTCCACCGGGGCCCAGGAAGACCTCCGGGTGCCCGCCACATTCTAGGAGTGCTACAGAAGACGGGTGACTGAGCAGACGTGCCCTCAGTGCGTCTGTCTCAATGTTAACACATGGTAGAGAGGTATTTGAATATGTGTACTAATTCTTATATTTCCAGCTTCGGATTGTGTAAGGAAATGAATGATCTCGTTAATTTAGGAAATTTGACCACCTGTGTTAATTTATCTGGTCCCCAGTTTGCCTGTTATCCTCCTCACGTAGTCGATGTCCTATGTAAAATATTGGGAGGCTTCCGTGGTTTACATTTGGCCAAAGCAATTTCGTCTTTCCCCTAGAAAAGTGAGTGCAGATTCCTATATAACATACCCGAGCTATAAGTTGTAATATTGTAATATCTGTAAACTGAAACAATTGCTGCAATCGCTGTAAAGTCGAGTGATAATGTTTAAAATAAATAATCAACTGTAATCAATCTTTAACATACCTTAAAAATCACAATGAAGTCAAGTTAAAGGAATTTATTTAAAATAAAAGCTATAGAATGCAGGGACCCACACATCAGCGTGTGAGCCCTTCAGCCCCTTGCCTAGTATTTTACAGAAAGGGCACGCTCTCTAGGTAGCGCTCTCAAGCTCCCCTCCCCATTTATCGGTTGCGCAATTTTCATTCAGGGCTTGACGATATCAACTTTCATCTGGCATCCCTAGGCAAGGAGGTAAGACGGTAAACTTTCATGTGGTGCTGCAAAATTAAATTCCTGTGACACTACGGCAACAGCCTTCAAAGCCAATAGAATACTCACAAGACACCTAAGAAATACTTCACATCAACTAAAGCTCTAATAGTGAAGGCAGACAAAAGTAACTGTGTGGTTGTTGTGTATGAAAATGAATATGATGACGAAACTAAGGAATTTTTTAGTAGTAATAACATAGTCAAATTAGACTTCGATCCCACTTCTAAATTTCAGGCCAAACTTAAGAAAATTCTTAAGAATTGTAATTTCCTCCTAAGTGAGATGTGCGTGACTGCTTTGTTGTGAACCCCACTGCCCATCGCCATCAGTCACAGCCTAAGATACACAAACAGCATTGACCAATCAGGCCTATAGTTAACTCTAGGAACAGCCCTTCATATAGGTTAAATTACAAACTGCTAGCTCTTCTGAATACCCATTATACTTTTGACACCAACTACTCCATTGGGAACACATATGATCTCATTGACAAAATTAAGGATGTGCACATTCCACCGACAGCCAGGAATGCATCACTTGACATTGTAAATCTCTATACTAACATCCCCATACAGGACACCATAATTATAATTAAGAACAGTCTGCCTAAACATAAGAAACTGAGACTGGCAGAAATATATGAGCTCATTGAGTTACTCCTATTGCTACTGTCATACAATTACTTAGATCACACTTTTTCCAAACTAACAGAAATTCACCAGCAAAATCATCTACTATAAAAGGTATGTAATTATACAATTATTCTTTTGATGGCACTAATAAAGAAACTGACACATTAGCAACTAAGCTGAGCAGCATGCAGAATAACATCAAATTCACTGTTGAAAATGAATCCAATAACAGCATCATTTTATTGGATTTAAAAATTTCCAGCAAAAAACAGAAACATTACATTGAAATTTACAGAAAGCAAACAGCCACAGATGTGTGCATCAACAGCTCATCTTGCCATCTAAACCAACATAAGATGCCATACTTCAGGTTCATGCTGAATTGCCTGCATAAAATTCCACTGGAACCAGTTGAACAACATAAAGAAGCAATAGTTCACCATCGTTATTAAACAATGGGTATAACCCTCACATGATTGATAAATCATCACAAAAAATCTAAAAAACAGCAGACACCAAAGCCCCACACCAGACACCTGTGCAGTCAACACAAAAGTCTGTAGAAAGCAGCAGAAAATTTGGAAATATGTCTCAATTACTTTTATAGGGAACATATCCCATAAAATAAGTAATCTTATCAAAATCACAAACATAAATATAAGCTTCCCCACAAACCATAAACTTTAGCAGCTAACCAATCATAACATAAAGAATAACAAACCCCCCCCCCCTGCACAAAAGATTGGGTATATATAAACTCAGATGCCAAAATTGCCCCTCCTTCTATATTGGACAGACTGGGAGAAACTTTGAGATTTGATTCAAAGAACATTTAAATGCCATACATTTGAATAACCCTTCAAAATCTGCATTTGCAAAGCACACAACTCTCAGTAAACATGAAGTAAAAAACATTGAAGACCACATCCAAATATTGCATCATGCTGAGAAAGGTACCCTCATGAATCTGCTTGAAGAGTTAGAAATATATACACATAAAAGCAAATCGCCACAATTTTATTCTCAATGACCAGACATAGCTAGCCAGTGCAACCTTTCTACAAAATTTCTCCCACCTATTATCCAGTTTGAAACATAAATAAACACTACTCCTTTCAACAACAACATACAATCAATAATCCAAACAAAGTATTACATTATAATATGGCTGCCTGCTGAGTGACATATTGCTGCAACTATAAAATTGATTGAAAAAAATGTTGTGTGCCATACTACATTAATATAATTTCTACTGTCACATTATTGTTGTTGCATGTTTATGGGATAGTATTTACACAATACCACATAAGTAACATTCATACAAATTGGTCACCACATTTTCCCAATTTATTTGTAATTAATGCTCACTGAATATGGTATGCTTACAATGTTACGTCTATTCTTGGTAATATAAATACTTGCAATGTTACCTTGATTCTTGGGAAAAAAATTCACTGTCAAATTATAGCAATGTATATATCATAATACATGAAATTCCTTGGCACTACTTTACAAAAAATATAGCTGCCTGCTTAGTCATTCTTTATTACATGTATACTTGCCTCAAAATTTCAGTGCGCCATATGATGTTAATATAATTGTTACTGTCATATTATTCATTTTATCTTACCTCTGTGTTGATTTACTTATATAGCACAGTAATTACGTAATACATTTGTATGTGGTATTCACACAAGGTGGTCACTACATCTACCAACTTCATCTGCAGTATTATAGGTCCATAATGTAAGGTTAATCTTTGTGTTTTAATTTTCATTATGTTATGCCTATTCTTTAAGAACAATCATATTGTGCCCTTTCTTTCAGGAGTGCTAGTTCTTCAAGGTTCGCAGGAGAGCTTCTGTAAAGTTTGGAAGGTAGGAGGCGAGATACTGGCAGAAGTAAAGCTATGAGTACTGGGCGTGAACCGTGCTTCGGTAGCTCAGATGGTAGAGCACTTGCCAGCGAAAGGCAAAGGTCCCGAGTTCGAGTCTCGGTCGGGCACACAGTTTTAATCTGCCAGGAAGTTTCAGTCATATTGTGAATTCACAGCAATCTATATATTGTAATAGCTCTGAGAGAGAGCATTTCTGGCACTGTTGTACTTGTAAAACTGAAATAATTGCGGCAACTTCACATGTGGCAAATACTTTTTGGTGTGTGTGTGTGTGTGTGTGTGTGTGTGTGTATGTGTGTGTGTGTGTATGTGTGTGGTACTTTGTGCAATATGGTGACGTGCAAATCATATAAGTGCTGCATATATTATGCATTATTTCAAAAAGTACAACCCTGCAACTTCGCAACAAAATTGCGAGGAATTTTCGATTTAAGTACTATAGGCACTTAACCTCAGATATTTGTTTACTCTGTATTTCATCGTTTGTAGGTTAGTTATGTTCATATAGGGCGCTTCTAACACTATTTTCTACCGTAGAGCAACCAACACACCAATAATACTTCGCTACAGTGAAAATCGAAAACTGACGATGATGTAAAGTGCCTCTTGTAAATCTTGTGTACAGCCGTCTGATGATGAACTTGTCAGTTCGAAACCGATTACAGCGCTATTTACTAACATAAATAACACTATTAATGGTGGCTGGTTTTTGCCTTCTTCTTTGTAATAATCAGCCTACATTTAAACAGGATATTTGAACATATCGTAGCACTTGGAAAAGTGACTTCTCTAAGTAAATGACTAAGAATGAAATATGGGTGCTCAACACAAAGTTTAAATGAAACAAACCTAATACTGAGTACGAAACCGCATAACTGATCCATGGAGCTATACGGTCCTCAACTGATTATTTGAGACAAAGGTGGTGGCTGTGGTGATTTCCTGTGGCTGCTCAAAAAGACGGTCAAACTGTCAATGGCATTTGCTGTATAACATGCCCTAAAAATTCTCTTCTTAGTGTCAGGCTTTCGTAGCACGGAGCTAACCAGTGCATGCCATGAATAATGAGCCCAAATTCTTCCAAACTGCTGGACGTATTGAATAATCTTGCGGCCCTTCTTGCCTCAGTCCGCATACACAATGCGAACACTTTGCATTGTAGCCACCAACTAACTCTTGCCACAAAGGGAACTTTCAGTTCGGCTGCAAAATCCACCTTCTCTATTACCGCCAAGCAAGTTTCGTTGTTGAGGGCTTCCCTCCAGGTCTGACGTAAGTACAATCCTAATTGGCCTATTGATGAACCAGTGCTACAAGTGAATTTTAACATTTCAATATTTTGCAGAACTTATTTATGGAAAAAACATATTTACATAGATGTTGCAGTAACGAACATGGTTATACGTACGTCACATTAAGTAAAAGCAGTCAAAGAAGTTACAGAAATAAGTACAGGTGATAATGATATTACTGTTATAACCCACCAACTTCTCCACGAATGGGTAACTCTAAGGGATCCCACCGTCAATGAGTGGCTCAGGCTCCATATAACACACATGATGGAACTTATGATCTCTCTTCTTGTCGAACAGACTTGGCCACATGTAATTTGTCTCGTCACAGCCATCCTAACTGGACATATGAAGCCCAGTCGAAAAGAAAAACTTTACATTGTAAGGCACATAAGCACTCATGGTTAGTTGGAATGCACTGCAATGTGGGAGTTTCAGTTGGGCGAGCGGCTACACAAGTTTGCATTTCACGTCTTATTGAAACAGTTGCGAATGGGCATAGATTCAAGCAGAAGTTTCCTTGCACGTGGCGACAGTATTTTCTACCCATTTGAGATTCTCATTAAAAGTTACTCTTAAATCAGCCTCTTTTGTTGAAAAGTTAATAATTTATTTAAGTAGTCTTTGTATTTTACTACACATCCCTACTATGCAGTATTGAGGTATAAGCTTCATATTTGTATTAATGCTTTCAGGACTGTTTTCGTAGCTGTGTAAGAATTAATGAAGAAGGAAATGACTTCTATGAGCTATGAAACTGTTGCTAACGCAGCGAAGGTCACTGATAATTCACAGTGATGATTTACTAAAACGCAATTGAGTATATGATTTCAAATTAAGATGACAAATGCATAAAGTAGCCACATCTGACAGTTAAGAAGGAAGTTAGAAAAGTAAGTGAACTATCAGACTGACTTGGGGTGAATTCAGAGAGCAGACGAGCTGAGTTATCGTTTTTAATTTGGTGGCATCCTCTTGTGAAGCAACATGCAGCACCATCCATACTTCAATTACCAACACTGTGAAAAGTCTGGGGATAACGCACTGTCCACAGTCAGACGTAATAATGCTCAGAAGCACACTGTTAACTCTGTTAAATCTCACGTCGCACTGTTGATAATGCTTTTACGCCGAAACATTTCCCGGTATTAGTAACTAAAATTCAGTAACGAAAAAAATCGCAACACCAAGAAGGGTCTGTGTGACACAGACGAAACTCGGTAGCTGTGTTTCTACATGTGAAAGATATCTTTCAAATATCGCACCAGTCGCGTAAGGTTGGCGCTAGTACCGCCACTATTAGGATGCAAATCCGGTTTGTTTTAAATACACATTGTAATGGTCATAAGCGTTAGTTACCTTTGAGACTGGACTTGGTGAGTTGACGTTATTCAAGAATGACTTTAGCGCCGAAGAGACACAATGGTCATCACCTCACTGAGTTTGAACGGTACTACATTTAATGGAGGGATACCGCAGATCATTGACTACGTTGAGGAGCTCTGTTTCCACGACAGGAAGGCACGTCCTTAGAAAAACCAACAGGGTCGCGGTAGCCTCCTGCCGGGTTCTTGGTCATCGTGAACAAGATTCGCTCCTCAGAAGTGTCTGCAATGACCGAGTATTCTAATTGCAGTTAGGTGTCACTGACCTGATGTCCTTCACTAAAAGGATGGGAAGGGAGCTGGCACTAGCCACTGGGTCGCCTATATTAGTAAAAATACTATTTTGGGTCCACCCCGTTGATAGTGGTTCAAATGGTTCAAATGGCTCTGAGCACTATGGGACTCAACTGCTGTGGTCATAAGTGTAGTGTCACCGCCAGACACCACACTTGCTAGGCGGTAGCCTTTTAAATCGCCCGCGGTCCGCTAGTATACGACGGACCCGCGTGTCGCCACTGTCAGTAATTGCAGACCGAGCGCCACCACACGGCAGGTCTAGAAAGACTTACTAGCACTCGCCCCAGTCGTACAGCCGACGTTGCTAGCCATGGTTCACTGACAATCACTCTCTCATTTGCCGAGAAGATAGTTAGCGTAGCCTTCAGCTAAGTCAATTGCTACGACCTAGCAAGGCGCCATCACCAAGTTATATTGAGATGATAATATTGTATCAACAAGACCAATGTTCACCAATTGTGGATTAACGTTAAGTATTCCAGAAGCTACGTACTTTTCTTTATAGCATTCATTACGTATCCTGTTTCAGACCTCACGCCAGCCTGCGTGAGTTTAAGCGCGTACCTTTCGGCTTCCTCTCATTGTGTCTAGGCTGTCTTGTCTAGACACAACAATAAGTCCCCTAGAACTTAGAACTACTTAAACCTAACTAACCTAAGGACATCACACACATCCATGCCCGAGGCAGGATTCGAACCTGCGACTGTAGCGGTCGTGCGGTTCCAGACTGTAGCGCCTTTAACCGCTCGGCCACTCCGGCCGGCCGTTGATAGTGGTGTTGGGGAGTGGAATCGGTATGCTGTGAGGCACACATACCTTGAGTTCACGCTGATTCCGACAAGGGTCATACGATGATGATGATGATGATGATGACGGAGGAGGATGTTGCAGTGTTACCGGGTCAGCGCGATGGGAGCAGTCAGGCTGTGGCGACGGCTCCTGATGCTGTTGTAACCCCGACTCGGTAACGTTATGGGTGGTGGTTCGTTGTTCGGCCCACAGACGCCAGAGCGTCTGTGCTGGGGCGGCAGCGACGGTGAGGGATTCCCGCTCAGCGAGCAGCGGCGCTCATATAGGCGAGGGGTGGCTTCTGGGTGCCGCTTTGGTGAGGAAGACGGTTTAGCCGCCACTAGTATGCGCGACACCCCGCTCAGGTTACGGTGAGGTAACCACTGTAGAAGATGAGAAAAAATAAATAATAGTGAAGTACAATGCCCACCGCTGTTGGCACAGTGAATGAAAAAGTTCTGACGATCACAAGGTTACAAGCAGAGTGAGTAATTACCATTCCACAGTGGCTCCAGGGCATTAACACTTGATCGGGCGACTCCACCACACCGTCAGAAAAATCATCAGCATCATCATCTAATAGGGCCAGATCAGAACGGCTTTGTCTGTCCTATTCAGAATCTGGCAATTGGTCTGTCTCGCCTACAACAACACAACAAAAAAGATATATAAACCTATTTGTTATAGAAAAAAACTTCCTCTATTACTACTGCTATTACTACTCGTACTACCACCACTACTACTAGAGACACTGACGTAATCTTTTTTTAAACTTACAAGTATGCTTCTTGGGCATCTCAATATTTGCCGGATGCTGTTCCGGCATTGCTGATGAACAGCCTCCAGCTACCTGCCCAACAAATCGAAATCCTCTACAGCTGTTCCTGTAACAGGACGACACAGAATTTTATTTATTCTGAACGTCGAGTTACATAGAAAGATGACATGGGGATTTTTTTTTCTATACTTATGTGTGTGTTGTTGTTGGTTATCCACAGCTGGAGGCTGTTCCACACAGTGCAGCTGTTGCTGCCGTAGATAGTTGTTTTCAGCCCACAGCTCAGTTTAAATTTGGATCAATTGAGCTAGATGAACAAAAAAAAAGTATTAAACAAGAAAATTTTGATCCGCTACTATACAAGAACAAATTACTACGAGAATTATACTCACATGGCAGTTCTGGCTGTAAACCCAACACAGGAGGCTGGACTTCAAGAGGCTGACATTGTCCAGGCCCCTCCTGTCTCTCCTCACACTCCAAGACAAAGTCCTGGAATTGTACTATAACAAGAACACGGTATTAATAAGGCGAATTAAACATACACACAGGAGAATTTACACTCAAAGTAAAATTATTTACTCACTTGGTAAACCTGTCTGGAGAACTCTACACCTCTTGCTGGTACACTCTGAAGCGTTGCTGCAACTACCTCTCTTCATCTTGGGGAGACAAAAGAACAAGTACACACACACACACGCACGCACCCACGCACAGAGAGAGGGAGAGAGACGATGGAACGCACAAGGCAGACAGCTGTGGACTGAGGACAATGGAGCTTAGTTGTGGGTCTGTATGTACACTGAGGCGACAAGTGAGAGAGCTTCATTCGAATGTCCAGCCAATGAGAAGCTTTTATGAAACGTCACTATTTCTGGAAGGGCTTGATGCGACCATCGTCTCCCTCTCTCTCCAAGTAACAAGAATTTTTTCATGATTAGCTGTGTTTTCGCAAGTGTGTACACACATGATAAAGGCTTTTAGCAGTGAGAGGTTTACTGTTTCCGAGACATATGTTGAAAGCAGTATATTACGATTTTTGGGAATGGTAACACGTCATGCCTCGTTAGGACCATCAGGAAGAATGAAATCGGCGTTATTCTGGGCTATTTTCGTTAACAGGTCCTTTTAGGATAGGAATTTCCATTCAGACAAGCTGAGACATCACGAAAGCTGCAACAAAAATGAGAGTTAACTATGTCTGTGAAAATTCACCAATTCCTAGACGGGGATGATAAGTAATGGACGGGTTGTCCCATTAGGTTCGTGGAGGAGAAATTAGTTGATGTTATTCTGGGCTATTTTCGTTTACGGGTCCTGTTAGGACAAAAATTTCCATTCAGGCAAGATGAGACATCACGAAAGCTACAACAAAAGAGATGGTTAACTATTTGTGTGACACTTTACCAATTTAGAGAAGGGACTGATAAGTAATAGACAAGCAGTCCTATTAGGATCGCGAAGGAGAAAGCAGTCGATGTTATGCTGGGAAGCATTGGAACAGATTTCTATAGTGCGACCTGAGACCGCAGTAACCATAGGTAGAGAGGTTTCACTCCAGCAGTGGTAAACACGCGCGCATGGCCCCGAGGGTGACTAGGCTCTTATTTACATAGCCATGTGACATCAGCATAAAATTGCGAACATTTTAGATGGTGAGTCGCTACCCGAACATTTCGTGGTGATGCTTCAGCCACAGTAAACATATGTACGGCTAGACACGTCTCACATGTCCTGTTAGGATCATCAGGAACAATGCATCCGGTGTTATTCTGGGAAGCATTGGAACGTCAGTATCCATAGGTACAGAGCTTTTGCGCCAGCAACGATAAACACGCGAATTTTCTTTGATTAGTGGAGGTAGCCATTGTGTGTCGCATTGCCCTGCTGGAATTTGAACTTCCATCATTTTCTGGCGGAGGGGAGGGGGAGGGGTGGCGAGGGGGGAGGTCAGGAGGTTAGGTTAGTGGAGGTAGCCCAACTGACGTATTTGCGAGCCAAAATTTGAAGTTTTCTCTTGTGATACTGCAGAGAGACTTGGCTGGAATGCAACCATTGTACATGACAGCTGGCAGCGGTGGTCACGAGAATGTATAGTCGCAAGAACACTGGGCTCTGCACAGGCACTTGACACTATCGAAAGAGAAGACCACTGTGCTCGGTGTGGGGCTCCGGCGCATCTTATTGCCTCTGCTACCGCAATCTGAGCAGTAGTTGTCACCATAGTGACACAACGAACTGTTCCAATTCGGTTTCTTCAAGGACATCTCCAAACCAACCGCCCTCTAGTGCGCATTCCACTGACCCCAAGCTATTGCCATTTTCCGGCATCAGTGGTGTCAACCACGGCCTCATTGAAGGGTAGAGTGGAGGTCTCTTGTGTTTTCTGATGAAAGCTGCTTGCGCGTTGGTGCCAGTGACGATCACGTGATGGTGATAAGGAGGTCACTTGAGGGCCTGCAACCAGTCTGTCTGCACGCTAGATACACTGGACGTCAACCTGGAGCTATGTCCTGGGGTACGATTGCATATGACAGCAGGAGAACTTTCATGAGTATACCACACGCCCTGACTGCAGAACTGTACGCCAGTCTGGTGATTCGATCTGTTTTGCAATCCAGGAAATGTTTTACAACAGCATAAGGCTCGCCCACTTACCGCTGTTGTAACCCAACATCCTCTACAGGGTGTCGACATGTTGTTCTGGTCTGCTCGATCGCCATATCTATCTCCACTCAAGCACGTATGGGACATCATCGGACGAGAGCTCCAGTGTCATCGACAAAACAGCATTAATCGTCCCTGTATTTACTGACTACATGGAACTGACATGGAACTCGGTCCCACAAACTGACATCCGACACCTACATAACACAATGCATGCATGATTGCATGCTTGTATGCAACTATTTGGCGGTTACACCGGTTATTAATACACCAACATTTCGAATTAGCAATGACCTGTCTCGAGCTTACATTGACCTGAGATCATGCAATGTTAATCACTTAAATATGTTATGTAGACAGATGTGTGCCCAAAATTTATTACTCTACAATAATAATTTCTGGAGTTCCAATTTTTGCGTCGCTGTATGGTGTGCTATGTGGTGTTTGTTAACAACATGTAGGTGAAGGCATTTCGACATGTCATGATGCCTACATAACCTGATTTTGATCTGAAGTGAGATATTCGTTTATCAAAGCAAATCTTAGGAACCTTGGGACGTAGTGGAGCAAACTGTGCACCAAGAGGAGTCTCAATCAGTCTCTCGTTGTAACGATCTATTCTGGTTCTCACGTTTCGTAACTTACTCATCAAGACTAACTGCCTATTGGCTTCGGTCTCGGGTTCTTCAGCAGACGTTCGTCTGATGATTTTACTGGCGTTTCGCTAGCACGAGTGGCTGGCATTGTCAAAGCTTCATACTCCATTGCCGGATAATTCACCACTGGCAATGGAGGGTGAAGCTTTGACACTGCCAGCCACTCGTGCTTGCGAAACACCAGTAAAATCATCAGAGGAGCGTCGGCCGAAGAACCCGAGACAGAACCCTATAGGAAGTTTGTCAACAACGGGCCACGAAGGCATTCACAATTTTGTATTATTTACCAAGCTTTGTACCAGACGTTTCACAGTCTCTTTCCCTTATCCGAAAATAGAGTTCTAGAAGCTGCTGATTACTTGTCCTTAGATCATCATAAATTACTTAAAATGAAACACTCGTCTCTAGAAGCTGCTGTTCGAGGTAAGCGATACATAATAATTGTCATTAGTAGTCTTCTTCTCGACGACAGGACGCAGGTATTTCATTAGACGTGTGCACCATCGAATTAGTGAGAAATCTTTTTCGCTTTTAGTCAGACTTGTGTGTAATGAAATGGTCTCTTTAAGTATCTCTCGCTGTAGTTGGCACCTGTGGAACCATAACTGGGAGGTCCTGTCCAGGGACGTCGCAGACAGAGGGGAAGAGGGGACAGTAACTCCTCCAGGAGATGAGCAGAGGCTGGGAACAATGGAGTTTGGAGAGACCTGGAGTGGTCTGCGAAGAGTTTGCCCGGGCGCTCAGACGACCAAGATAAGGTGAGGAGCGGAGGGAAGGTCTGCGCGAATTACGACCGCGTTTAGATGAAAGCCAGACACCTGCTGTTTCTCGCAAAGGGAAGCTTCCGCTTCTCACTGCAAAACATCACAGTTACTGAGCAACGCCGGTCATCTCTTATCCCTTACTGGACAGAAGAACTTTTTATACAATAACAGCTACGTATGCACAGTGAAACACTGACATGCGTGTATAGGCTGTTATTACATTTCCAACTACACGAGAAATCTTGTACACCTGGTTTCATTTTTAAACAAGTCTATATTATATTTTTAGATGGGAATCAAAATTTAACTCTTATTTAGCCTTCTCGTTCTAAGTAGGATAGTACAGTTGACCGTTGAGACTGTCTTTCGGATTCGGCTTCCCGATTAATTCAAAATTTGCATGCACAGCTTCGCGAAGCACGAAAGGCCCTGCAACAGATAAGCTGCAGTCTATGGAATAATTTTATCAACTATGTTATAAAAAAGCTACTAGTCACTGATTTAAAGTTCAGGAGGACGACGGTTCAATCCCGTCTCCAGCAGTCCTGATTTTGGTTTTCCGTAATTTCCCTAAATCGTTTCAGGCAAATGCCGGGATGGTTCCTTTGAAAGGGCACGGCCGATTTCCTTCCCAATCCTTCCCTAACCCGAGCTTGCGCTCCGTCTCTAATGACCTCGTTGTCGACGGGACGTTAAACACTAACCACCACCACCACTGATTTAAAGTCCTTTTTTCAACAAATTTTATTTTGGCGTGCCAGTACCGGTTTCTAACTTTCGTTCATCGTAGATAGCTCCATTAGAATATGAACTGTTGTATAAAGACGTTGGTGGTATCGTTTGACTTGGAGCCCTTCTGTGAAATTATATCAACTGATAAAAATTCATAAGGGGAAAGAAGATAAATGAAGTCTGGGCGCTGCACAATGGCTTCGAACACCAATGCTCACAGTGGACCTGCATTAATAGCTCTGAAGACTTGAGTCCATGTTATTTACCGTGTGCCATGCAGTAGTATCATTGTAAACGTGTTCCAGAGTTACAAACAATTCCACTAAATCACAAAGTAAAGAAACAGGTCACATTAGTACATTTCCCAATGACATTCTGAGTTCACAGACATTCCACATGATTAACGTGTACTAAGGGCTACCAAAGATTCTATGAAGCAAAGGTAAACATTATTTACATTGGTGTCAGAGAGGAGATGGAAGATATGAGTTTAAAATCGATACATTTTCGGCAGTAATAGATAAATAATGTATGTTCAACAGAAAATATTAAACTTAATTAGCCTTACAGAATAATAGGAAATTAAGTTTATTAAATATAAATATCTGCCGGCGGCGGTGGCCGAGCAGTTTTAGACCCTTCAGTCCGGAACCGCGCGACCGCTATGGTCGCAGGTTCGAATCCTGCCTTGGGCATGGATGTGTATGATGTCCCTAGGTTAGTTAGGTTTAAGTGGTTCTAGGTTCTATGGGACTGATAACTTCAGACGTTAAGTCCCATAGTCCTCAGAGCCATTTTTATAAATATCTGTTGTGCTTAACATATGTCACAAATAAAATTTATTAGAAAGATATAAGTAATATATTTGTGATTGAACTGGGGAATTTATTTTTATATCGTGTGGCAGAGTAACTTCTGGAAGTTTTTAGGGAAAGCATAACATAACTAGTTAACAACGCATTCCTGAAAACTTCCAGAATCTACTCTCTCATAGGACACACAAAAATAAATTTCCCCAGCTGCTATTAGAAATACATATTTTACATCTTTCTGACAAATTATTCATGTACATTTGTTCAGTAACCACCATTCATCCACTGGCAGTTGCTGTAGGCGGGTCGAAGATCGGCTGATAGAATTGCTGCAGTCTTATACGAAATTTTCTGCTGCAGTTCTTGTAAACCACGCGATGTTTTGCGATACACCTCTGACTTGAGGGCGCCTCACACAAAATAGTCGCACACTGACAGATCAGGTGAAATGGGTGGCCACCTAGCACCTGGACCGTAATGACCTCCGCTAACGAAACTGTCAGGCGCGAAGACTGTGTAAATGTGCTCCAGGGGCCGACCGAATGTATGGCCAGTTGCTCCATCCTGTTGGAAGTAACTGTAGGTTTTGTATTCCGCCTGGTAGGCGGCGCGTGGGTTTGCTCCTGTTAACTGAATGGGTAGGCCGAATGGAGGAAGTGAGTAGGAGCGGGTGGGGTAACATTCCCGGTACTGCTGTTAGAAATGGTTTTACTATATCACAATATTAACTAAATACATAACTTTGCACTGAGGTGCGAAGTCTTAGACCCGTCGTAAGTAAAGCGAAGCTGAAGCTAAGTGTCCCAGCCGTCTGCTCTTGACCAAATGGGCTGAATCTGGAGCAGAGCTCGTAGAGTTCCACAGCACCCGCTAGAGGGCGCTATCGTCGGTGTCGGTGTCGTAGTGCCAACCTAGCAGAACGGACCTACTTTGTGGCATCGTAGCTATCGTCTTTTCCTCCATTACGCATACATTCAAGTCCAGTCCTATCCACTCGTCCGGACCAATTTTATTTGATCCACCCTGTACGAGAGGTATTTTTATTTAAAGAGTATTATTCATAAAAGCTTTTAAAGACAAACTATGTTTAGTTATTTTCTGGTGCACATCGATTTTTTATCTGTTGCTGCCATAAATGTATCGATGTTAAAGTCATATCACTCACATTATCTCTGACACCAATATAAACAATGTATTCGTTTGCTTCATAGAATCTTTGATAGCCCCGAGTTTGTGCTGAACACGAGGAGTGTGTGTGATATCAGAGGGTTGTGGGAAAATGTACCAACGGTGACCAATTTTTTACTTTGTGATTAGTGCAAGTGTTTATAACACTGGGTCACGGTTACCATGATACTACTGCACTGTGTACGGAACATAGCAACAACTGAAGAAATGGTTCAACTGGCTGTGAGCACTTTGGGACTTAACAGCTTAGGTCATCAGTCCCCTAGAACTTAGAACTACTTAAACCTAACTAACCTAAGGACATCACACACATCCATGCCCGAGACAGGATTCGAACCTGCGACCGTAGCAGTCCCGCGGTTCCGGACTGAAGCGCCTAGAACCGCACGGCCATTACAGCCGGCAACAACTGAAGACTTCAAAGCTATCAACATACGTTCGCTGTAAGTATTGGCACTATATAGACATTATGCAATTCTCAAATTTCATTTATCTCCACTTCCTTTGTGAGTATCTGCCAGATTATGTATTTTCACAATAGGGCACCATGACAAACAAATCAACCGATGACTGATTCAGGCAGCCATTTGACGATGAACAAAATTTTGAGAACAGTAATGGCATGGAAAAATAAAATGTGTTGATGAAATACGTCTCTGAAATAGTGATTGGTAGCTATTTTTATAGGATACGCTACAATACTACCATGGAACCTTCATAGTGTCAAATACTGAGGAAAAGCTTTAAAATTTATCAACTGTACTAATTCCGTAAGTGACCTACACACATTACAGCGTTTTTACTCGGCAGACGGTGTGGTTCAAAACGTGCGAGAACACTTCACACGCAGCAACGGCGACCAAAGCAAAAGTCATTGTGTTATGTAAAGATCCATTTAGCGATCTAGGAAAGTGAGCAAGCTGACGCACAAGTGAGGGACGCTTGAATGGAAACGAAGGCTACTGTCCGTGCTGTTTCCTGTCAGTGGGGCACCAAATCAGCAAACTATTTTGGCTATGTTAACAGTTTTTCAATGGCGAACGTCACTCCAAACAGACATAGGTAAAGACGTTGCTTTTAACGTGACCGAGAATAGGGAACTTTCTTCCTACAAAGGATACATCTGTTGCCAGAGTATTCACCACGTCCAGTGCTTGGGAATGGGGGGGGGGAGGAGGCATAATTGCCAGTGCACCACGTCTTTGATTGCAGTTGATATTCTGACAAGAGGGCAGCAGTTTCTTCTCTCGTTAACTATTTATTCGCCATTTTAAGAAACAGTGAGAGAAGTGTTGAAAAGGCCATATCGTCTTGTGTCTTGTCCATCCTACGGCCCAGTTTACTGGATAGGTTATACTGAGACGTAACATTGTTGCTTCTTCATTCTTTTATAACCTCTGATCAAACCAGTGACTCCAGCCGAGGTGGCCGAGCGGTTCTAGGCGGAACTGTCTGGAACCGCGCGACCGCTACGGTCGCAGGTTCGAATCCTGCCTCGGTCATGGATGTGTGTGATGTCCTTAGGTTAGTTTGGTTTAATTAGTTCTAAGTTCTAGGGGACTGATGACCTTAGAAATTACGTCCCATAGTGCTCAAAGCCAAACCAGTGACGATTATCTGAGTAATTGTTTCACTATTGTGAGTTACCCTTTTCTCTTTCAAAATAAATATTTTCAACTCAGTCCAAGTTTTTTTTTAAGTACTTATAATATTTACGTGTAAAAATTTTAAGCAAATTTTGCTTTTTCCTACAGTGAAAAAATCTTTGCCCCTTTTTGTCAAGGGTCAGCAAACCAAGTATAGCAGGGAAACGTCTATACCATTCCATTTACTTCATATTCTGCAAAGATACTGGTAACCATACCGCTGAGCGGACTGAAACTAATATGATCATCGTCATTATCTTCGTGACGAATTAAATGCTGCAAGTATGCCCCTACTATTTACAATACGTAACATAGAACTGCACACGTTTCGGTTGCCACGTACAGTTCCCGTGGTGGAGTACTGCACTAAACGTATATCAGTTTAGGTTTGAAAGCGTTGTAACTCGTTTCTATAGTCGCTTCTTCACGGTATTATCTGTTGGACCAGTGTTAACGAATGAAAGATAGCGGGCCTCAACAATTATACGATCAACTCTATGCAGGATCGCTGGTAGAAGGCTTATGATACTGACTAAAGCAACGCCAATATCAGCGACGGGCTCCGAGTTAAAGAGTTGGTACCTACCATTTGTCGCCAGCGAGAGTGGTCGAGCGGTTCTAGGCGCTACAGTTTGAAACCGCGCGACCGCTACAGTAGCAAGTTTCATATCCTGCCTCGCGCATGGATGTGTGTGATGTCCTTAGGTGAGTTACGTTTAAGTAGTTCTAAGTTCTAGGGGACTGAAGACCTCAGAAGTAAAGGCCCATAGTGCTCAGAGCCATTTGAACCCCTTTTTGCTCCTACCATTTGTCGGTAGCGGCCGCGGGTAGTCCGGTCAACTTGGTAGTATACAGGGCGAACATTAATAAAACCGGCAAATTGCAGGGACGGATTCCTCGCTGTAAATGGAGAAAAAAAGGTCGTATGAACATGTGTCTAGAAATGGACGGTGTGCATGCAGTGAAACCCAAAAATTGCTCTGAGCACTACGCGACTTAACTTCTGAGGTCATCAGTGGCCTAGAACTTAGAACTAATGAAACCTAACTAACCTAAGGACATCACACACATCCATGCCCGAGGCAGGATTCGAACCTGCGACCGTACGGTCGCTCTGTTCCAGACTGTAGCGCCTAGAACCGCACGGCCACTCCGGCCGGCTAGTGAAACCGAATCGTCCCAAAACACAGTACAGGAATGCATCGCTTTCACGTCACTGCAGGTATCCAAAGTGGCCCCCATGGGCTCCAGTGCACGCGTTCACAAGTGAGATTACAGACTGCCGCTGCCTTCCAGACTTCTAGTGCAAAAACCATCGATGAATTCCTGCCCTTAGAGGTAAATCAGCTGGTGATAATGTATGCACTCCTTGGAGGATAGGGACAGTAGATGGGGACAGTAGCGGTTGTCATGCTGGCTACACATTATCGTTCTTCGGCTTACACCATGTTGGCGGGCCTCTTGCCTGGAGCTTGCACTAGGGTTGGTCTCAATATCCTGAAGGACGTGGTCCTCCATATCATGTGTACTCTCAGCCCGGCGCCTCCCTTCACGTTCAACTGTTGTAAAGGACTCGTGATCAAACAAAAACTCAAAACGGGTTTGACATGTTGTGTGATGTGCTTGATTTCTGTGGGGGATAGTTGTTTTGGTAAAGCCGTGTCGACTCTCGATCGTTTCTATCTGCCTGGCCGCACACAAATATTATCTCGGATTGTTCCCGACACGAACACCGGACCATTCTGCTACTTACAGTATGCTGCGTCAATCACACAGCCTGCAACACACAAGGGACACACGGCACTTGGCCAGAGGAACTTTCTTTCGTCGGCACCATCTACTGCAGCAATAATGCGTTCCCGGACACATGTTCATACGACCTTTTTTACTCCATTCCAGTCAGATATTCGTCCATGCAGTTAGTCGGGTTTAATAATGTATAAACGTTAGTAATTAAAGTGTAAACGTTCGTTAGCACAGGATCTATTTTTAAAAACACAACTTGTTAAGCACGTATGTATTAAACTTTCAAACCGCTGTACAAATAACATCACTGATTAGAATGACGTCAAATTGCAAAGGAATATTATCGGAGAAGGGGGAAAACGTATGGCACAAGATAAGTAAATACAGGGTGTTTCAAAAATGACCGGTATATTTGAAACGGCAATAAAAACTAAACGAGCAGCGATAGAAATACACCGTTTGTTGCAATATGCTTGGGACAACAGTACATTTTCAGGCAGACAAACTTTCGAAATTACAGTAGTTACAATTTTCAACAACAGATGGCGCTGCAAGTGATGTGAAAGATATAGAAGACAACGCAGTCTGTGGGTGCGCCATTCTGTACGTCGTCTTTCTGCTGTAAGCGTGTGCTGTTCACAACGTGCAAGTGTGCTGTAGACAACATGGTTTATTCCTTAGAACAGAGGATTTTTCTGGTGTTGGAATTCCACCGCCTAGAACACAGTGTTGTTGCAACAAGACGAAGTTTTCAACGGAGGTTTAATGTAACCAAAGGACCGAAAAGTGATACAATAAAGGATCTGTTTGAAAAATTTCAACGGACTGGGAACGTGACGGATGAACGTGCTGGAAAGGTAGGGCGACCGCGTATGGCAACCACAGAGGGCAACGCGCAGCTAGTGCAGCAGGTGATCCAACAGCGGCCTCGGGTTTCCGTTCGCCGTGTGCAGCTGCGGTCCAAATGACGCCAACGTCCACGTATCGTCTCATGCGCCAGAGTTTACACCTCTATCCATACAAAATTCAAACGCGGCAACCCCTCAGCGCCGCTACCATTGCTGCACGAGAGAGATTCGCTAACGATATAGTGCACAGGATTGATGACGGCGATATGCATGTGGGCAGCATTTGGTTTACTGACGAAGCTTATTTTTACCTGGACGACTTCGTCAATAAACAGAACTGGCGCATATGGGGAGCCGAAAAGCCCCATGTTGCAGTCCCATCGTCCCTGCATCCTCAAAATGTACTGGTCTGGTCCGCCATTTCTTCCAAAGGAATCATTGGCCCATTTTTCAGATCCGAAACGATTACTGCATCACGCTATCTGGACATTCTTCGTGAATTTTTGGCGGTACAAACTGCCTTAGACGACACTGCGAACACCTCGTGGTTTATGCAAGATGGTGCCCGGCCACATCGCACGGCCGACGTCTTTAATTTTCTGAATGAATATTTCGATGACCGTGTGATTGCTTTGGGCTATCCGAAACATACAGGAGGCGGCGTGGATTGGCCTCCATATTCGCCAGACATGAACCTCTGTGACTTCTTTCTGTGGGGACACTTGAAAGACCAGGTGTACCGCCAGAATCCAGAAACAATTGAACAGCTGAAGCAGTACATCTCATCTGCATGTGAAGCCATTCCGCCAGACACGTTGTCAAAGGTTTCGGGTAATTTCATTCAGAGACTACGCCATATTATTGCTACACGTGGTGAATATGTGGAAAATATCGTACTATAGAGTTTCCCAGACCGCTGCGCCATCTGTTGTTGAAAATTGTAACTACTGTAATTTCGAAAGTTTGTCTGCCTGAAAATGTACTGTTGTCCCAAGCATATTGCAACAAACGGTGTATTTCTATCGCTGCTCGTTTAGTCTTTATTGCCATTTCAAATATACCGGTCATTTTTGAAACACCCTGTAGTTACAAAATACAGCAATAGATGATGCTGTAAGCATCATAATTTCATAGTGGTCGACTACAAATGAGAAATGAATCATACAACAATGATTAAGGTGTACGTTTGACGTTAAACAAACTGTATTACTCAGTGTGCATGGGTTTACAGGTGTGATACTGTTAGTTACGTAAGCCCATCCACCACTTACATGTGTGATACTGTTAGTTACGTAAGACCATCCACCACGACAAGGTCGTATCACATCGGATGGAAACATCGGTTTTTAATGGTCCCGAGGCCAAAAACCGCGAAAAGCATCAATAACATCCGTTTTTTATTGTCCAGAGGCCAAAAATCGTATAAAAAGAATCAGTCAAAATGAAATCGGATTATTAATTTCCGTGTGACTGGAGCAAAACATGTTCAATATGCTGTCCACCGTTTTCTGCATCAAGTTGAAATCGAGAAACAGCATGTTGTACAACTGATCGAGGTGTTTCCGGGATCACATTCAGAATGTGATGCGCAATGCGTGCTTTCAGTGCAGCTAAGTTTGCAATCTGAACACTGAACTCAACATCTTTCAGATAGCCCCACAGCCAGAAGTCACACGGATTAAGATCACATCATCGGGATGGCCAGGCTCAATGGAAATGGCAGTTGATAATTCTAGGACTTTCTAAGTAGCGCTTCAGCAGCTGCTTAACTGCATTTGCAATGCGCAGAGGTGCGCCATCTTGCATAAAAATGATCCCATCCACACATCCACGCTGTTGGAGAGCTGGAATGAAGTGGTTGGGCAAAAGACACTCATAGTGCTTACCAGTGACAGTACAGATAACAGGACCGGAAGCACCTGTCTACGAAAAAATATGGCCTGTGATAAATGACGGCATAAGCCCGCACCACGCAGTGCACTTTTCAGGATGAAGTGGCACTGGTCGATTTGCGTTTGGATTTTCCTTTGCCCACTTTCGACAGTTCTGTGTATTGACATATCCTGTCAAATGGAAATGAGCTTCGTCCGTCTGCAAAATCTTCCACAGCCAATCATTTCCCACTTCCATGCAAGCACGAAATTCTAAAGCACAGGTCTCCCTTTCTGGCAGGTAAACAGGATGCAACTCGTGGACATGGGTAATTTTGAATGGATAGCAAAGAAGAAGGTTTTGTAGGATTTTACGCAACGTGCTGACGGGTATGTCCAATGTTCCGGCAATTATCCGCGCACTACACGTTTGCTCACCACCATCGTTTCAGGGCAGAGCCTCTCCTTTAAGTAATCTGTCCACTTAAGTATCTTTATCCTCATCCACCACCATAGTTTAAACGCTTGGATTCTGTTCTTGTCCTGTATTCACGAAGTCCACTATTCTCTCGCGTACAAGGTTCATCAACATAAGCAGCGTCCTCAACGGAAGACTGATGTTCGTTACTAGTATAATGCCATCCTAGCTTCGTCCGTCGTGGGTTATTTTTCTTCCAAGGAAACAGAATTCCTTTAGTTCGTCTACTTCGTTAATCTTTTCTGCGTTACTCCTTAACACTTCAGTCTCTTTTTGGTTTAGTATCAGTCCATATCGTAGTCTATATGGTGTTCACTCCATTGAACAGTTCATGTAACTCCTTTCTACCTTCGCACACGATGGCAGATTCGCCATGTAATGTTATGATGGTTGTCCTTTCTTCCTAAATCAGAATGGTGTAGAGTTCAAGTGAAACTGACCCTTTGACTGAACGAGAACGAAAATGAATTCTAGATTTTCAGAGGCGATTCTCAGCTTCCATATATTGTTGCACAAGTCAAAGATATTGAACTGAGAAATTTTAAGAATGGACACCCCACATGTTGATTGATAAACTAAACTACTATAACTCGTAGTTTCTTCGAGTAAAATGGAAAAGACTATATCTGTTCACGATATAGCTCCTAAGCATGCGAAATATGATCTTCTAAACCGGGGAATATCTAGTACAGCAGACTCACATCAGAAGTAATTAGCCACTACTCTAAAAGAGAGGCTATCGTTGAAACGTCCCCTTTGAACAATTATACATGACTGTGCTTAAACTGACACACAATATTTTGTTAGCGCAACGCAATCTGACTTTCAAAATTCCCTACAAAAGAATGGCCCTGACTAACATTAAACTATACCTTTCACAAATCACTTACCTCACAAAAATCTTCGGCGTTACCAATAAAAAAACCTAAACAGCCTACTTACATAGCCCCCATGCTCCCCACAAAAACTTTACAAATTGGATTGGGCAGTGCCCAATACAGATTTGAAAAAAATTTTTCATAATTACAATAACAAAGAAATCAAATGCACACACTTATTGATACAATGTTGGTCAAAAGCTAAAAATTTCTCACAGTCCATAAAGACAGTCCTGATCGTTCATCACGGTAAAATAGCAGTGTTTTTCTCAAAGTCTGAGCAGTAGAAGAAAATGCACACGGAAGTAGTGGATTTCCATGCAATCTTGAAGAAGTAGTGTTGTCCTTCCAACGGAAAGACAGTGCTGACTCTTGACATGCTGACAGGTAATGGGCCACAACAGAGCAAACCCACAGCAGAGTCAGTCGAAATTTTGAAGAGTATTGGTAGGTAGGTCATCACAGAGCAGACCCACTGTAGTCCTGGTAGAGATTGTGGTATTGGTGGGCCACCATAGGTGCAGACCCACTGCAGTCCTTGCACAAAATAATGGCGTTGGTGGGTCATCATAGATGCAGACCCACTGTAGTCCTTGTAGAGATGGCCAGCAGCCATCTGTTGCGATTGTGCAGGTGCACATTCACCATCGAAGAGTCTTGCGGAGAATATAGCAAGTCCATAAACCACCACTTGTGCACTCACAAAGTTTTTGGAATTGTCCTTAGAACCAGCAATGCTGTTATCCAGTCCCTTGCTGAATTATTAACACACGTGCAAACACTATCAGTCCCTACTTCTCACATATTGTCCATATACTATGACCAACAGAAACGTGTGTAGTGAAATGTAACTTACAAGTTAATAATATGATGAACTGGTGACAATTACAATTTTATAACATGAGAATACAATTACAAAGGTACAAAATACATCATTAAAGAACATGACAATACAGATAACATTTGTAGTAGAACAGGCGTTACAAAAGAATAGAAATAGACATATACGTCAGTGTTACAGGAATTATGACATGAGTACATACATAAAAGATCAGAATAACTTTCGAAACATCAACTTCACACATGAGCATTAACACAAAACAGAATAAATAATGTCTAAACATCTTTACAAAGTAAATAACATATTATCAGAAAAATTCTACAACATAAATCTTATTAGCTAAACACATAAAGACAAGAAAAACACAAATATACAAGAGTACATAAACACATAGCAGAATAACACAGGGGGAAAGGACAGGGTTTGTTTTCAGTGTAACATTTGGTACTGCAGTATTTTGCAAACAAAACCTTTTTTTTCTTGGAGATCTCCCTTCGTTCATCATTATTCCCAAAAAGTCCCATCTATACCTGCTTTCTGTGCTTTTCTTGTATAACTTCTCAGTGCATTTCTTCCAATTCATCACAACTCGTTCTCTTATATAGCGTACCCCCTCTTAAGCTAACTTAAATCTACTGAGCTCAGATGCTAAACTAAGGGACGAGGCAATGCAGCAGCACAAAACCATTAATACAAACAGCAATGAAAAAATTGCAAACTGGCAAATGCAGCAAATAAGAAAACTAAATCAGTAGTAAAACTGGCTTAACAGAATAATACAAAGTGAAATTCAGTAACACTATGCCTCGCAAACAGCAGCAGCAAATGCAATAACTTATATCTAAACATGATATAGCTCAAGCAGAAAAAAATATTACACTAAACACAACAATGCAGACAAGGGAAATGTATATTCACATCGTAATGTCTATGTAATTAAAGTGGTGCACCACAAAAACTAATTCTACAAAAAATTACCAAGCACTTGAAACGAAAATTATATATGCTGTTACTGTTATTAGTCCCTTCTTATTGTTCTTTCCATTCCAAGAGCTCCTTTTTCGAAGAATGTGGATCAGAAAATAATTATTTAATAAATCTGTTGACAGAAAGTGTTCACATTAGCAGATGCATTTAAGTTTATTTTATAAAACCAATGCTGCAACACAGCTGGAAACCAGACATTAAACAAAATGAGCAATCTCTTAACTACAAAGACAATAGATGTAAAATGTTTCTAATCATTTCATTAGGCATATTAGTAAATATCATAAATTACGAGCTCCACAGTATGCTTTCAACAAGGAAATGTCAATAGCGAGGACAATGGCCTCCCCTTTCTTTTTTTCTACCTGTGCTTCTGATGAGGCACTCACTAATGACTTGTTCTCCCGGCGTCTGACACAGCTGCGTGCCCACGACGCATTACGTGCAGGTGGTCACTTAACTTTCTTACGGAAATATTTACGACACCAGTTTCCGCTACAGTGACAGTCTCATATAAAAAAATTCACAGGTTAAGAATTTGCGTTACAAATCTGTAGAAACAAAATCCTGTAAATATAAGTGTCCAAATAAAATATTCGTCAGCATTGTGATACAGTCACGCATTTATGCACATTTCATAACTCTTAAAGTACGCTTCTTGGTTTCCAACATACTTCTTATTCCTTATATACGGTAGCATCATCTTATTGATCATAAACATATCTCAACAGCATAGTACACATCGTCGTCGTAATAATATCATAACATCTCAGTCAATTCTCAAAATCGTCGTAGCTTCCTCCAATAATTTCAAAACCTAAAAAAAACTCTCTGCTCATAGTGTCATCTACCTCAAACGTACTTTAAAATCATGCTCCCTTACCAAATACATCATTCAAAGCTCTCATAGTATCACAATGATTCCGAAAAAATATGAACAGTTTACAAAGTACAGACAAAATACAATTTCATAAGTGTGAAGTTATCCAACAGTATAATTGCGTAAACATCTGTCGCTGATGTAGTAAAAAAATGTTTGTTTCTCTGTTAAATAATCAGATAGCTTTGTAATTGATGTGTTAGAGAAATATGATACCGATGTGTAAAGTTGTATAAGCAGATACCATATTAGCTAGGGCTCCTTGTGATTGCCACACACACGGTACACAAAGTAAGCGTGTACCCCCCTGAGGATTAATGTAATTATACCCTCAGGTGTTACAGATTACAGCAATGGAATGAAATGTATCATGGAAAACTTTCTTTGTAATTCAAAAATCTTTAAAAATAAATGTTTTAAGTACAAAATTAATCACTCAAATACGTGTACTGTAGCGCTAAATGTGCGTCTTGTTGCAACATAATCTGTGTGGAAGTGTCGTAGTTATCGCCCTCCGCAAGCTAAGTTCTGCAGAAGTCAATGTACTTACCTCATAATACACAAAAGTGAAATGCTTTGCGTATAAATGTCTTAGTTATTACGCTTATTGCCGTGATGAGGAAAGTACTGTGCTGTAACGTATTGTTGTGCTACGGAAAAGGCAGTCTCATTGTAGCTATACCACAAAAGTTACTACTAAAACCTGTTTTACTTTCCAGAATAATTCAGAAAAACTGTGCAGATATAAAACAGATATAGCGCAAAAGCAACATTGTAAATTGTCACTCATTAGTAGCGTCGTGATAAAATCGTGTATCTGTCACATAAACTAATCACTCTGTCGTCTGGCATCTCACAGAAAGTACTTTAAACCCAGAATGTATTTTCAAGTAAACCAAAATGTTGCATTAAAATCTCATTAGTACTACTGGTAAATGTTCTAAGTATGTGAGCCTTATAGTCGTTATGTAATCGTGCAACTAACAAGCAAGAATGTACACACACAATAACACTGTGTCGTCTGTTCACAATAACAATGCATTCGTAATTTCTGTTTCAATAAGTTCTCTTGGTTCTTGACTGGATATTTAACTTCAAACATTGTTGCATGTTAACAGATTCTAAGTCTGACAAGCATACTAGTAATGTAAAGTCAAAAGTTTTATGGCAATGACAAAGATAAAAAGCAGATTATCTTTCAATAACGGTTTTACATGTGAAATGTGGTGTAAACCTTTACTCTTCCTAGTACGCAGAGTTTCAACTTCAACGCAATTATCATGTGGTATACGTCGGATTCTGTAAGGTCCATTGTAAACTAGAAAGAATTTGTGATGCAAGTGTTTCTTCTTATGTGACAATGAATAAGCTTTAATGAGAACTTTCTGACCAATATATAATTTCTTTGCATTTGCTTTACCGCGTAGTTCTCTCCTTTTGTCTGCTGCAGATTTTATATTTTTAAGAGCCAAATCAATAATGTCTTTGTGTCGAAGTTTACGTGTATTTGGGAAAGGTACAAGCTCTCTGATTCTGTTCGGTGGTTCTTCATTCTTCAGTACAAGAGTAGGTGGTAAAGCAGTGGAGTCGTGAGGCATTTCACTCAGCACGTTTTGAAATAAGTGTAAATTTCTATCCCAATGCTGATGCTTCCTGTGACAATAAAGTCTGCAAAGCTTATTGATTTCTTTGATAATCCGTTCAGATGGGTTACAATGTGGTGAGTACAATGAAATAAAAACAGGTTTGATTTTATGATTCCAAAGCATGCGTGACCAAACAGCAGATCTGAATTGCGGTCCGTTATCTGAAATGACTTTACTAACGTGTCCAACTTCACGTAAGAAATTTTTAACAAAGGCGTTGGATACAGACCGTCCAGTGGCTTTACGTAACGGTGTGAAAGAAACAAATTTTGAAGTAAGTTCAACAGCGACTAGAACGTACGAAAATCCATTACATGTTCTGACAAGCGGTCCCAAGAGATCAACAGCAGCAAATTCTTTTAATTTAGAAGGAATGATAGGAAACAGCGGAGCACGATGGGAGATAGTAGATGGTTTCGCCTTTTGACAAAGTTTACAAATAGACAAGACTCTTCGAATTCTCTTTTCCATATTGTTAAAATAACAAGTCGTTCGAAGAATATGATAACATTTCCTGGGCCAAAATGTGCATAGCTGAAATGAATGTACCAAATGAGCTTATTAACAAAATCGTCAGGAATGCAAAGTACCCATAGCTTGTCATCAACAGTGCAGCGTTTGAACAGTATGTTGTTTCTAACCAGATAGTAATGCCGAATCTGAGTGTGTGTCTTTTCATGCCATTTGCTCTTAATGTCTTTCCAAATCGGATCTTTATCTTGTTCATGAGCAATGTCCTTTAAAGATGTGGTGATGAAGTTTTCAAAGGCGACTTTCTGAATGTAAAGAATACTGAAATTTTTCTCGAGGTTGCCTTCTGTGTTACTTTTCTCAAGCCCAGCCGGTGCGCGTGACAGTGCATCCGCAACAATGTTCTCCTTGCCGGGAATGTAGACTATTGTGAAGCGGAATTCTTGCAGAAACAATGCCCAACGTTTTAACCTGTCATGATTTAATTTTGAAGACATAAGAAATTGTAATGCACGATGATCACTGTATACTTTTACGTGCTTACCAGAAAGAAATAAACGGAATTTGTTAAATGCCCAAACGATAGCTAAAGCTTCTAATTCAGTAACGGAATAATTTTTTTCAGATTTTGTTAGCACTCGGCTAGCAAAAGCAATGGTTTTCTGAACAGTAGTGTCATTTTCTGTGGCTTCTTGAAATAAATGGGCACCAAGACCGACTTTAGAAGAATCCGTGCTAAGGCAGAAATCTTGTGACAGATCTGGATGAGCTAGTATTGGCGCGTTAAGTAGCGATTTTTTCAAAGAATTGAATTCCAACTGTGCTTGTTCGTCCCAGTTCCAAATAGTATTTTTTCCAGTGAGAGAACAAAGTTTTGGTGTAACAAGAATTTGCATATTCAGAAAACGACGGTAAAAATTTACAAGACCTAGAAAACTGCGGACTTGTTTTTTTCGTGGATGGAACTGGAATGGCTCTGATTGCTTCTAACTTTTCAGGATCCGGCTGAATGCCTTCAGAAGAAATAATATGTCCCAAAAACCTCACCTTTGACCTACCGAATTCAGACTTTTCCAAGTTAACTGTAATTCCAGATTCTGCAAAAATACGTAACAAACTGTTGAGGATGCGATTATGTAGTTCCCATGAAGCTTCTGCTATTAGAATATCGTCCACATATAAGGTGATGTGACGTTTTAAGAACTCAGGTAATATGGAATTTAGCCCGCGAATGACTGCTGCTGAAGAAATGTTCAAACCAAAGGGAAGTTTCCGAAACTGATAACAAACGCCGAAACAAAGGAAAGCTGTGC
This sequence comes from Schistocerca piceifrons, assembly GCF_021461385.2. Classification (NCBI taxonomy): domain Eukaryota; kingdom Metazoa; phylum Arthropoda; class Insecta; order Orthoptera; family Acrididae; genus Schistocerca; species Schistocerca piceifrons. The sequence goes on along the minus strand of NC_060138.1, from coordinate 55,536,535 downwards.
ATTTTCTACATTCTGGATGAAGTTCGATCTGATAAAAGCTGGATCTGAGATCAATGGAAGACAACACTTTTACACCATTAAAATTTTGAAGAAGTTCTTCCAACGTTTGCGGCCTGTCTGTTTCAGGAATAATGATAGTATTGATTTGTCTCGAATCTAAGACAAACCTGATCGATCCATTTTTCTTCTCAACATGTAATGGATTGTTGTATGAGCTTACTGCAGGTTCAACAATGCCCTCGTCAAGTATAGATTGTATTTCTGTTCTAACACGGTCCCTATAATGTGCTGGAATTACATATGGTCTAAAACAAAATTTAGTATGCTCACGAACACGAAATTGGTACTGAAATCCCTTGATTGTTCCTGTTTTATGAGTAAAAACTGTGGAATGTTCTTGTAAAATCTGAAAAAGGTACTGCTCATCAGTGTCATTACAATTCTCAATTGTTTGAATTTTATTCTGAATTAACTCATTAATTTCAAATATGACGTCGATATCATCCCTGTCAGTTCTTGCAGAGTGATTGTTAGTGTCTAGTTCTGTAGAAAATTCCGAACTGTTGTCCAACAGAAGGTAAAGCCGATTGATTTCTTCGTCATGGTTTGAGAGCCAATCTTCAAATTTCAAAGCTATTGACTTACCTTCCCTCTCTAAACTTATTTCAGCATAGTGAAAGATTGCTTTGAATTCATTCAAAAAGTCTACTCCCGATATAATTTCCGTCGACAATAATGGAACAATAAGAAAGTTCGTAGAGAAGCTGTGGCTTTGACAAAAGAATTCTAAGTTGGTTTGTTGGCGTACATCTACACTTTTTCCAAAGATTGCACCTTGTAATTTAATCTTATGTAACGGAAGTGTGGGGCAATCGTTCTATTTGTTGCATTTGCTAAAGGCTGTTTCACTAATTACTGAGATGGGACTGCCAGAGTCAAGTACTGCCGTAAATTTTACGTCATTTACAGTAATGTGAATCACAGGATATGCAATGTTGTTAAGTTTTACGTCGTGTTCCTGGAGTAAGATGTCCCTAATGTCTTCCATTTTTACGTGATTGCTAGCTACGGCAGCTGCGTCATCAGTTTCATAAGTATGTTTTGTTGCTGCCAGCGGTGTGAGTCATTGCCTATTGTCTCTTTGTTGGCGCGCGTCGTTATTGGGATTTGGAGACCTAACTTCTACAAATTCACCGTGACGAGAGGGCCCTGCTCTGTTTGAATCCCGCCAGTTCTGATGCAATTCAGGTCTGTCGTTACGATCATATCGTCTGTCGTCATGTCGGTAGATTCCTTAGTTTCTTTCTTGTCGGTCACATGGTGGAGAATTTCTCCCTGAATCGTAACTGCCCGCTGGTCCGTTGCGTCTAAAGTTATTCTGCCTCCCTTGATAATATTTATTTTGTTTCCCATATTGTCTGTTTCTCTTATTGTCTCTGTGATAGTCATTACCACGGAGAGGTGATCTTTCCCTGTAGTTATTACTACTCTGCCAACAGTTGTCATAAGGGTGGTGTCTGTTTTGGTCACGATTTGTGTTGTGAGAATAGCCTTGTCGTGTCAAGTTATTACTTCTTTCATCACGTAATTGCGACGGATGTGACCTGTAATTGTTGTGTTCCTGGTTTCGCGTTCCGCGATTGTCAGTGTCAATTTCTAAATCTTGTAAGAGTCCCTCAAATGCTTCAGTGTTGTCTTTGCAACGTCCTGCCAAAATAATATGTCGTAAATGTTCAGGCAGTTTGATTAAGCAAATGCGGATGAGTTCTGAGGGGCTGTATGAGTTTGAAAGATACTGATTCTTATGCAACATGTCATCAAAATATTACATAAGACTGGAAAATTCAGATTGTTCGAAACGTTTCATCATTATGATGCTATGTTTTACTCGGTCTTGTGTTGCTTGAGACCAATATGCTGAGAGGAAGGCATGGTAAAACTCTCCTTCACTGTGGCAATCGTGAATGACTGATCACATTCTTACAGCTGGTTCATTCTCTAAGTAGCCACACATCAATTCTAATCTGTGCTCTAATGACCAGTTGGGAGGAAACCAATGAGAGAATTGATGGAGCCACGCTTGTGGATGAATGTCTTTGCCAGAATTCTTAAATGTTTTGAATTTACGTGTAGTAATGAACAGCTTATAGTCAAAGTCATCATGTCGGCGAGTCGCATATCGGTCATTGTTACGTCGTTTCGGCGGTTCCATTTCAAAATTCGGTGCTCCTTGCCAATTTCTTTCATAATTTCCGAAATGCCCTGTGTTACTATTTTGTGGCTTTTCCGTATTTCTAAGTTCCTCTTCCCGTGTTGGAGCGCGAGTGTCCTCTGAAATATGAAATTTTTGTGTTACTTGTGCCAACTGATCTTGTACTTCCCGGTTTTCTCTTCTGTATTGCGTATTAATTTGATTCTGATTTTGTTTGAATTTCCTAATTTGTTTGCACTCTTCTGTGTCATTCAGATTATCATCTACCTTCGTAGATAAATTATTGAACTGATCCGAAAGTTTGGCTACTTTCTCCGATATAGAACACATTTCCTCAGTGTGTTTTTCTGAACCAAGTTTCAGAGTGTCCATTTGTGTTGTAATCGAATCTACTGTGTCCTTTAAGTTTTCCTGAGTTCTTGCAAGTTGCGTAACCGAATCGGTAGATGCAACTGATTCTTATGCAACATTTCATCAAAATATTACATAAGACTGGAAAATTCAGATTGTTCGAAACGTTTCATCATTATGATGCTATGTTTTACTCGGTCTTGTGTTGCTTGAGACCAATATGCTGAGAGGAAGGCATGGTAAAACAATTTTAGCTTGCAAGGTCTCATGATTTTCATGAACAATAGTTTGCAGTTCTTTTATGGCTGCTTCGTGATTCTGTAATACATTTTCATGACGCGAAAAAATAGGTTGGAAATGCTCACAAATTTGTGTTTTTACGTCATTACAGACCTTTTGACATTTCGATTCAATGTTATGTAACTCAGTAGTTAAATCTTCACGTGTTTTTTCAAGTGTGGTGTCTAACTTTTCAAGCTTTTGCTGTGTTTGTCTCTGATTTTGTTCCATTGTGTCTAACTTTTCAAGCTTATGTCCCATTTGTTGAATTAATTGTAATAACAATGCACTGGTGTCCGAAACATGTTCCTCAGTGCTATTCGGCAGTGAAGTTGCACCGGCAACATTCACATTTTGACAAGCGGAAAATGTGTCTTGACTCATTTGAGAAAACGGTGAGAACCCAAAACCTGAGTCTACAGTATTTGCAAAATTGTGTCCTGTCATTCCCGATTCCTGAGGCGAGCTGTTGCCGACCGATCGATCGATAATGCGTCCCTCTTCACTAATTGTTTCACTGTCCACGCCATTGTTTGCCGCCCGCTCCATTTCCCTATGCACAGTTACCAAATTACTACTTTGAATGTCTGTTAATTCATTACTCTGCGGCGCTAACACACTGCTTTCGTCTTCACTGTCATTTCTCAGTTTACTTTGGAGCCTAGTATTACGTTTTTCACACGCCATTATTGTCACAATATTTCACACGACAACACAGAAAAGCACAATTTGAAGAGCAAAAATAAGAGAACACATTAACATAACACTGAAAATAATATCTAGTTAATTGCAGCTGCGAAATACTTGGTGCAAATCTACATGCATGCCACAACTGTTTTACTGTACAACAATGAAAGACTGCAACTACAAAGGAGATTTTCTCTACAATTGCGCGCTAGCAATAAACAAAGGCTACACTAATTACACAAACTACAAGAAAAAAAAATCAGAAGATTCCAGTGAGGTATCCTGGCAGGGTCGACATATGAAACGTCCCCTTTGAACAATTATACATGACTGTGCTTAAACTGACACACAATATTTTGTTAGCGCAACGAAATCTGACTTTCAAAATTCCCTACAAAAGAATGGCCCTGACTAACATTAAACTATATCTTTCACAAATCACTTACCTCACAAAAATCTTCGCTGCTCAAGCTACTGCAATACAGCGAGCGCCACTACTGCCAGCTAAGTAAAAGATTCAAACTATGGAAGGCACTAACTACTGAGAGTGATAGTTAGCAAATGAAAGATATTAATAGAGAACAAACAATGTATTTACCTTGATATCATCATATATAAATATAGCAGTTCATGACAAATTTCAAAACTCCGCCATCTCTCTCCCCACATCCACCACTGCAGGCGGCTCACCTCCAACTGCGCAACGCTATGCGCTGTTCACAGCCAGCTGCCTAACACTACAATGGCGAGTATTACAACAATGCAAAGCAGCCACAGACTGCACACAGCACAGCCAGTGATTTTCATATAGAGGTGGCGTTACCAATAAAAAAACCTAAACAGCCTACTTAAATCTTAGTATATGTCAGTCACGGCAACAGTAATTCGCCTGTATTCTAAGCCACTTCAGAATAATGTAACGTAGCAAATTATTACGAGTTGTCGTCTTGATTTGAAAGCGTAGCTTGCCGCTGAGCCAGGAGGACAGCACATTTTGTTTCTCACGCTGGCACAGCTGACGCCGACTGCCGCGCACAGCGAGATTTGTACTTGCTCAACGCTGCGTGCATTACGTTACACGTAGTCTCTGTTAATCTGAAGAATTGCTGTAAAAATGGTTCAAATGGCTCTGAGAAATATGGGACTTAACATCTGAGGTCATCAGTCCCCTAGAGATTAGAACTAATTAAACCGAAGGACATCACACACATCCATGCATCCATGCCCTAGGCAGGATTCGAACCTGCGACCGGAGCGTTCACGCGATACCAGACTGAAGTGCCTAGAACCGCTTGGACACATCGGTCGGCCAAGTGATATTAAATATTAATCGATCTTTTCCATATTTTGAATACCAAATTCTATGGATAACACAACCATAATGTTAAGTAGTTCTAAGTTCTAGGGGACTGATGACCTCAGATGTTAAGTCCCATAATGCTCAGAGCCATTTGAACCATAGTGTTAAAATTTCAAATCAAGAGATATAAGTTTTGGGGACATAAATTTTTAGCTAAAATACATATTAACTATGCCGACATTGTGAAACTGATTTAGGGACTGCAATGTATTCATCTACAGTATCAATTGAAACTACAATCAAGGGAACAGTTTCCTACAATCTAATTATCTGGAATTTCCTTTACTTTCGTTTCCACGGATATCTGACGTAATTTTATTATTTCATTGTGTTTTGATTGTGTGAGTGCTTTGGAGAGACTGAGATAGAATGGAGGACATACGTAGAGTGAGGAGGCGATATTGTATTAATGCTATGCAGATGTAAGTGTGAGAAAGTTATTGTGCAGTAGGGGAATTTGTAACGTATGCCCAAGCGAGCTTGAATTTGTGAAAATCAGCCAGAAGGGGCGTTGAGTATAAAATTTATTAGTAATTTATTTTGTGGAAAGGAATCGTATTTTGTTTCATTTAAATTTATTTACTTTCGGAATTACGAGATTTCTAATTTAAATTACTTGTGGTAATCTCATTGGCTGTGTTTAATCCTGCATAGTCGTGAACATGAGGTGTCTGGGAAACCTGCTTTCTCGGATCGATAAACAACATTTAAATAAATCGTATTAAAGAGTTTTATTGCGAAAGAAAAAAGCACACTACTTAACTTCGTGTCAAACAGATGTGTCGCAAGCAAAGGGCGACAGCCGAAATAAGCAATCTCTTCAGTATAATAATTCCATGTTTGAGCTACATAAAATGTATGAGTAAAGTAATAAGCTTGGATTCTATTCAGGTCGCTGGTCTTGAAGCTTCTCGTAGAACTGGCCGCGGCCTGTCGGGTGCGGTGCTTACGTTCTCTTCGCTTAGAGGCCGGTGCTGTCGTGCTGTCGTCCTGGAAAATGGTCGGTCAGTGAGAAATTGGCTGGCACCTTCTTCACAGCCAACGTTACTCTATCGTTCCCAACCGCCGTGCTGGCGCTTTACTATACGTGAGAAGTACTCGAGATGATGTGATTGGCTGCTTAACACACTAGCCAATGGGAATTCCGCATTTCCCACCCTTTTGAATACGGCCTTGTACCTCAGATCCATGAGTTGAGACAGTCGCTCGAGAGCCGTCTTCTGGTAAACACCCATGTTAAATAGAATTCATCAGATTTGTAGCAAAGTAAGGAACTCACGCGTTTGATGGGTTATTGTGGCGTTGACGAAAAGCGACTACAGAAGTGAGTATTTTGCGAAAGTTTGAGCTTCGTGAGGGGTTTATTTTATGAGATACACGCGTGTGAGTATTTCAGGTGGTGCTTGAACTCCGCGTGGTGTGTTTCGTGACGATTACGAGACATCATGGCGAGCACTTTTAAACTGAACAACTGAATGTGTTAACTCGCAAGTTTCCCTGGATCTGTGACTGTTTAGGACGTTTAAAATATCGGGTCGGACTAGATATCTTTTGGTTGCTTTTGAATGTGAACTTGTTACAGAGACAGTTCGTAACATTGCATAATTGGTGTCCGGATATTAAATCCGGACCTCAAAGCAACTTTTCCGTGTTTTAAGACAATAAACCAACCTAAAGGACATTTTAGGCACTTTTTTAAACGAGTCATGCAAGATTCCCGAATGTTCGATAGTTCAACTAACTTTCAGCTACTGCTCACGGACTGCAGTTATTGGGATTTTGAGTGGTAGGTATTTAGTCGAATATTCGTCAAAGCCGCTTTTATAGGCTAAAACAGTATCTACCATCGCATTGTGAACGGGCAGACAGCCTGAAACCTATCCAGGTATACGGACTGATTGTGTGAAGGGTACTGAGAGAGACCAACCAGGCCCGCCACAGTCGGTATTAGCAGTTGCCTGAGACGTAGCCCTTTAGCTAGCAAGTAGTTAAATCTTAATATAAACTATGCAGTTCAGAGGCTGACGGCTTTCTGCCATTAAGGAGGTACACCTTGAAGAGCTCGGAACGACGCTAAAGTCGAAGTTCTGAAATACACTGCTGCCCATTAAAATTGCTACACCAAGAAGAAATGCAGATGATAAACAGGTAATCATTGGACAAATATATTAAACTAGAACGGACATGTGATTACATTTTCGCGAAATTTGGGTGCATAGATCCTGAGAAATCAGTACCCAGAACAACCACCTCTGGCCGTAATAACGGCCTAGATACGCCTGGGCATTGAGTCAAACAGAGCTTGGATGGCGTGTACAGATACAGCTGCCCACGCAGCTTCAACACGGCACCACAGTTCATCAAGGGTAGTGACTGGCGTACTGTGACGAGCCAGTTGCTTTCCACCATTGACCAGACATTTTCAGATGGTGAGGGATTTGGAGAATGTGCTGGCCAGGGCAGCAGTCACATATTTTCTGTATCCAGAAAGGCCCGTACTGGACCTGCAACATACGGTCGTGCATTATACTGCTGTAACGTAGGGTTTCGCTGAGATCGAATGGAGGGTAGAGCGACGGGTCGTAACACATCTGAAATGTAACGTCCACTGTTCAAAGTGCCGTGTATGCGAACAAGAGCTGACCGAGACGTGTAACCAATGGCACCCGATACCATCACGCCGGGTGATACGCCAGTATGGCGATGACGAATACACGCTTCCAATGTGCGTTCACCTCGATGTCGTCACACACGAATGCAACCATCATGATGCTGTAAACAGAACCTGGATTCATCCGAAAATATGACGTTTTGCAATTCGTGCTCCCAGGTTCGCCGTTGAGTACACCATCGCCGGCGCTAGTGTCTGTGATGCAGCGTCAAGGATAACCGCAACCATGGTCTCGGAGCTGATAATCCACGTCGTTGAACTGTTTGTGCAGATGGTTATTGTCTTGGAAACGTCCCTATCTGTTGATTCAGGGATCGAGACGGGGCTGCACGATCCGTTTCAGCCATACGGATAAGATGCCTGTCATCTCGAGTGCTAGTGATACGAGGCCGTTGGGATCCAGCACGGCGTTCCGTATTACCCCCCTGAACCCACCGATTCCATATTCTGCTAACAGTCATTGGATCTCGACCAACGCGAGCAGCAATGTCGCGATACGATAAACCGCAATCGCGATAGGCTACAAACCGACCTTTTTCAAAGACGGGAACGTGATGGAACGCAATTCTCCTCCTTACACGAGGCATCACAGCAACCTTTCACCAGGCGATGCCGGTTAACTACTTTTTCTATAGAGAAATCGGTTGGAAACTTTCCTCATGTCAGTACGTTGTAGGTGTCGCCACCGGCGCTAACCTTGTGAGAATGCTCTAAGAAGCTAATCATTTGCATATCACAGCATCTTCTTCCTGTCGGTTAAATTTCGCGTCTGTAGCACGTCACCTTCGTGGTGTAGCAATTTTAATGGCCAGTAGTGTATGAGTAACATATGAGTTTTCGAGCAATTTCGAGTACTGCCTAAATTATTTAACCAAAGTATAAGCAAAAGCACAGATGCAATGTGCGATTCGGAATGCAACGTGATATTAAGTAACTTTACCGTAGAACTTAGTTGGTAACGTCCCTCAGAAGCGTAACATTTTAACAGCTTAAATATCGACGTGATTTCGACCATCTCTTCGATATGACGTTTGTTGGTGTGGCCAACGGGAGACCCTGCCTTGAATACAAGTGGACTGCCGCTGTGTGGTGAGTAGGGTCGTCCCGCTTCGAGTATCTCGGCTTGAAGCTCGGCGCAGCTGCGTAGCATCGATAGCGGCTGCCGAAGCGGCCCTCGGCAGCTGAGTACACAGCCTGGGCCTTCCACTGAATTTCCCCCCCGCGTTAGCGGAACTGGGTCACCACCGCCGCGGTGGGTGGTTGGGAGGGAGGGGGAGGAGGCTGGTGGCATTTGCCAGGGAACTGTTCCCGCACCTCTGTCTCCCTACGAGAAGCACTGAGTCAGCCAGCCCCGGGCTTAATCGTCTGACACCCTCAATGTCAGTTTCAAGTGCTGCCGTAAACGGAGTCGTAACAGAGGAACTCACTTTGCAGATCGAGGGGGAAACATCGTTACGGATTAAGGGTTGCGGCTTTGCTCTCACCGTAGCCTTGCGTACAGTTGTTGTACCGGCTTGAGTTCCTCAGTTCTCTATTCTGTCAGTAGGGACCGCGGATATTAGATGTCATGCATCACAGACGATGGGCAAAAATGTGCATCTTATTCCAGTAGCATCTACTTGTTACAACTGGGCTTGCAGACTGCAGTCCACCATCCAGTTTACAATAGGGATGGGGCAACGACAGAAAAATGTACGTATTCTGTTCAAGATTCCTTCTCAAAATTAGTCACTATAATAGTAGTTAGACAAAAAGTCTATTTGTAACAACTAGCGTACGTGGAATAATATCAGACATATAAATTTTGCATTGATGCTACTATGCGAAATTGTATCCAAAGAAAGTACTTACAAGAGGGTGGCGCATTTCTCTGAAGCAATTACAATGATAATAGACCCTAAATCAGTACAAGAGGCAGTAAAGTCTCTTACCTTTCAGTAGGACTAGTACCTCTCGATTGCCTATAATCAGTTACAAAAAATATTTTGTTGATCTCAAGACACTTGGGAACTTAAATTACACAGCAGTACATGTAAGGTTTTATGCATTCACTAATGTAGATGATGTATTCTACATGCCGTCCCCAACTGTATATATAATTGTTATTGTGAGAAGTATGAAGAACTCGCTGAATGTTAAGAGAGATTGGAGGTAGTTGTTTCTATGAAGGCATGTTCAGGAAATCTGACTTACGCCCTGTCATCTAATGAACTTAAATTGTGATTGCATGCGGCAGAGGGAAGTTTCGTAATACCGCACCTGGTGCTTTTGTTTCCAAAAATAGTGGTACCAGTCTTTAATAATTTGGTATTCACCATTTAATTGAATGGTTTCTACACTTTGACAGTTTGTGGGTATATTGGCTTACTTTTCATTTTAATGTTAATCAGTGCAGAATGGTCAAGTACAGACTGATATGCTGGTAATTTTGTATCACTAACGATAGTTTCAACAAACTGCTACAAGTTACAGAACCGCTCGACTACTCACAGCATCTCTGCACACCCACTTAATGTTGCCACACCTTGGGTGATGGATGGCGGTCTTCATGCGGTATCCATGCTGTTGTGCTGCACATCGATACCCACATTGTGTATGTGACGATGGGTTCTTGTGGTTGCGAAATCGATAGCAATTAAAATGGAATGCTAAAAATACCTCTATGTGGAATAGAAATAAAAATGAAACAGCATTTATTTTCCGTCATGAAAAACTGTCTCCTTTCTAGTGCACGGTTAGCCACAGGTGTTTAGTAGACAACACTTTCTACAGCTTATATCGTTAGATCTCTTAACGTGTTACGTTTCCTGTATGCTACATCAACAGTCAAAGCTGTATCCCTTCGCTTCCAGCGTGGCTCGCAGAATTTTAGTTACTTAATTGCTATAATCTTGAACACGGAACAAGACCAGATTGCCGAAAATGTTGTTGGCATCTCTACATGTCGGATTGCAAAAGAGACCTCGACATATCGATATCATGTAGTGGTGCAGAAAACACTTCCAATAATCGTATCGGAGACACTAATTGGATGATACACCGTATTTATGCATCATGTTACAGAAAATATATACTTAGAACAATTGGTAAATTACTTGAAGTTACTGTGTTTCCTCGTTTCAATTAACGACCTAGAAAGAACGGCAAGTGCACTGCGTTACGTATAAATAGGTTGGTAAGAAGCAGTTATTAAATCTGCAGATGACATTTATCAGTACTTTCGTTCTGTTTGGCCAACGGATTTGTCGCAGTGGTAACACCGATTCCTGTCAGAACACCGAAGTTAGGCCCTGTCGGGCTGGGCTAGCACATGGATGGGTGACCATCCGGTCTGCTGAGCGCTGTTGGCAAGGGGGGTGCACTCAGCCCTTGTGAGGCAAAGTGAGGAGCTGTTTGATTGAGAAGTAGCGACTCCGGTCTCGGAAATTGACATACGGCCGGGAGAGCGGTGTACTGACCACATGCCCCTACATATCCGGATCCAAAGACACCTATGGTCTTAGGGTGACACGGCGGCCGGTCATGGCCTGTTGGGGAGGAGTTTTTTTATCATTGTGTTTATCTTGGCGAGCGAATTACTGAACTGCTTTACTGGTATTAACTGATAACGTATGTTAAGCCTCTTCCATGATGGTGGCAATACAAATGCAAGGACGCTGTGTTATGGGGAAAATATAAATATTCTTTTTCTCAGACAGAATATTTACAAGCCGCATCTGCTTGCACAGGCCTTTCCAGTAAACACCTTTCTCACAGCGTCATACCGACATCTGTGTACTACAATTTCAACGCAAGCTGGTAGGTGAATCGCTAAGACTTAAGAATCTCACCGCAAAATTTTCCTTTCTATTGTTTATAGCGGTAGTCTCGTTAATCTCACAGTTACTGTAAAAAATTGTTAGAAGCGGGGTCCTAAGGACAGTTCCTTGTTATAAGAAGCTAGCAATTTTGGTTTTATCTTTTCAAGTGGTAGCTGCAGTGCTGCAACGCTGATTCCTACGGATGATACTTGTGTCTTTTACATCTGTCTCTGTATCATATTTACATCTGCAGCCTGCAGCATCTTCGATCGAACGATATAAAGCCAGATGGGACTTGCACTGGGGCACGGAGTCTATTCCACTATTGTCTCACATACGTAGACATCTTTACGAAACATTTGAAGGGGCACATCAGTAGTTCAGAGGACTTCAAAGTAAGCGTGAAGACGGTTAAGCTACAACAAAGCTTTGACGTTTTTATATTTATTCACGAAAGTGCCTCTGCAGGAGTCGTTAGAGCCTAGCAGCAATCGGTATGAGTGAGTCACGGTGGCACTGTTCAAACATATGCTGACCTCAGGTTATTTCTTATTCAGTAACCAGTATTTTTAACAAGCAGACCGTTTCGCCATCGGAAGCTCTGTCTCCGAAGGTGGCCAATTATTTTATGGAAGACTTTGAGGAAAAAGCCCTGACGGTACGTAAACTACACATTCGTGGTGTGGCCCCAAGGAAGAGACACATCACCCATGCTTCTCCAGCATCTGAACTAGCTCCACCCTAATACACTATTCACCATGGAAGTGAAAGAAGATTGCACCTTACCATTCCTGGTTGTCATGGCTAGAAGAAAAGTCGACGGAAGACTGGCACATAGTGTCTACCGTAAATCAACACACACAGAGTTATATTTGCGGATCAAAACAGGTAGTGTCTTACGCTCTTTGGCGCTCAGTGAACATGTGGTCTCAGAGACCTGTCTCGTGAGCTATAACACCTGAGAACGGTGTTCCAACAGAACCACTATTCTGGTGGATACGCCATGCATTTCGTTCCAGGCAAGTTCTAAGCAGGGACGTAAATGAAGATGCGGTGGCACCCATTGCAACGGTGTTCTTACCGTGTTTTGGTAGTATATTTTCGAGAGAAAAAAAGAGAAAGTCCTCAAGAGACACGACATAAAGTGTGTCTTCTGGCTACAAGCAAATTTGAGAAATTTATAGAGCTCTGTCAAAAACGATCTTGGCGTTAGGAAACGTGGAGTCAGTGTGGCGAATCTTGTATTGGGCAGACACGCTGAACCGCATAAGAACGTTGTGCTGAACACCATTGTCATGCACGCCTGGGCCAACCTGATAAATCAGAGGTAGCAGAGCATTGCCTGGACACAGCAAAGTTTTTTTATCAGAGTCACCTTTCTGGGACTGTGATTTTAAAGAGGCCGTAGAAATCCGTACGATGGGCAATCTTATCAACAGGCATGAAGGTTTTCAACTAAGCGCAGCCTGGAATCCAACAATGGCCATTAAATCAGAACAAAAGAAACAAGAACCGTTCATGATTCTACGCAGCTCAGAGATTTAATTCAGCTGTTAACCGAATGAGCGGTCGCAGCACAGTCTTTGCCCACTACGCACCCGCGAAAGGCCTTTCTAGCGTTCCCGGCAGGGGTCACTATGAGCTTTCCTCCAACTGTGAGCGTCTTCCCGCGCACTCGTATTGCCTGCTCCTGGAGAGAGACATTTTGACGCCGCCGCGCGTCTATCATCAATCGCGCCTCGTAGCGACAACAACAGCAGCTGCGACCACAGGAAGATGTTGAACAGTTGTATGGAGGAAACATTATGGGATTTGCACAATATGATCCGATGGCAATGTCGAGAAGAATATTTGCAAACAGATCCGTCGGGAAGGCCTGAAAGGTCACATCATGTCAAGCTATATCTTTGTACATGGGACACATACTTTTCTTGGTTTCCACGCAAAGATAACGTTTCACCCCAGCCCCATACCGTCAGTCACTTCCTTAGATAAACGGTAGATACACTGGTAATTCCATATACTTACGGGGAAGAAGTGATCAGTGATGTGCAACACGTGAGGATATCATCTTATGAAACACATATTTTGGACTAAAATTTAAACGCTTACCTTTAATGTTCATTTTACCGATCTTAAGCGATACGCCTTTAGTGAGTGTAAAAGGATCTGAAACAAAACTTGTGTGCTTTGCAGGGTTCATTGTTTACCTAAATCTTTTTTCCCTTTCCTATAGTATTCATGGACTGTACGCAAGAAATAAATACAATTAGTAACTGTGTAAGCATGAATGTAATTCTGTTCTTCGCTTGTACTAAAAGATTCGCACTAGGAATTTTGTGGGTGGCGCCTCTCACGATGCAGTGTACCGATACTGTACTGTGTCGCATGAAGTTGCTAGAGATCTACAACTAACTACAGTGTGCTGTCTTTCTTTAAATCTGTTCTGTCTTATTACTCATTCAAAGTTGGCTAGATTACCGAACAGACAGATAATAATCAAGAATACAATGGACTGATGTTTTATGGGTGATCCGCTATTACGGTGTGCTACATTTTCTAAGCTCTCCTCTGATAAGCCTCCCAGGAACTGACCTGTATGTAACTGAGCCACTTTAAATCACTCTGGAGAGATGTATTTGATGCCTGATGCATGCTCTGATTCCTTTGATTAATACTGTAGTCGACAGGTTATATTCAAAGTCTCCAAGCTTATTTACTCGTATTCACCGTTGTCGGCTTTGTTGCCAGTGTGTGCATCGCGCACTGATCTTATCCAACAATTTTCTATCCACGTGACCTCTGCGCAGTCTGCGAGGATCCAAACAGATGAAGTATTTATTGGAAGACATGTCACTAGCACATGTTGTCCTACCACACTTAACTGAAAATCACATTTTAGTTTCTGACTACAATTTTCCATCACAAATGAGGACTATTTTAGTTTCTGACGATAACTTATCATAACAAATGATGGACTGGGTTTTGTTTAAGCTAAGAAGTCTTCAGTCATTATACGGATTCCAAATAGTTACAGGATGAGCTTCGTGTCAAATGCACGAATGTACAAGGTTTCTTACATAGCTCATTTTCAGGTACAGGATCTGCGCAAAAGTCGAACATAGAATACACAGTGATTATGTTACTAATAAAACGTTCATCACGTTATTAACACAATGAACAAATTATAGCTTTAAGCAGACGTACTTCATCGCCAGTAGATTTATTTGAACTGCTGATAATTGCACCTAAAGGTTTTGTTCTGCAATTCCTGCAGGTATGGTGTTACTAATGCAGTGTGTTTCTGAGAAATGAGAGTCTTTCTCGCGCACGATTGGTCCGTCTAAGTCTTTGATTGCTCTTAGTCGTACTAATGGTTATGGGAAGTCACCTGCTTTCTGCAAAACAGACACAATAATTACGACGAATTTAGTTTCAATGTCATTAGCTGTATTTTTGTAAAGCAGAACGGAGACATACTTATTCGGGTGGATACAAAGTATGGAATTATCAAGGTCAGTACTAAAATTATTCAGTAACAAAGAACGTATTAAACGCTCCAGCACCCACTGAAACGGTTTCGACAAGTATGGGACATATTTTGTACTACGTCTCTCTACATCTAGTCATTTTTGTCTTTTGTTGATCTGTTGAAAGTGTATAGTTCACGCTTTAAATTGTTAAATATTTTTAAATAGTTTATATTTAATTTACTCGACATTCTTCGATTTGTTAGTGATTATCGTGCTCTTCGATTATTTACACACGTGAAATTTACGAAACAACGCATATCGTTAGTTTCAAAGGTGTATGCGCAATTACAGTTATTAATAGTCAAGTGTGGAAGTCTCCACGTACTTTTACAATATCCCACGTACATCTAGGTAATTTATGAACAGTAATTACATAAACAACAGAAAATCTGTTCAGGCTCCCCAGCTCAACATTAAACGTCAATAACCATTTACATTTTTCAAATATCAACACGTGAGTTGGAATTTTTATTTCACTGATGAAAGAATCTGTCAGTCAAATTGGTTGAGCACTGTTACTCAACATTTTGTCAGTAGTTAGTATGAACAAGAGACTGCGACGTGGGTAGTTAAAACTGTTACACGTAGTTTTGAGTGCTACTGAGAATGGATTTCGAATTGGTTCCATATTTCTAATTTCCAAACGGCTTTTGACGCTGTATCACGGAAACGGCTTGTAATGAAATTGAGTGCGTGTGGAATATCGTCTCAATTATATGACTGGATTCGTGAGTTCCTGTCAGAGAGGTCACTGTCCACACTAACTGACGGAAAGTTATGGAGTAAAACAGAAGTGATTTCTGGCGTTCCCCAAAGTAGTGCTATAGGCCCTCTGCTGTTACTTATCTACATAAACGTTTTGAGAGAAAATAAGAGCAACCGTCTTAGGTGGTTTGCTGATGATGCTCACGTTTACCGTCTAAATTTTTTTGGATTTTAGGTCCGCCAGTTACGCAAAACATCGTTTTTCTCAGTACCCAAACAAGTTTCGGCACTACTGTGCCATCATCAGTGGGTTTTCGTTTTTATTTATTCTGTAACGTGAACATTTTTGTTAAATGATTTTAAAATTATGTGCATTTTTAGTTCAGACAACAGACCGCTTCTTTTTGTAAATACCTTTACATTTGGTATGCATGAATTTTCTGGATCATGTGTTTGTTAATTACTACAGGTAGTTTGTCATCTGCAACCAAAGGATGTTGATGAGAAGATTTTGCTGGGAGTTAACATATCTTCTAGAATGTAATTTAGTTTTTCGCGATGTTTTCGTGCCTATTTGTGTATTTACTTACGTTTTCGTGTGGCAAGCACTTCCATTCCCCGCATCATGATGAGATATTGTGATACATACGTAACTATAACAAGTTTTTTCCATAAATAACGTAGTATCACAATATCTCAGCGTTATGCAGAGAATGGAAGTGCTTGCCACACGAAAACGTAAGTAAATTCAAAAATAGGCGCGAAAACATCGCGAAAAAGTAAATTACATTCTGGAAGATAGGTTATCTACCAGAAAAAAAATAATAATAATTTTTTGATCAACATCGTTTGGTTCCAGATGACAAGCTACCTGTAGTAATTAACACACAAGTGATCCATAAAATTCATGTACAGCAAATGTAAAGGTATTTACAAAAAGAAACGATCTGTTGTTTGAAATAAAAATGCACATAATTTTATAATCATTTAACAAAGGTGTTCACATTGCAGAATAAATAAAAACGAAAACCCACTGATGATGGCACAGTGGCAGCCGAAAGATGTTTGGGTACTGAAAAAACGGTGTTTTGCATAACTGGCGGACCTCACATTCAAAAAATTTTAACTGAAAACACGGCCAATACAAGGAGCTGCAAATCAAAAAGATGGATATTTACCGTCTAGTAAATTCATCAGAAAATCAAAGCAAATTGCAAAACAGATTTCGAAAAGATATTTGTTTGGTACGAAAAGTGGAGTTGACGCTAAATAATGGAAAGTATGAACTCATTCGCATGAGTGGTAAAAGGAATCCGTTAAACTTCGGTTACACGATAAATTAGTCTAATCTAAGTGCCATAAATTCAACTAAATACCCAGGAATTACAATTACGGATAATTTAAATTGGAAATAGAAGGATGTGGGGAAGGCAAACCAGAGACTGCGTTTTATTGGCAGAACATTTAGAAACTGTACGAGATCTACTAAAGAGACTGCCTACGCTACACCTGTCCGTCCTCTTTTGGAGTACTGCTGCGCGATCTCGGATCTTTACCACATAGGATTAGCGGAGTACATCGACAAAGTACAACGAAGGGCAGCTCTTTTTATATAATCGCGAAATAGGGGAAAAAGTGTCACAAACGTGTTACAGGATAACATTAAAAAAAAAGGGGTCTCCCATTGCGGCGGTGTCTTCTCACGAAATTTCAAACACTAACTTTCGCCTCCTAATGTGAAAATATTTGAGGGACAAACGATCATCATAATAAAATAAGGGATACCAGACCTCGTGCTGTTCGAGGGTTGAATAACAGAGAATTATTTTGAAAGTGATTCGATGAACCCTCTGCCAGGCAATTAAGTGTGATTTTCAGAGGATCCATGTAGATGTAGATGTAGAAAGTAACACGAATTAGGCCGTTCGTAGAGATTTCCTAAGGTAAATGTTAACCATGCAACTCAGAGAGGGAACGATTTGTATTTCATAGAATAGGAGAGGTTCTCAAAACAGGTTCAGTAAGCGTACTACAACACAAAACTATTATTTGAAGTAGCGGCTGTGTGCCTACAAAGCTGACCGCACTACCCTACAGCCTTTGTGAGGTCACTACTGTTTTCATACCCTGCTAAAAACATTACGTTTTGTGTTTTGATGGCGTTGCTGTTATAATTACATTTCCTATTCTACACTTCAAAGTGAGCGTATATGGAATTTTAATGCATGGCTGAAGTGTGCAAGCCTCTGTACAAAGAAGATAGGAAATCAAAATATAGCTCCGTGGTGCCAACATGGCTGTATGTCTGCTCCCTTTTGTATGAAAATATTAATTTATTCAGTTAAAAGGTACGTATGAAACGCTACTGGCTATCAGAAAGTACTAACTTAAAATTACACCAAGTGAACCTGCTAGATCCCAGAATTACTTGAATGGTTTGAGAAAGTGCCCTATTGATGCTCCTGACGTTCTGAAATCGTACGCGAGTTTCTAACTCAACGATGGAGTGGCTATTGGGCTGACTATTTGATGCGGAACTCATGCACCTATCAATGTACTGGTGGATGCAGAACAGATAACTGCAGTGATCTGACTAAATTCTGAACAAGGACTGTACTAAGGTGCTGCTGCAGCTAATAACATTCAAGTTCAAGTTATCTGGACTAACTTTTAATTGCAGAAGTTGTCTCAGTTATTATCGTGGTTATTGGCCGACAGTCATGCATCGTAAATAGCTAATATTGCAGCACCTTTATGTTTCTTATGGGAAACATTGGATCTTACTTTAGTTCATTGTATGGATGACAATTAATTGTATGGACTGTTTTGAGCCCAGCTTAAGTATCTTCACGGGCTTTAGAAGCATGTAGTGTTTTATTGAAATTGTATTAATACTGTATTATCAGAATTGCTTCAATGTTTTATAAACTAATTGTTAGCTTTATCTGTCCACCTGCACAAACCCCAGTTCAAACCACACTCTGCATGTGTTAGCAAAAGTAGTGGAACTAGGTTAATGCGGCTAGACTCTCCATTGGTGCCAGATGTATCCAAGACAGCGGTGATGTCGTCGTCCAAGATGACAGCCTGTAGACTTGGCAACAGCGTAGTACGTCATCCAAGATGGCGGCCGAGACGTTATCCAAGATGGTGGATTTAGGGGAGAAGTATGAATTTTGGCTGGAAGATAGGTCAATTGAGCTACCTCCACTAACCTAACATCCCTCCCCTACCCCGGAAAATGGCGGGAAGTTCAAATTCCATGAGGACATTGCAACACTCATCTACCAACCTAAGAAGGTTGCAGTAATATAGGTCAGTTGGGCCACCTCCACTAACCTAAGTCATCTGAACTCATCCCCTTTCTAGGGATTGGTGGAAAATTTGAATTTTGGTTGGTAAAGGAAGGTTACTTGAACTATCTCTACAAACCTAAGAAAATGGCGGGAAAGAAAGGTTACTCGGACTACCTCTACTAACCTAAGTCATCCAACATCCACATCGTCCTAGGAAATGGTGGGGAGAGGACTTGACCTGTGCTGGACATACATCTTTATTTTGCATGCATTATTTTTTTACACAATTAGAGGCAGTACTGCCATCAAGTGTAGTCACCATGGGGTCTGGAGTCCAGCTGACCTAGTACACAGGATCGCAACCAGAGGGCACTGTCGTCTGTTAGATGATGTAATCCAATATGACGGTCTGGGGTGGGAGGAAATGGCGTGAAACAGTGTGGTTGCCATCGGGCCCAGAGTCCAACTGGCTTAGTATAGAGTACCACCACCAGAGGATGTAGTTGTTCATTCCATGATATAACCCAAGATGGCTGTCTGGTGAGAGGAAGGAGTGTACTTTACCCATTGTCGAGCAATTTGTTTAGGGACGGATTTCACATAGTTTATTTATTACACTGATACAAAACACATGCTCTCACAAGCTGTAGGTCACACCACACAGCGTACAGACCTGTAAACAACTCATAAATTACCAAAACAACACACTACCGTCACACAAGCAACTCCTAAATTACCGAAATAATGAACTACACAGCACACAGACCTGCAAACTCCTCCTAAAGAATGCAGTACACAGATGTGCAGACACGAAATCAACTCATGCACTGTCCTAATAACGCATAGCCTAGCCTACAGACCTGGCCGCAAAATACTGCAACATACACAGAAACAATGTGCACAGGCACTGCCCACAGCCCCCTGTCCGCTGGTCCACGGCCACAACACACTCTCCCAGAATTTGGGATGCACCAGCAGAAACCCAGTGAAGTGATGTGGCCGTCAGCTTCCAAGCCACGCATTAGTGGCTGTTTGGGTCCCTCAAGCATGAGGCGGCGGCATCCCTTTCATACTTGACACCTGAGGAATTCCTCTCGAAATACGTGATGACCTAGGCACCATTGCTGACGTGACTGGATGGAAGCGAAAACCTATTTGCAGAGCGAAGAGTCTCCAAGGGCGAGTGCATTTCGACGCAGCCACGATCCCGGTCGAAAGTCAACACGAGCTACCACTTTCACGCTGCTACCGACGGTATGTCAAAGTCACTTCTACAATTAAAGTTCTTCGCGTGTCATACTGACGTCAAATGTCTACCTAAATAAGCACAAAGTCTTCCTCTAGGCCACGTGCGTGTGTGTTCACCGCTGTTGGTGTGATCCTCTTCTGTAACTGCAATCCAGCAAAGACCAAATTTCCAAGCAACTCACCCTCGCAGAAGCTGCAGAAATCCATTCCAGAATAGCACAGGGTGCTCTGTTCCTTGCAATCCTAACAGGACATGTGTGACACACATACTGACGTCACAGATCATTCAATAAAAATTTGTTCAGTCGCTTGTGATTATAACTAGACATGAGCGATATGTGGCTGACGCATCACTACACATAGCTACATACATTTGCCATCACATCTAGCAATGTTCACAATGTTATACTAAAGTTACCTGCTGAATAACTGATGTCGCCGGTGTGGATGCACGGTCTGCCTTTTATTTCTTATCTGCGGAGCAGAATTTCAGCAGAAAAAAAACTATTTTAGTCATATAGCCATATTGCATCGACAATTAAACCCTGCAAAGTGCCCCTACATATCGTCAAATATGGAAGGACCGTTACTCAATTACACTGCTCTCCCACCAAAGACAGTAGCTTGAATATTAGAGTGTGAAACCGACCTCCAGCATAGCAATATATCACCATGTACCATGTCTATGTAGTGAACATACAATTCGTATCCTGCACCATACAAAATCAGCCATCTTACACCATTCGTACATATACTGCGAAGACAGACAGCACCGTATACACTCCTCCAAGCACTATATATTTTCCTACAAGGTCGGCAGGAGTCCACCCCAGACAGGTGACCGTAGTACCCTCAGAAGACTGAAATCACTCTCACAACTGTTCTACAAATTCGTTCCCCCTCGGCACAAACGCGTTACTGTTTCTGGTCTGGGCCTGCTTGCTTGCTGGCTTTTCTACACCCATCTCCAGACTCTGGGATTGCAAGAACACGTGTATTTTCGCAAGGTTTGCCATAATATTATTCCGTTTTAGTGGTACTTCTCGATTTCAAGCACACAGCTGTATCCTGTTGATCACTCGTGAAACATAATTACAAAGATATGGACTGGAAATTATTTCTCTACAAACCCCAAACCTTAGCGAGTTGGAGCGTGCTCTAGACAACTGAGCAACTAGAAACTTAACCCAGCTGCAAAGACCATTACGTGGGAACTCGAAACAATTAGAGGGTAATATTTCTACTTGCGGAATACCGATGTCGGTGATGTAACAGATTCCCAACCATACCTATAATTTACAAAGCCAGCTAAGGTGTTTCCCATGTACAGATAATTAGCAAAATGGCTCAAATGGCACTGAGCACTATGGGACTTAACTGCTGAGGTCATCAGTCCCCTAGAACTTAGAACTACTTAAACATAACCAATCTAAGAACGTCACACACATCCATGCCCGAGGCAGGATTCGAACCTGCGACCGTGTCGGTCGGGCGGTCCCAGACTGTAGTGCCCAGAACCGCTCGGCCACCCTGGCTGGCCAGAGAGCCAGCAAACGTGGCTTTCACCAGCTAGATGCACACACCACAATCTATGTTATCTCAACTAAATAAAGGCACGAAATGTGCAGAAGCAGTTAACTGAACAACTTACAGGAAAGGGAATATCGGTCCAGCGCAAACACACATCCATATTCAATCTTCTCAAATTTCCACGCCATCACGAAAGCTATCCAATACGTACTAAGTGTCAGTTAGCTATTCGCCCGTCTTGAAGACGACACAGTTAAGTCATCTACATTCCTACACTCCAACAGGCCTCTCTATTCTGACAGATCCTACTGTTAATGGGAAATCTGAATCATCCCCGAACAGGTTCAAATGGTTCAAATGGCTCTGAGCACTATGCGACTTAACTTCTGAGGTCATCAGTCGCCTAGAACTTAGAACTAATTAAACCTAACTAACCTAAGGACATCACACACATCCATGCCCGAGGCAGGATTCGAACCTGCGACCATAGCGGTCGCTCGGTTCCAGACTGCAGCGCCTAGAACCGCACGGCCACTCCGGCCGGCCCCCGAACAGGTCACCAGCGCTGCAAGCCAAGCACGCATAGACAGATTCGTCCTACGAAAGAACTGGCCTCATATATATTCTATCCTTGTACTTACAACTAAATGTTACGTATGTGATCTCTGTTGAATAACACTCAACAATTAGCGAGGTATCAGAAGTACACCACGCTGATGGCGGCAGGTCTGGAAATAGAAATATCAGTACCATTCTTACGACGTGACGTACTCTTCCCTTTACTATCACAGTACTCCACCTCAAATCCATACCTTCCTTACAAACTGGACATAGCCAATTCCTTTGCACATATCAGAACACAAACACATAGTTTATAAGACTGATGCTCAAGGCGAAACTATCACGCACCCCCTAATACTAAGTCTAATACTTTGCCAATAAATAGTTGCAGACGATACAAAATAATACTGAGTGAAAATCAGCGATGGATGGACATGTCTCATAAGTTTTTCTTGTGTCTGGTATCTCTATGTCTTAGAAAGAGAGATGTAATTGTCTTACAAACCGCCAGATGTTAAGAAACCAGATCGCAACAACTACTGTATGCTACTGTCACAAGCAGTCTTGGCTTTACATGTGTACACAAGTATCCATGTTGAAAGCTATTTTGGCTTTATTAATCAAGGTACGACATTACCTCTGAAAGAGGTAGTTTTTTTGTCCAGACAAATACAGTGATGATGATCGCTGGATTATATAGTATAAGAGCAACAGTGTGCTTACACGTCACCGATGGTGCAACCTTGTAATAAAATTACCCAATTAAGAAAGCGTTTTGGCTAAGGGAAGTGCTATGAAATTAGTATTTGCGACTCCTTCACGCCACTGCAGATAGATATTTGTACAGCGTTTGTAATGTATTCTGCCTTGATGCCATGTCAGAGGTTCTGTGATATATGCACAGGGCTATAGGCGATGGTTGATTGAGAAGAATCTCAAACAGTAAATGCTGTACTGATTGAGGTCGTAAGAAATGTAGACTAACTTTTCAGATCTCTAATGCTACGTTATCCGCCAGAAATGATGTTTGAGATTTGGAATCAAGTCCCTCCATTCAAGCATATACCTGCATTTGATCCTATGAAGAAGTTGTTTAATTATTACAGCCACTAGTGACTCATATTTGTGACACTTTCATATCTCGAACCGAGTCACCTCTCTCAAACCCATCTGCTACAGTAAAGTTCCAGCCTCATTTTAGGTAGTCCCTATGCATCCTTCAACAGCCCTCAAACTCTGCACTACCACCCCTGCAGCTTTGACATGTGAGCGTTCCAATGTAAGTCAGAATTAAGTAGAAGTCAGAGGAAACTATATCTACCACCTTCGACATACCGTGTAGAAACAGGCTAAGCAGCTACAGGACTGTGCTTTGACCTTTCGATGGAAACAGGAATTGAGAGAAGGAGGAAGGGTTTTTGCTAATGCACTGTGGTGCAGCCCCAAACTTCATACAAGTACCACACATCCACGTCCATTCACATCTATATCCCAAACATACTATCTTCGTTAATCTGTACCATCCATCAAAGAAAAAAATAAAAACTCAAATAGCCTCCTCTGATAGAGAACTAGATTAGATTTCTACTGCATTTCTCTCCTCCTATATATCGAAAACAAATACTGCATGCATACAGGCATTGAACATACGTGACGATCGTATTATGAAGGCAGGTATTGATCAGCTGCACATACCACTTTAAAGTTGCATCACCTGTACTCTAGGAGGATGATTGTATCCTGCAATCAATACTGTATGTCGTAAGAGACGCCCCTTGTGGCCCTGTCTCGTTGTTTTGAAACATTATCTTTGTTTTTTTCTTCTGCTCTAACACGTTTTGTACACAGCCAAACATTTTGTTTTTGTGACACGTTCATTAAGACGTTCTGATACACTGCCTCTCGCAGACAAGAAGGACATCACCCCAAAGTACGATTATCAAAGACATCACACTGTGAAGCGAGTGACGTCATTCAAGATGGCTTCTGTTATGTCAGCTGATGACGCGAGTACTGGTACGCGATTACTGGTACCCAAGATAGCTAGAATGTGCCACACACCCCTTGCCAAGCCCTCCTGGTGGAAAGTATGAGGTCTGGAGGGAAGATAGGTCAATTGGGCTACCTCTAGATGTCGCACAGTGTAAATCATATTGTTACTGCTGTTACCACAACACACCACACACACTGGATGATTTCAGATATAAGTCATTTACAACATAGGGTAATTGGAAGAGTTGAACGGCGCTGCTGTGGATTTCCAAACTACGTTTAAACTCATCTGTCACATTGACTGAATAGCTGACGGCTCTGCATTCTGTTTCGACTGATTCCTCATACTGTAGTCATGTACGTAATTGCTGTTTTGATCCTAGCCATCCCCAGAAGGCATCAACCTCCCCCTCCCCCCCCTCCCCAAAAAAAATTCTCTCTCCAACTCAAACAAGCATTGTCAGTGAATCATTATGTCATAACCAACAGTGTACCAGTGGATGGATGGGATGGAAAAGACACCACCGATGTATTAAAATAATAAGTTGATACTGTGAACAATTATAGCAATTTTACGCTAATTTATAAACCTACCAATGATGTGACAGCGCGTTTCCCTATTTCAGTATCGTAGCTAAACTACCCCTTCTCCTCTTTGCGAGAACCATTACAAATGTGGATAGATGACTATTCAGTACGTCCATTCATTGTTAATTCTCGAACACATATATCATCAAAGTATATCAGATAGCACTGTCTCTATTC
The DNA here is from genome assembly GCF_021461385.2 of Schistocerca piceifrons. NCBI lineage: Eukaryota > Metazoa > Arthropoda > Insecta > Orthoptera > Acrididae > Schistocerca > Schistocerca piceifrons. The sequence goes on along the minus strand of NC_060138.1, from coordinate 55,511,545 downwards.
TGATGGGAGGCACAGAGCATTCTCGCAGCCTTAGGGTAAAATTAGAGACTGAAAGACCCCTTCACACTGTCAATGACCCTCAAGCTTGAGGGACCCGAACGGGCACCTGTGCATGGCGTGGCAGCTGACGGCCGCTTCACCTCGTGGCGGGCTTGCAATTGCATCCCGATTTCTGGGAGCATGTGCGGTAATCTCCTGTGTGGTCCAGTGGACAGGATGTGGTGGGCAGTGCCTACACACGTTGTTTCGTATCTGTTGAATTATTTTCTGAGCAGGTCTGTAGACTGTGCTATGCGTTATTAGGACATTTTACGAGTTGATTTTGTGTCTGCACATCAGTGTACAGTATTATTTAGGAGGAGTTGTCAGGTCTGTGTGGTGTGTGCGTTATTTCGGTAATTTAATAGTTGTTTGTGTGTCTGTAGTGCGTAAGTTTGGCAAGTTACGAAGAGTTTAGAGGTGTGTAGGGTGTGTGGCATGATCCCAAGCATTTGAGAGCATGTGTTTGGTATCAGTGTAGTAAGTAGACTATGTGAAATCAATCCTCAAGTAATTTGCTCGAAAATAAATAAAGTACACTTCTTCCTCTCTCCAGGCAGCCAACTTGGGTTGTGTCACAAAATGGATGACAGCAACCTCCGGTGGTGGTGGTAGAGAGACACTCCCCAGTTGTACAGCCGACTTTGCTAGCGATGGTTCACTGTGTACATACGCTCTCATTTGCAGGGACGACAGTTTAGCCTAGCCTACACCTACATCATTTGCTACGACCTAGCAAGGCGCCATATTCAGTTACAAGAATGTATTCTGAACAGATAATATTGTGAATCATGTACCGTCAAAAGCGGCGTTCATCATTAATGGATGAAAGTTAAGTATCAAACTAATTACGTCCGCTTTCTGAATTCTCATTCCTTGTCATGTTCTAAACCTCACGTCAGTATAGTTCTTCCCTCGTGACGCCAGCCTGCTTGAGCTAAAACGCGTGCATTTCAGTCTCCACTTGTAACACGGTGTTGGCTCTTCTGCTAACACAAAAGGTACTGTGTACTCGGTCAGTTGGACTCCAGACACCATGGCATTAAACCTGATGGTGATACTGGCTATAAATGTTTAAATAAACAGCGCATGCAAAATAAAGGCTTATATCCAAAACCAGTCGAGCCCTCTGCCCACCATTTCCTAGGATGAGGTGGACATCGGATGCCTTATGTTAGTGGAGGTAGTTGAACTGCTCTTTCTTTCCCACCAATTTCTTAGGTTAGTAGAGATAGCCCAAGTAACCTTTCTTTACCACCAAAATTCAAATTTCCCATCAATCCTTAGGAAGAGGTGGCGGTCGGATGACTTAGGTTAGTGGAGGTGGCCCATGTGACATATTTGCCTACAATTTTCTTAGGTTAGTGGAGATGTGTTGCATTGCCCCAATGGAATTTGAACTTCCCACCATTTTCTGGGGCAGGGGAGGCGGGGTAAGATCAGTGGAAGTAGCTCAATTATCCAAAATTCAAACTCCACCAAAAAATCCACCACCTTAAATGATGTCACAGCCACCACCTTGGATGACATCCTGCGCTGTTTCCATGTCTACAGGCCGCCATTTCAAAAATTGTTCAAATGGCTCTGAGAACTATGGGATTTAACATCTGAGAACATCAGTCCCCTATAACTTTGAACTACTTAAACCCAACTAACCTAAGGACCTCACATGCATCCATGCCAGAGGCAGGACTCGAACCTCCGACCATAACAGTCACGTGGTCCCAGACTGAAGCGCCTAGAACCACTCAGCCACTGTGGCCAGCAGGTCACCATTTGGAGGACGTCATCGCCGCTATCTTGGATACATCTGGCAACGATGGAGAGTAGGGCTGTACAAATCTAGTCCCACTACTAGCAGAGCGTGGTTGTGCTTTATGCTGAAGTGGGCACAGCCTGATAGTATTAGAGTATACATTTCCAGTGAAACGATTCCTATCATCTGTCACAAATAAGGATTCGTGGTTTAAACTGGAATTTCACTTTGAAAATTCTATCATACACCATTCTTATATTAAAAGCCCTCCATCTTCAGGCCACGAGTGGCCTACTGGGACCATCCGATCGCCGTGTCATCCTCAGTGGAGGATGCGGATAAGGGGGCGTGGGGTCAGCACACCGCTCTCCCGATAGTGATGATGGTATTCTTGACCGAAGCCGCTACTATTCGGTTGAGTAGCTCCTCAATTGGCATCATGAGGCTGAGTGCACACCGAAAAATGGCAACAGCGCATGGTGGCCAGGATGGTCACCCATCCAAGTGACGACCACGCCCGACAACACTTAACTTCGGTGATCTCACGGGAAACGGTGTATCCACTACGGCAAGGCCGTTGCCCCTTCTTATATTAAAACAAATACTAATTGTAGGCGCCTCTGTTTTGCATTCGACTGGATGTTCGTGTAGAGGGTCGCTGATGAGTATCCACTGACGTGCCTATACCTAATACAGTTCCATTCAGATAGTCCTAATTCCTTCAACTGTTTGTTATTCAATCAGTCTGCTTTGGTGTCTGTATATCGTGTGCATCTAGCAGTGGGTTTCTTCACCTCATCAGGTTCATACTGTTTTTCTTCGCGTTGGGACAGAAGAAGGAGGTGTGAATTGAAGAACGTGCTGTAACTGTAGTTCTGCATCAGTACTACTTCTTTGGTATGACAATAGCAACAAAAACTTGTGCAGCCCTTTACATTAGTGTATACATTGCAGTGGTTCAAGCAAACTTGTGTTAATGCAAGTGTTGCGCGATCTGCAAGACCACAAATAACATCATACAAGGAAGACCAGTTCATATGTGTATAGAGAAAACGTCAGAGGACTGGTACTGCTCCTGAAATTAGCGAGAAAGTAAGTAGTATGAGAGCAGTTCCAATCTCTGTCTCAACAGTGTGGAAAGCCGCGCTCGTAAACAAGGTTTAGCGGGGCGCAATGAGGCGAAGAAATCTTTACTTCGCAAACAACATAAGGTGAAAAATTTGCAATGGGTACAGCAAAGAAAAAATTGGTGACTGCAACAATGGTCCATTGTGTTATTCATGGACGAATCAAAGTTTGAAGTATGTGGAAGCCATCGTTGACTTCATGGAGAATGTATGAAGCGTGTCTGACGCCAACAGCCAAGCATGGTGGGGGGTTGGTCATTGTGTGGGCGTGTCCTGCAGGGTGTTTAGCAGGTGATAAGGTCGGTTGTCTAGTGTGAATTAATGGAACATTAAAGAAGGGATTTTATCACAGGATGCTCATCGACAATCAGTTGCATCTGGCAAGAGTCTTTTTGGTAGTACGTTTGTTCTGCAGGAAACCAGCGATCCTAGACTTGCTTCTACATTGTGCAGATGGTATGTCAATATAAAAGAGAAATGTGGGTAACTGAGGAACATGATTTGGCCCAGTCTGTTACCAGACTTAAATTCCACTGAACTCGTATGAAATGAAACTGACAGGGTGGTCAGGAAATGAGGTTATCTTACGTTGAAGATCTATGTAGAAATTTACAGACGTGTTGGATTTCAATACCTGCGTAAACAATGAAAAATCTTATTTCAGATGCCAAGCATTTGTGCAGCTGTTCTTAAGGCAAAGGGTGGATCCATCGAAGAGGATAAAATACAAACCATATTGTATCGCATTTAAGGACAGAGGGAGAAAATATTTATTTTACTGGCCTATGACGTGTTTGTACATTGAAATAACGTATACAGTTTTCCTCAAGGATGATCGAAAACTTTTGAGTGGTAGTGTACAAAGGCAACTACAACAAGTAGAAAGATTTATATTTTAAGTAAACTGAATAAGGAGAGAGTAGTGATATATTATAAGGAAGAACACTACACTTTTAACTCTGTACAGGAGCATTTAAGGGAATTATGGCTCATATTTAGAAGAATAACTGACCAAGCAACAGGCAGATATGTGCCTAATAGAGAAGTTCATTATAGATGGAGCGCTCTCTGGTACACAGCGTACACTAAGGAAACACATAACGCAACAGTGACTACAGTACGATAACTTAAACAACGTGTAGGACAGAAAATAGACTGTAAATGAAAGTTGTTCTCTTGTCAGATGGGTAGGACGCGAAGCCTTCGACCAACCTATCGGATTCATATACTAAGATATCTCACATAACCCAAATGAATATCATTTGCAGAGGCTTTCACAACCTGTGAAACGGAAGTTAGTGTCCAGTCTGCGCATGAAGAACGGAGTAAAGAAACTGACTGTATCAAAAGAACACTCAACTTTGTTTTTATCTGTTTCTTATAAAGTAATATCCAAGAATACAGCCTCAGTTTAATTTTCGTGCTATTGAGGAGATGATTAATATTGTCATTAGTGCAAGTGGCGCTAAAAAGCTGTTGAAAGCCTTGTAGTTGAACTCGTTCACAGGGTCCGATTTAATCTCTCTCAGATTTTAGTACGGAATTTAAGGCTGATAATTCAATTTCCTAGCCATAATACACCGCGGATTCCAAAAAGCTAGCAACACTGTTCCGATGGTTGAATGAAATCACGTCTCACAATCTGCCAAGGAATGTGATCCACTAAACTGTTGGCATTCATCTGTTGTAAGACCCTAGAACGTGTACTGGACTCTAATATAATCAGATAAACAGAACATGATGACCATCGGCATACAGTCCAAAAACGTCGCCCGTGTGAGAATCTTAGAGCTACTTGTCTGGGTGATCAGTTTGACATTGTATTCTTTGATTTCCGAAGAGCATTTGGCTCATGGTTAGTGGCAATCCAGTGTTTGTTAACGAATGTGAAACAATATGAGGTATTGAAGGATAGTGACTGTATTACTTCCTAGTTAGGTCCGTTATCAGGATGCTGCGGAAATGCAGTCAGTCGACAGAAGGCAGCTCTTACCATACTCACGTGCAACCCATATTGTAGTTTTGCCGAAGTGTGTGGGACCCATAACAAATAGACTAACAGAGAGTACTGAACGTTCACAAATGACAGAAGGAGTAGTTATAGCTTTCTCTGATTGAAAAACCGGTACAGGCACCCATGGAGGTGGCTATTTACTGGAAGGAACCCAAATATGTTTTAAAACAGAAATTATTACCTCTGCCATGAACATGAAGGCACTTGCTGAGAATAAACTTGGATGTAGATGTAGTAATCATAGTCCCTCCCCACTTCGCCTACAGGAACATAGAAAGAGAAGAAAGGGAAAGAATCTGGAGTACAACAACCCATCGACGCTACATTATAACAAACGACGATAGCGGTTTAAGATCCGAACAGTGATATGTGGTATTTTTACAGCCGACGTGTCGGACTCTCTAGACAACTCTGCCACTGTAGTACATTAAGTCGTGCGCGTCCGGCTGATGACTCGTAATCAAGTGTTAGTTTCTTCGGAGCAGAGGATGGATCGTCAAATGAGTGAGTCGTTCAGGACAAAAAGGTCCCCTCAAAAACTACAGGGTAGTCGAGTCCGAGAGGTCGCGTGAGGTTTTCATAATGTACGTAGAATTACAGGGAGATTTGAAATATAATTAGTATAACAGAATATTGTTATGTGATCAACAAATGTACTCCATTAAATTTCCTACATTATTAGGGAAATTCTTCCGACGAAAATTCTTTCTACGAACGGGGGTTGAATCCAGAATGATTATAGATGGAATTACCGCATCACACATCAGACAACAGACTGATGTTCACGGCAAGAATCCCAATGAAACACTATTCACGGCACTGAAAATTCTTGGTCTATCATTTTTTTTGTTTGTTGCACGGAACTGTGTTCCAAGACAGCATGGTGACACTCACCACCTGCAAGGCAACGTTTATACGACGGAATGCAAAACTCACTAGGCACGGAGACGTCCTACGAGAATGTATAATTTGTCTATTGCAAATTTCCTGTTGCCGGCAGTATAAAATTTTTATATTCACGCTTCTTCAACAAAAACTGCCACAGGCAAACCTCGACAAAAGTCTGGATGGCAGGTTCGCAAATTAACTTTAACATAATGTCGATGATCTCCATATTCATTAAACACACATGCCTGTCGGAATTTATGTTATGCGTACGCAGATAACGGATTGTCGGAAGTCATATGTCTTATTACATTCTGACTTACCTTTGACTACTTGCATCGCTCCGTATTTACTGAAGACTTCGCTGAATGTGCACGGACACACTAATATTGCTCGCCAGTCGCGTCGTCTCAGACTGCTGCTAAGCAACGGCATGAGCCGCTGCAGAAACCACCCTATTGTTGACAAATGTGTCACGTTGCGATATGTGTTGCTTGTTCACAATTAAGAAAACTATCCAGCGATGATGGCAGCGACGTAACTGAGTTGGGACGACCATAGCAGCCCCGCCGAGTATATGGTGCTTCTGGGAAAAGATAAAACAACAGAAATGATGAGTAATAATCGCGAAAAATTTACCTCCTTTACCAAGGTCAAATATCAGTCAGCATTACAATACGAACATCAGTTAACTGAATGTTCAGAACACAAGGGACTAGACCGAGGCAAGTGATTCGGCGAAGTCTCAGACAGTGCATCTCGCTCATGACTGACGTATACAATGCTGTGAAAAAAGAATGAATGCACATTTTAAATGTATTCCTTAAAGGAGATATAGAGGCTAAAAGGATTATCAAGAAATAGCCCAGGACATGTACAAACATTTTGGTCGCAGCATGCTATGACGGTAAGATTAAAAACCTGTTTCGTACGTACCTCTAAGGTAGCTCTAAAGACACCATAAGATAAACCATGTATGCACTTACGAAAAGAGTCATTGACGTCCATTAGGCACTTCCAAGTATAATCCGTAACAATAATTAATGTAACGAGAAAAGTTTAGCAATAGATCTTGAAGACACTTTTCAGACGGAACGCTAATGACCAGAAACAATTATTGAAGCACTCAAGGCCCTGCACTCTGACAGTTCGGACGTTGAAGCTGTACATGACGTCTTAGGAGCTGCATTGTAAGAATGAAGATGGAATATTAGGATTAAACGTCCCGTCGACTGCGTGGTCGTTAGAGATGGATCGTAAACTCCTGTAGGACGGCGATGGGTAAGGAAACAGGCCGTAAGTTATCGAAGGAACCGTCCCGGCATTTGCCAGAAGCGATTGGGAGGTAAATCGCGGAAGAACAAAAACTGAATGGGCGGTCGAGGATATGAATCGCCGAAATCGCGACCAGTGTCTTCTTACCACTGCGAGATACATCTCGTTTGCTGTTAGAGGAACATACAGCAAACAGTTTGACGAAACTTTCAACATATGTGTAAAATGGGGAAATGAGTGCAAATTGCCTAACAAATGAATTAGAGCAGTAGAGAAGTACTTCAGCGAACCTTGCTAGGAAGCCGGCCGTGGTGGCCGAGCGGTTCTAGGCGCTTCAGTCCTGAACCGCGAGACTGCTACGGTCGCAGGTTCGAATCCAGCCTCGGGCAAGGATGTGTGTGATGTCCTTAGGTTAGTTAGGTTTAAGTAGTTCTAAGTTTAAGGGGACTGATGACCTCAGATGTTAAGTGCCCTAGTGCTCAGAGCCATCTGAACCATTTGAACCTTGCTAGGACAACAGTCTGACAGAGCCCGTAACTCGATTTAACGTGGCACCTTTTAGCGAAAGCCTGAAAACACACGCAACTATAAGGATCAGTCAAATAAAAACGAAACAGTTGGACAAAATACGTAAGTCACCCGTTTATTTTTTCAAAATGCAATCTGCATAGCTGTTAATATGTTTGTACCACTGTGAGACAATGTGGTCAATGGTCTCATAGAAGAATGTTAGCTGTATCCTATGAAACCACAACCGTGCCCAGTAGTGCATCCCTTCGTCAGAAGCAAACCGTCGGCCACGGATATCTTTCTTCAGGACTCCAAAAATATGCAGGTCTTATGGGGAGGGATCATGACTGTATGGAGGGTGTATAAGGGTGCTGCCTAGAGAAACTTATACATGTAGCGTAGTCGAAACAACAGTCACGCAAGCTCTGGTAAAGTCGTTATGAACGTTTTTTTTGACAGCAAAGCCCCGCTGATTGCCAAAATTCACTCACAGCGGTTCGTGGACACTTGTTGTTGACGGACGGCATCAGCCTGTTTCAGGATAATGTCCAGCCCAAAAACTGGTTCAAATGGCTCTGAGCACTATGGGACTTAACTTCTGAGGTCATCAGTCCCCTAGAACTCAGAACTACTTAAACCTAAGTAACCTAAGGACATCACACACAGCCATGCCGGAGGCAGGATTCGAACCTGCGACCGTGGAATGCTCGGCCACACGCTGCCAATGTTATTGCGACTACGCTGCAGAAGTTGCGCTGGGAAGCCCTTACGGTACTGATCTCTCGACATGCGATTTCTGTGTTTCTGGATACCTGATTAAAGGCATTCGTGGCCGTAGATTTGCTTCGGACTTCGGACGAATTGTAGCAAACCTCGATACAGTCATGATTCCTTAGGCTAACGCAAACATTCTTCTATGAGGCTTCCGGCCGATGCGGCCGAGCGATTCTAGGTGCTTCAGTCCGGAACCGCGCTGCTGCTACGGTCGCAGTTTGGAATCATGTCTCGGGCATGGATGTGTGTGATGTCCTTGGTTAGGTTTAATTAGTTCTAAGTGTAGGGGACTGATGACCTCAGATGTTAAGTCCCATAGTGTTTGCAGCCATTTCAATCATTTGAACTTGTATGACGCTGTTGACCACCTTGTCTCACAGTGGCACAAATGTATTAAAAGTTATTGCATTTACATTGAAACAATACACAAATTACTTACTTTTTTCATCTGCATTGTTTCAGTTGACTGACCCTTAGAACAAATCTGTGGCTTGCTACAGACGTTTGTGTAACAATGCAGCCACTTATTATACCTACGGCCTGTGACGAAGATATTCCGTGTGAACCACCTACGTGTATGATGATATTTCTGTTTTATTTTTCTAACTTGGTAAATTCGACAAGGACTCCGTTTACAGAATTAATATAAGTAGTGTACAGGACTTACGAGAGCCGATGTCGAGCTACTCTGATGTGTGCACAGCCCTCCTGATGTATCCAACAAAAGTTACTGTTGCTGCAAGGACAGACAGATCTTTCTCCAAGCTAAGAGTAGTTACAAAAATGGTTCAAATGGCTCTGAGCACTATGGGACTTAACTTCTAAGGTCATCAGGCCCCTAGAACTTAGAACTGCTTAAACCTAACTAACCTACGGAAATCACACACATCCATACCCGAGGCAGGATTCGAACCCGCGACAGTAGCGGTCGCGCGGTTCCAGACTGTAGCGCCTAGAACCGCTCGGCCACAATGGCCGGAAAAGTAGTTAAAAATACAATCAGTCATACTAGGTTATTCTGTTTAACAGTACAATAACCAGGAGAATAATTGTTGCGCAAATATTAAAAGGTTGTTTGATTGGCTGGACAATGTAACACAAGTATTTGCCATACCCACACCCTGCCATCGGATTGCCACATTGTGTACCGTGATTCATCACTCCACACAACGTTTATCCACTGTTTAATCGTCCAATGTTTACGCTCCTTACACCAAGTTAGGCGTCGTTTTGCATTTACCGGCATGATGTGTGGCTTATGAGCAGCGGTTAGACCTTAAAATCTTAGTTTTCTCACATCAGGCCTAACCGTCATAGTACTTGCCGTGGATCCTGATGCCGTTTGGAATTCCTGTGTGTTGATCTGAATAGATGTCTGCCTATTACACATTACGACCCTCTTCAACTGTCGGCGGTCTCTGTCATTCAACAAACGAAGCCGGCCTGTACGCTTGACAAGTGTCACCCAATCACGTGACTACGTACGAAGTCTGTGAGCTCTGCAGAGCGTCCCATTCTGCTCACCCACGATGTGGATTGACTACTGAGGTCTCTGATATGGAGCACCTAGCTGTAGGTGGCAGCACAATGTACCTGAGGTGTTCAGATACTTTTTATGTCATAGCTAACACTCAGTTCAAGAATCATGAAAGAAGGCTGTATACGTGGAAGAGGCCTGTAGACACTGGAAGGTTTCAGATTGATTATATAATGGTAAGAGATTTAGGAACCAGGTTTTGCATTGTAAGACATATCCAGGGGCAGATAACCACCTGTATGAATTTCAAGTGCTCATATGGAAAACCAGTTCTGCCTGTAGGAAAATCAAAGGGATTTTTTGAGAAAAGACAATGAAGCGTGTGACTTTCAAGATCTCAGATTCAAAACCATCCCCAACCACAGAAGGGAAAGCAGAATGGTGGGAGGAGTATATAGAGGGTCTGTACGAGAACGATGTGCTTAAGGGCAATGTTAAGGAAATGGAGAACATAGATGAAGATGAAACAGGAGATGTGATACTGCATCAAGAAATTGACAGAGCACTGCAAACCATAAGTCACAACCAGACCCAGGAGTAGACAACATTCCATTAGAACCACTGATGGCCTTGGGTGAGCCAGCCAAGACAAAACTCTACCATTTGGTGAGCAAGATATATGAGACAGGCGAAATAGCCGCAGACTTAAAAAAAATATAATAATTCCAATCCCAAAGCAAGCAGGTGTTGACCGGTGTGAAAATTTCCGAACTATCAGTTTAATAAGTCACGGTTGCAAATTATTAACACGAGTTCTTTACAGAGGAATGGAAAAATTGGTAGAAGGCGGCCTGTGCGAAGATCAGTTTGGATTCCATTGAAATGTTAGCGCACGTGAGGCAATACTGACGCTACGACTTATCTTTGATGATAGGTTAAGGAAAGGCAAATCTACGTTTCTAGCATTTCAAATTCTGACGGTGGCAGGGGTAAAATACTAGGAGCAAAAGGCTATTTATAATTCTTTCAGAAAGCAAATGGCAATTACAAGAATCGAGGTCCACGAAAGGGAGACAGCGACTGACAAGGGAATAAGACAGTGATTCAGCCTATCCGCATTTTTCTTCAGTCTGTGTACAGAGCAAGCAGTAAAGGAAACAAAAGAAAAATTTGGAGTAGGAGTTAAAATCCATGGAGAAGAAATAAAAGCTTTGAGCTTTGTCTGTCAGAGGCAGCAAAGACCTGTTAGAGCAGTTAAACGGAATGGACGGTGCATTTAAAGGAGTATATAAGATGAACATCAACGAAAGCAAAACGAAGATATTGGAATGTAGTCGAATTAAATTAGGTGATGCTGAGGGAATTAGATAAGTAAATGAGACACTTATAGTAATAGATGAATTTTTTTTTAACATCGAGTATAGTTTTGAGTATCAGGAATTACTTTCTAAGAGTGTTTTTATGGAGTATAGATATGTATGGAACTGAAACATGGACGATAACTAGTTTAGATAAGAGCAGAATAGAATATTTCAAAATGTGGTGCTACAGAAGAATGCTGAACATTAGATGGGTAGATCACGTAACTAATGAGGAGGTACTGATTAGAATAGAGGAGAAGAGGAATTTCAACACAACTTGAGTAGAAGAAGGGAAAGTTTCATATGACGCATTCTGAGGCATCAATGGATCACCAATTTAGTACTGGAGGGAAGCGTGGAGGGTAAAAATCGTAGAAGGAAACCGAGATGAAGACACTAAGCAGAATCATAAGGATGTGGGTTACAGTATTTACTCGGAGAAGAAGAGGTTTGCACAGGATAGAGTAGCATGGACAGCTGCATCAAACCAGTCTCTGGACTGAAGACCACAACAACAACATCGTGAATATTCATCCTCGGACGTAGTCCTCCCGTAGTCGGTAGGTGACATGAGGTCCGCGCACAGGCGTAGAAACACTCATTGTCCAAAGGCTCCATTCATTGGTACAACATGGACAGACAGATGATTTAGTAATCCCCTGTGACACACTTTGCTGTGATTGCCAACAGTAAAGATGAAGATGCAAAAAAAAAAGATTATGGAAAACTCATTTTACAATGATATTGACCATTTTGAGCATACAAGAGCGAGTAGAAAAAGAAATAATTTTCCGTTCTTTTTTTGCGGGTATTAGGCAGTCATCTTAGGCACGTTTCTGTGCTAAACTTTAGTCTTCTAATTTTGGAGTCATCCTCAGAGTCTATGAAGACTCGAGGCACACAATATGACTCATTTAAACCACTCGAAAAAACAAGAACAACTAGAATAGAAACTAATTCTTTAACACAAAAGGCTCTTTCAAAAGCACGGAAATAACTCTAACAAAATGGTTCAAATGGTTCTGAGCACTATGGGACTCAACTGCTGAGGTCATTAGTCCCCTAGAACTTAGAACTAGTTAAACCTAACTAACCTAAGGACATCACCAACATCCATGCCCGAGGCAGGATTCGAACCTGCGACCGTAGCGGTCTTGCGGTTCCAGACTGCAGCGCCTTTAACCGCACGGCCACTTCGGCCGGATAACTCTAACAGGAACGAGGAAAGGCTGAAGTGAGAAGTTGGTGTCAGTACTAAATGAAGCATACAACTCCAACTCTAGCCCACAGCAACCATCATCACATAGATTTGATGGACAGCGCGATTGTATACAGAGGTCTGACGACGTCTAGAATAGTTCTTTACACGGATATTTGTAAACACTTTGGCTTATTAAGATTCATTATATCTGGAATTACTATCTTAGTCTTTATAGCCTCTGATGGTGTCTCCAGTATAGGGAGGAGAAACGATAGGAACGAAAATGTGGCGTGGACTACGGTCCAGTGCCTATAAAACAAAAATTTAGTGCGCACAAACTCTGCGGTTAAGTCCCATATTGCGTTACCATTTAAGTAACACCGAGCGAGGTGGCGCAGTGGTTAGACACTGGACTCGCTTTCGGGAGGACGACGGTTCAACCCCGCGTCCGGCCATCCTGATTTAGGTTTTCCGTGATTTCCCTAAATCACTCAAGGCAAATGCCGGGATGGTTCCTCTGAAAGGGCACGGCCGACTTCCTTCCACATCCTTCCCTAAACCGATGAGACCGATGACCACGCAGTCTGGTCTCCTTGCCCAAACAACCAACCAACCATTTAAGTAACGCAACAGTTGAGAACATGAAATACATACTTTTCATCGGCCGCCCGGTTAGCCGTGCAGTCTCACGCACGGCTTTCCGGATTGGGAAGGAGCGCCTGGTCCCCGGAACGAATCCGCTCGGCGGACTTGTGTCGAAGACCGATGAGCCGGCCGGTCTGTGGATGGTTTTTAGGCTTTTTGCAATCTCCCTCGACGAATGTTGGCTGGTTCCCCTTATTTCGCCTCAGCTACACTATGTCGGTGATTGCTGCGCAAACAAGTTCTCCACGTACGATTACACCACCATTACTCTACCACGCAAACATAGGGGTTACACCCCTGGGGAGGGCGGGGGGTTTCCACCGGGGGCCGAACGGCACAATAACCCTGAAGGAGTAGTTCAGGGTGGGGAAGCGGAGGGAAGAAGTGGACTGCGGTAATCGTCGTGGGATTGTGGACATCTGCGGCGGCGGCGGGGACGGAGCTTCTCCGTCGTTCCTAGGCCCCTGGTTAACATACAATGCAATTAAATACATACATTTCATTAACGGTTTACACTTTTACTTCGATATTCAGGCGAATGCGAGCGATCTGGCAACACCGTTTGTTGTGTAGACAGATGTGTTCATGCCTTCCAGGTGCTCAGTCTGACATTCGGCTCCGTACAGGCATCACTTTATTCTTCAAGTGCCATGAGTACAGTTGTGTTATTGATGTGTGCTTCGAAAGTGAAACAGCGGAATTTGGAGCAACGTTATGTCATCATTAAGGAAATTTGAGAGTGCGACCTCTGAAAAGTTGAAACATACTCTAGGGAAACATTTCCTTTTCAAAAGCACAAGTTTTTTGCTAGAAGGACGAGAACACGTGGAAGCTCGAATAAGCAAATCAAAAATCAAAAATATGTTAATTTTATTATTTGACAGTAGAGGACTCGTGCATAAAGAATTTGTTCCTCTAACACAAAGTGTCAACCAGGTACTTTACAAAGATGTCCTTTAAAGGTTCAGGTAAACGGTGCGTAGAATGAGACCAGACACTGAAGACAACTGCATGTGGCACTATAACAACATCTTATGTCACACAACCATTTCCATCATGGAATTTTGACCTCAAAAATCATTCCTTTTGTTCTACAGCCATCCTAGTCTCCTGATCTGAGTCCTTGTGACGTCATTCTTGTCTCGAACTTAAAAAAGTGTGTTAAAGGACATTATTCTGAGACACTGGAAAATATTCAATAAAATCGTCCTTTCAGCTGAAGGCCCTTCCATTTGGAGCCTTTCAGGGCTGCTACCAGGACTGGGAAAAACGACTCCACTGGTGTATAGCTCCTGAAAGGAACTACTTTGAAAGAGACAATATCGTTGCTTGAAAAAATAAAAATAAAAATTAAACTTTGGTGAATAAAAACATTAGTCCCATTGATTTCCACACACGTCTCGCACATGGAATACAGTTGGACTATAATTAAGTTAAACTTTCAAAATGCTGTGGAAATGACACAACTGGTCAGAATGACGTCGAATTGCTAAAGAATATTATCGGAGGAGGGGAAAACGTAAGGCAGAAGAAAAATAAATCGTTACGAAATGTAGCAATAGATGGCGCTGTAAGCATCATAATATAGTACTACTGCACGAGTACAAATGACAAATGAATCATACAAACATTTCTAAGATGTGCGTTTGACGTTAAACAAACTGTACTACTCAGTGTGCATGGGTGTACATGTATGATACTGTTAGTCCGCAGCTCAGAGCCATTATTTTGTGATATTGTTAGTTACGTAAGCCCATCCACCACGGCAAGGTCATATCTCATCGGATGGGAAAAATCGGTTTTTAATTGTCCTGAGGCCAAAATCCGCATAAAAAGCATCACTCACATCGGTTTTTAATTCTGCTGAGTCAAAAAACCGCATAAAAACATCAATCACATTCGTTTTCAATAGTTTTAATTCTAAAAACTCCATAAAAAGCACCAATCAAAATCAACTAGGATTATTAATTTCCATTTGACAGGCGCATAACATGTTCAATATGCTGTCCACCGTTTTCTGCAACAAACTAAAGTAGAGAAAGAGCACGTTCCACAACTGATCGAATTGTTTTCCGGGGTCACGTTCAGAATGTGTTGCGCAACGTGTGTCTTCAGTGCAACTAAGTTTGCAATCGGAACACAGAACACAACATCTTTCAGACAGATCTACAGCCAGAAGTCATACGGACTACGTTCAGGTGATCGGGACGGTCAAGCGGTAGGGAAATGGCGGCTGATAATTCTAGCATTTCCGAAATGGCGATTTAGCAGCTGCTTAACTGAATTTGCAATGTGCAGAGGTGCACAATCTAGCATTATAATGATCCCATCACACATCCACGCTGTTGGAGAACTGGAATGATATATTTGCGCAAACGACACTCATAGCGCTTACCAGTGACGGTACAGGTAACAGGTCCGGAAGCACCTCTCTCTTCGAAAACATATGGCCCTATTATAAATGATGCCGTAAACCAGCGCCACACAGTGACCTGCTCAGGATGAAGTGGTACTGGCTGATTTGCGTGTGGATTTTCCGTTGTCCAAATTTGACAATTCTGTGCATTGACATATCGTGTCAGATAGAAGTGGGCTTCTTCTGTCCACAAAAACTTCCATGGCCAATCATTGTCCACTTCCACTTCCATTCTAAAGGCAAGATCTCTCTTGCTGGTAGGTCAACAGGAAGCAACGTGTGCACATGCGTAAATTTGAATAGATAGCAAAGAAAAACGTTTCGTAGGATTTTACGCGCCGTACAGACGGGTATGTCCTGTGGTCGGGCAATTCTCCGTGCACACCACCACTCATCTCCTCCTGCAATGCTGCGGCCATTGCTTCCACCGACGTCGAATCAATTTGTTTCCTCCCTCTACCATGTTGCACACAAAATCAACAGGTCTTTTCGAATTTCCGAAACATTTTCTCCAGAGCCACGGCAGTCATTGCACCAACGCCTTTTTTCAAACCCTCAGTGTCCAGAAGTTCCGCACAGTGACGTGTGCAGAGTCATCACTGTTGTAATACAGCTTTACAAGCAGAGCGCGATCCTGCATTGAGACAGTCGTGGCAAACGTCGCTCACGCTAAAGGAGTAAAAGCTGTGTATGCGGCGTGTTTATACCAACTTTAATGGGTCGTGCACAGAACAGGTGTTTTCATTTACGTATTCTGACACTTACAGCGCCATCTGTTGTTCGATTTTCACACTATTTTTTTCTTCTCTCGTACGTTTTCCCCATTCTCCGATAATATTCCGTTGCAATTTGACGTCATTATGAGCAGTGGTGTTATTTCTGCAGCGTTTGGAAGGCTAACTTTAATTATAATCACCCTGTACATTAAGATTACATTTTGCTTCCTCAAGGAATGTGAAATAAAATAGATTGTCCAGGTTCATGTTTGTTCTTCTACAACAAGCAGGAGGAGAACAGTTGGTGATTGGTGTAATGTGGTGTGCTTTAACATGTGCGGAAAGGGGGGTTGGGGGCAGAGGTCTGAGAGATGGTGTGGGGAAGATGTTTTGCTGAGTTCGGAATGGGATGGAGTGGGCGTAGGTTTGAAGAAGTACATCATCGTGTGTGACCTGCCCATTGAACATCTTTTGTATATTATTCCCCTGCACGTTGTTTACTTGCTGTCTCAAACCTTGTTTGGACGAAACCGGCGGTCTTGGTAGTGTGTGACGTCACAGTCAGTATCAGACAACAGCACAAGAGTATTTTCTCTTTCAGCCCTTTCACTTCTTCACCACGTTCACATTGCAAAGTGTGAACAAAAGAGTGATATACACCACATTATGTAACGGAAGGCATCTCATAACTGTAATACGGAGCCCATAACAAGAAATACCAAAAGTTCTGATTTTGGGTTTTGCTCCTCTTTACTGTTAAGGGTCACGTAATAAATGGTTCAAATTGCTCTGAGCACTATGGAACTTAACATCTGAGGTCATCAGTCCCTAGAACAGAACTACTTAAACTTAAATAATCTAAAGACATCACACACATCCATGCCCGAGGCTGGATTCGAACCTGCGCCGTAGCGGTCGCGCGGTTCCAGACTGAAGCGCCTAGAACCACTCGGCCACACCGGCCGGCGGTCACGTAATAATCACTGTTCCAATATCATATCACATTCTTTTCCCAAAAAGCTCAATAGTGAATAAAGTAACTTCACTTTAACAGCTGTAAACTGCCGGCTGCAAATCAATACACGTGTTAGGAACTCATAACGATATGGGTTACTTTCTTGAGTAGGAGCTGCGTCGGGTGTTGCTAACTGCTTCCAATACCTCGTTATTTCAAGAAGCTAACTTCGCTACCACGGTATGACCCATGTTTTACGCTCTTCCATATTTCTGCGAACCCCTTTCGTAAAGAATAGGACATCATTTCCTATTATAAGTGATTTTTTCATCGCCAGAACCTGTAAGCAGTGGATCTGTAGTAAATAAATGCCACTAGGTGTAAAGTAAATTATTTTTCTAACATTTCTGCATTACAAACCCAGTTACTTCCGTCTGTGAGGTTCTCACCTGTGGTCATCTTCTACGAAAAGTTACAAGTACTTTAAAAAAATCATCTTTGATACGGTTTTCGAGTTAAGAATACTGCGAACCCATAAGTTACATTAATTCTTTGAAGAAAATATGTATTCTGACAAGTCCTGAATATTTATTTCGTTAATGTCTCGAACTGCAGTGCATAAAATACGTTCGGCTTACAAAGTGACTGTAGAGGACAGATGGCCATGAATACATGGACGGTACAGCAAGGGATTAGAAGCTAAAAGGAACCGCCGATTTTTTTCTATTATTCACAGATTTAAGACATTCATCTTGTAGAGCACAATGAATTGCTTTCAGAATCCTTTTAGGCCCTCCTTAGAGACGAAGCAAGATATATCTCTCAGTCTGTGCAAGACTGTAACAATCCTAATGGACTCGAATTTAATGGACTGCAGCCTTCCAATGCATGTCATATTTTACGTCTTGTAACGGCATTCGTTCCTTTACCACCACTGAGAGGCGCCATCAAATGCATTTCAAATCATTCACCTAACTTATCTACTTGCTTATGTCACTCTTTAGCATCGTCGATAAATGAGAGCATATTTAACCTGTTTCACGGCAATTATTCGAGAGTTCAAACCACACTTGCATGCCTATACAAACGATCTAATTCGCCACCTTCTACGCAAATAAGTAATGTCGCACAACGTGTTGAAATCGCCTTTACTTCAGTATTACTGTCGTCAACTAGTCAAACTAAACTCTTCCTTTTGTAAAAATTCGTAATTTAGTGAGGTGAGGAATAGATCGATGCCTATGAAAAGTCTTTCAAATCGTTACAGTTATAGTCGTACTTGTTTCTCTGAACTTATCTTGAGTTTAATGACATTGGATTCAATCTGTATATTAAAGTTCAAAGTTGTTGATACGAGGCGATTCCTTTGTAGGTGGGCAGAGGTGTGCATCCATTATTGAAGTGCGTCAGGTCATAATTTTGATTAGAAAATCCCTGTGATGGTATTATACAGAGTCTGATCGTATTAGTTCCACTATGCACAGTCAAATGCACCGGAAAGCCATCTCATACATTTACACAAATAGATGCTTCCAGTACAATTACCCGTGTCACTGCGCTTTCAGATATTAACGCAATGAATACCTGACAGTGGTGTTTCATATTTCTGTTTCATAGGTGAGATTTCCGAGTCATTGCTCGCGCTGTTGAAGGTGAAACGACTACTGCATGCGTCTTACGTGGTAGGAACTCGTACCTCTGATGATTCACCCACTGCGCGTGTGAGGACCGAATTAAGAACGGCTGAGTTTTCATTCTTTCCCTTCCTTGTTTGAAACTGAGGTGATGTTTTTCTGTACCAAAACTATCCAGTTATCAACAGAAAGACAGAAAGAGATCATTCCACTCATGGATGACGAATGTTTTGGTCTATGCATGATGGCTGACGAAAATTGTCTAGACAGTAAGGCTTTCTTATCCTTAACTTTTATGAGACCTCACTTTTTCCATAAAGTTCGTTTTCCTGTACACCTATCTCCGTAAAGTTTATCACACAACTGAGCAATTCCTCTCAGCCGCAATCGGCGTTTCGTACATGCACCGGAGTACACTGTAAAATTGGAATGTAACATTCAGTAATGGTTCAAGAAAACCGTGCAAAAATAGCTTTTAGACGTATGACGGCGTGATTTCAGCTGTACCGACATGTTACTTTAACAACCGCAACACATGCAGTACACCGTGGGGAGATGGAGATCAAATCACTCAGCATCTCATTCTCCGAATGCGATCATACGTGTGCTGGCGTATATGTGTGTTATCCAGTTACATCACGACGGTATCCTTTCACCAGGTTGGTGTATATTCACAGAAACGTGCATGAAATTTAGTTAGAGACGCAGAGCGTCAGAGGCTACTTCTTGTCCACCATTTCGTTTCCTAACTTCCTGCGAACGAACACTGAAGTTAGTGATTACCCTACGGCACATGTCTTCCGTAATTTCACTGCAAGCTTGAAGAATAAGTCTTCTGAGCTCCATTAAATCACGTGGACGTTTCGGGAAATTTTTTTTCTTTTAGGTACCCCCAAAGAAAAAAGTCATATGGATTGAGGTCTGGACTATTCGGGGGCCAATTCTGTCCGTCACGGAAACGACCAGTAAACCTCAGTGTAATGATCCGCATGTCGAACTGCTCGTGTCAAAACTCCAACACAGTGTTTGCAGTATGTGGCCTTGCTCCATCTTGCATGAACCACTGCGTGTTGAAGGTCAAGGCAGTAGCAGGAAGCTGTGGAATGAAGCTATTGCGAAGCATGCTCAAATTACGCTCGCTGTTCACAGTTTCTTCACAGAAAAAGGGTCAAATAAGTCCGTGACTGGAAACTGCTTCCCACGCTGTAATCCTCGGAGCATAATGTTGTCGTTCATGAAGCACTTGTGGGTTTTCAGTGGCCCAAAAGCGTACATTTTGCTTGTTAACCACGCCGTCTAAATGAAAATGCACCTTGTCGGAAAACCAAACATTGTTGAGAGGTTCTTCCCTATCCTCCGTGCAGTGAGCAAACAGTAGTCTCTGCTGCTTGTGTTCGTCAGTGAGCTTCTGTGCACAGGTCATCCTGTCTGGGTACGTATGGAGGTCACTTTTAAGAATGCGTTGAACGGAACGTCTGGTTATTCCCAGTAGCGCTGTTGCCTTTATACACGATTTCCCGGGACTTATCTGTACAGCAACCCGTACCGCTTCAATATTCTCCGGCGAACAAACAGGCTTAGGCGTCGCTTCGATTCCAATACTGTTCCTTCTTGTACAAATTTATAGTACAATCTGTGGATGGTCTTCTTGCAAGGGACCCATTGTTGTCGAAAACGCCTCTGAGTCACAACAAGGCTTTTCGTTTCATGAAAAAGTAACACAATTGCCGATCGTTGATGTCATCAGTCTGCCATTGTCAGCCATTGCTGCTTACTATTCTCCTAGCGGTAGTATCGTGAATTACACGTCATTTCGTAACTCATTTGTTTTTCCAAGCTCTGCTGGTACTGCTGTAGAGGTCCTAGCGGGATATCTAATGTGCGTCGTAAATTGTGAAAGAAACAATTGGTAACACATTTCGTGCGCCACCCTGTATGTGCTCGCAATCGTGCTATAATTTTAAAGCACTGCCAATAATAGTTCGATAAGGTAAAACTGTGTGCTGATGATTAATTAAGATATAATATTATTTTATTGAACTACACTCACGTTCAAAAAAAAAAAAAAACAAAAAAAAACAGAACACCTTGAAAGGGTAGAGATAGGACGTTCATATACACAGGACATGCACTTTAGTATGTTCTGCAGAAATTATTGGCATTCCAACCATGTCAGCCCGCCGGTTCAAGGTCAACATCGATATTGCGGTACAACACTACCTACCGATAAAATGTGCCTGCGGCTCTCGTTGTCGCAAGAAACCGACTTGGGTAGACGTGCAGTATTCCTCGCAGACGTGTGCGCCAATCATACCTTCAAATCAGTGAGCTTGAAAGAGGGCACATTAATGGCATGAGATAATGCGATGCTTCCATCCAGGAAATTGCCGCTCATGTGGGACCAAGTGTTTCGGCAGTGCAACGGGTGTGTGGAGAATGGTTCACGGAGGGCAGCAGAATACGACGAGATGGGTTAGGTCGCACGACCCAGACCCCCCCCCCCCCCCCCTCCTCCTCTCGGAGAAGATCGATACCTCATGCGAATGGCTTTGCAGGACAGATCTGCGTCCTCCTCGTTTCTGGCGTGACAGTGGAACAGTGTAACACATCGTACACTTTCAGTGGTAACGATCCCTGGGTCTTTATTACGGGTTGGGTTACTTGCCGTCGAGAACTTCTCCGCCAACCTTTGACGAATCTGCGGAAAGAAGCTAGGCGGAGAAGGTGTATGGAACGACGTCACTGGGGAAACAAATGGCACTAGACAGAGTTTTCGGAGAAATCCAGGTTCTCTTTGTTTGAAAGTGATGGCCGCGTTACGGAGCGCCACAAACAGGGCGAGTGGCATCACAGTGACTGCATTAGCACAAGGCATACAGCGCCAACTCAACGCCTTATGGTATGGAGTGCTTACATGAATGATATCCTGTGGCTCGCAGCCATACCATTTCGGCACAACACACCTGACGCCATTGTCCAGCAAGACAATGCACAACCCATATGTTGCTGCACGAAGACGTACCTTCTTATTGTCACAGGATGTCAGACTTTGCCCCTAGTCCGCCAGATCATCAGACTTGTCACCAATCATAAATGTATGGGACATGCATGGTTGCAGTGCTGCCGGCCGAAGTGGCCGTGCGGATAAAGGCGCTGCAGTCTGGAACCGCAAGACCGCTACGGTCGCAGGGTCGAATCCTGCCTCGGGCATGGATGTTTGTGATGTCCTTAGGTTAGTTAGGTTTAACTAGTTCTAAGTTCTAGGGGACTAATGACCTCAGCAGTTGAGTCTCATAGTGCTCAGAGCCATTTGAACCATTTGTTGCAGTGCTGTGATCCAATGCCAAACACCGCAGAGGAACTTTTGAACCAGTTGAACGCCGCGTGGACGGCCATACCACAGGACGCCATTCATGCCAGTAACGCGTGGAACAATTTTATCAGGGCCTGTGGTGAGCCCTGTGCATACCAGGCCACTGGACACGTGCTGAACTGAGGTGACTGAAATAGTAAACATTTCTGCAAACATACTGGTGTATCTGACATGTGAATATGTCTTTTGCTGGACAAGAGTGTATATTTCATCTATTAAAATGTAGGATACCAGTTCATTTACAAGTTCTACTCCAGCTTTGTCCAGTTTGCATTATTAAGAAGTAGGCCCACAATATCATCGACAGAGATTATTTACCGTGAAGTGTTAAAAAAAAAAGTTGGCTAACAAGTTTTCTTTTTACATCTGCGTCTACATACGTAACCGTCAAAACATCATACGGTGAATGGCGGAGGGCGCCTGGTACCTCGACTAGTCAGCCTTTTCCCTGTTCCATTCCCAAAGGCAGCGTGGAGAAAATGATTATCTACATGCCTTCGTTCCAGCGCTGGCTTCTGTCTTGTCTTCGCTAGATGTAACTTGGGGAGGCAGCGGAATCGTTCTGCAGTCAGTTCTCTGAAATTTCCTGATAGCGCTGAGCGAAAATAACGTCGTTAGCGCAGCAGCACAACAGATTTCAGTTCATGGAGCATTTCCGTGATACTGGTGTGTTTATAATACCTAGCGGTAACCAATTTTGTAGCACACTTTTGGATTAAAACGATGTATCCTTCCCTACTAACGACATTATGTGATCCTTCCATTTCATATTGATTTGAAACGTTACACCTAGGAATTTCCTCGCCACGTGTGTGTCGAGCGTGACATCAATAATATTATACTATAAAAATACGGGATTGTTCTACCTATTCACTTAAATTAGCTTACGTTTCCTACAGTTAGACAAAGCTGACAACCATCGCAGCAAATAGAAATTCAGTTCCCCTACGGACACTCAGTGACGTTACTTTACCGCTTTTAAAGTGAAGCTGCTTTATTCAGTAATGAGCTTTTTGGGAAAAGATTGTGACATGATGTTGGAACAGTATTTATTACGTGACCCTCAACAGAAAAGAGAGCAAAACACAAAAGGAGAACCTTTGGTTTTTCGTGTTATGGGCTCCGTATTACAGTTATGTGATGGCTTGCGTTGCATAATGTGGTGTATATCATACCTCTATTCACACTTTGCTGTGTGCACGTGGTGAAGAAAAGAAAGGGCTGAAAGAGAACCCACTGTTGTGCTTTTGTCTGATACTGACTGTGACGCCACAGACCAGCAAGACGAAATTAGTATTATACTTCATTGTTACGTCGAAACAAGGTTGGAGACAGCAAGCAAACAACGAGCAGGCCAATCATATACAAAGCCAGCTAGCAAAAAGTGCCAAATATTTTATCACCCTTTCCGTCAGTTCGTTTGTTATCCAGTACAAAACAATTACTGAGTGAGCTTTTAGAAACCCGTAATTGTCTCCCATGGCGACATAAAATATTGAAATTTGCCTCAAGGGTACCAAAGCTCCCTGTGTAATGATGCAAAAAGCGTGAGGCTTGTGACATCACCCTCTGGTTCCACGATGCTTCGAACTGATGCGTATAATAGGTCACAGCTGGGAAGTTGACGCGAGCTGTTAAGTTGGATTAATGGTGTCCCATCGGCACCAAATGTCACCATAGTTGTGCCCAAGTGTCTCGCGATGGAAAGGTCATAAGATCACTCTTACCCAAAAATAAACCCCTTGTTTCTACATCTCCGTGCTGAAGGTCAGAACCGCGACGCCCACAGTGAAATCATGTGGTTTTCTAAAGGACGGCAAAGAAAAACTTTTCAGACACGAAAAGCCTCACTGCGGAGCAAGAACTATGTCGATGAAACCACCCCATGCCTTGAGGCATAGATACCCACATACACTATGTGAACAAAGTATGCGGACACCCCAAAACACATACGTTTTTCATATTAGATGCATTGTGCTGCCACCTACTGCCATGTACTCCGTATCAGCGACCGCAGTAGTTATTAGACATCGTGCGAGAGCAGAATGGGGTGCCCCTCGGAACTCAAGGAATTCGCACTTGGTCAGGTGATTGGGTGTCACTTGTGTCATACGTCTGTACTTGATATTACCACTCTCCTAAACCTCTCTAGGTCCACTATTTCCGATGTGATAAGTGAAGTGGAAAAGTGAAGGGACACGAGTAGCACGAATGCGTACAGGCTGATCTTGTCTGTTGACTGATAAAGACCGCCGACAGTCCGACAGGGTCGTAATGTGCAATAGGCAGACGTCAATCCAGAGCATCACACAGGAATTCAAAACTGCATCAGGATCCACTGCAAGTACCATAAAAGTCAGGGCAGCGGTGAGAGAACTTGGACTTCACGATCGAGTGACTGCTCATAAGCACACATCACGCCGATAAACGCCAAACGACGCCTTTCTTGGTGTAAGGAGCGTAAACATTGGACGATTGAACAGTGGAAAAACGTTGTGTGGAGAGACGAATCACGGTACACAATGTAGTGATCCGATGGCAGGGTATGGGTATGGCGAATGCCCGGTGAATGTGTGGTGTCACGGCCAGACACCACACTTGCTAGGTGGTGGCCTTTGAATCGGCTGCGGTCCGTTAGTATACGTCGGACCCGCGTGTCGCCACTGTCAGTGATTGCAGACCGAGCGCCGCCACACGGCAGGTCTAGAGAAACTTCCTAGCACTCGGCCCAGTTGTACAGCCGACTTTGCTAGCGATGGTTCACTGACAAAATACGCTCTCATTTGCCGAGACGATAGTTTAGCATAGCCTTCAGCTACGCCAATTGCTATGACCTAGCAAGGCGCCATTGTCAGTTACTATTGATATTGTGAATCATGTACCGTAAAGAACGACGTTCATCATTAATGGATTAAAGTTAAGTATTCCACCAGCCACGTCCGTTTTTCTAAATTCTAATTTCCCTGTCCTGATCCAGACCTCACGCCAGCCTGCGTGAGCTAAAACGCGTCCCTTTCGGCCTCCTCTAGTAACACGGTGTTGGCTCTCCTGCCAACCACAAAAGAATGTCTTTTGCCAACGCGTGTAGTCCAACAGTAAAATTTCGGAGCGGTAGTGTTATGGAGTGGTAATGTGTTTCGTGGAGGGGGCTTGTACCCCTTGTTGTTTTGCTTGGCACTAATACAGCAGAGGCCTACACTGATGTTTTAAGCACCTTCTTGCTTCCCACTGTTGAAGAGCAATTCGGGGATGGCGATTGCATCTTTCAACACGATCGATAATGAATGGCCTGTGGCAGAGTGGTTACACTTCAGTAACATTCTTGTAATGGACTGGCCTGCACAGTCCTGATATGAATCCTATGCAACACCTATGGGATGGTTTGGAACGCCGACTTCGTACCAGACCTCACCGACTGTTATCGACACCACTCCGCAGTGCAGCACTCTGTGAAGAATGTTCTTCCATTCCCCAAGAAACCTTCCAACACCAGAGTGAACGTATGCCTGCGAGAGTGGAAGCTGTCATCAAGTGGGCCAACACCTTATAGAATTCCACATTACCGATGTAGGGCGCCACGAACTTGGAAGTCATTTTCAGGCAGGTGTGCGGATACTTTTGATCACACAATGTGTTTCTCGGTCGAGAACGACAGTTTGCAGTGCGATGAGTAACAGACTACTTTCATGACAGACTTTGTGACACTTCTGACATCCCCAGAACGATTTAGCCATTCTCTAAGGACATCGGAGTGATCCAACAACTGCCGGCCGGAGTGGCCGAGCGCTTCTAGGCGCTACAGTCTGGAACCGCGCGACCGCTACGGTCGCAGGTTCGAATCCTGCCTCGGGCATGGATGTGTGTGATGTCCTTAGGTTAGTTAGGTTTAAGTAGTTCTAAGTTCTAGGGGACTTATGACCACAGCAGTTGAGTCGCATAGTGCTCAGAGCCATTTGAACCTTTTTTTTTTTTTTTATTTTGATCCAACAACTGCATTTGATTAGACCCTGTGCAGTGTAGCACGGGTAAAATTTTTGGTGTAGTTTACTAGGTGGAACCATTAGAGGCTTTCGAAAAACGTTCGACGAAATTTGAGCGTTAACTTCATCTTTTAGCATCATCATGCAGAGGTGGGAGACGGTGTTGAAGGTAGTAAGGGGGGGGGGGGGGAGTTGGGGGTTGCGACAGTGACGCGTGAATAAAATGACATAGAGTCCGGCTGAGCTCCCTGTCCTTCACCCCGTCCCCTCCACCGCCCCACCACCCCTCCCAATTAGGAAACACCCTCTGTGTCACACACATACAAATTTTTTGGGTTGTTTAAAAATGTTCCTGCATTGTATAGATGGAAGCATTCGTTGATTCGTAGGCGCCAGCGTGACACGCAGCCTTTTCGACACCCCTTAGATTTTGCATGCGGCCAGGAGTCACTGGTTCAGAGATGTTGCACCTCTCAACGGAGATATGTCGAAATGGTTGCCTCACGCGGTCGCATAGGAACCAGTAAACGGTTTCCTCTGCCCATGGACGTATTTAAAATGCTCAGCAGAGGTGTGCGAGAGGTACCGAGAGTTTTGCCAAACTGTGACCTTAGGAAGACCTCTTACAGTTCTATTCATGCACAAAAATGTCAGTCCCTCACCCGTTAGTGCCGACGCCACAAGAGGGCTAAAAACACGCAGGCAGTTGAACCATAAACACCCTTTGCTTTACATTTTAACGTGAGCGTTACTAATCAATAATCGTTTCGAGAGAATCTGCGTCATTCTGCCCCTGCAATGGCAGACAGCTTTTAAGTATCCTCGCCGGTAGCTCGAAACAAAAAAAAATAAAGATACGGAATGTAGTAGCAATGTTATCACTTGATCAGAACACCTCTATATAAAGCGCCTCCACACACGTCATTGTTCTACAATTGAGATAATGTGTTATATATTTGACATTAAGTATGGAAGCGAGTAAAAGCTTTGGAAATATTTGAAATAACGTTTTCCGTGCTGACGTGATATCTCCTGAACTATGTGTTTTACGATGGTGTAATTTTGCAGGCACGTTCAGTGGTGTACGTTGGTCCTGTCTGCCAACAGTGCTGCTAACAAGGGAACCTCCCCATCGCACCCCCCTCAGATTTATTTATAAGAAGGCACAGTGGATAGGCCTTGATCAATTGAGAAAACAGGAAGAAGTTGTGTGGAACTGTGAAAAAATAATCAAAATATACAAACTGAGTAGTCCATGGGCCACATAAGCATCATAATGGAGAGTGTGACCCTAGGAGCGCCGTGGTTCCGTGGAAGCGTATGCAGTTGCAGAACGAGAGGTCCTTGGTTCAAGTCTTTCCTTGACTGAAAATTTGACTTTCTTTATTTTTGTATAGTTATTATCTGTCCGTTCGTTCATTGACATCTCTGTTCACTGTAATAAGTTCAGTGTCTGTGTTTTGCGACCGCATCGCAAAACCGTGCGATTAGTAGACGAAAGGACGTGCCTCTCCAATGGGAACAGAAAACATTTGATCGCAAGGTCATAGGTCAACCGATTCCTCCACAGGAAAACACATCTGATATATTCTATACGACACTGGTGATGGCATGTGCGTCACATGACAGGAATATGTTGTCGACCCACCTATCTTGTACACTTGGCGAATGGGTAAAAAGATTCCTCTACCTTGCCCGATTTAGGTTTTCTTGTGGATGTGATAATCACTCCCAAAAAAGTGAGCAAAACATTAGAGTTTTTCACATAAACTGAAAATAACAAATTAAATTTTCCACTCGATGGAAGATTTGAACCAAGGACCTTTCGTTCCGTAGCTGCTCACGTTACCACGACACCACGGCACTCCTGCGTTCCCATCGTCCTTAATGTTGCGTATCTTCCGTTGAACTACTCAGTTTGTATATTTTGCTTATTTTTTCACAGTTCCATACAACTTTTTCCTGTTTTTGCAATTGATGTGTGTTCAGTTTTTCAAGGCCTATGCACTGTGCCAACTTATAACTAAATCTGAGGGGGGTGCGATGGGGAGGTTCCCTTGTAAGTAGGCCTCTGAACTGCTTCGACGGGCCACCATGCGCACGCGCAGTATCCTCCCCACAGTCGGTGAGACATGTGGCTCCACTTGTGTGGGCAAACACAAAACCATGGCGACTAGCCCAAAGGTGCAAAGGTGTAAACGTACCTTAATAGATGCGGTAGCTGAAGTTTAACTGAAAGGACAGTGAAATTCTCTAAGCAATAAACTTTCTCGTTTCATCGTGTTCTCGCGGGTGTCAGCGGAGAAAGTTCGATGAAAGTTGGGAATAATTAGTGAAATTTGATGGAAGCTGTTCTTTCCATTCTCTAATCCTGGATAAATATTACTCGGGTATTGGCGCGGCGTCACTTACACTGCCTCAAGAAAAACATACCCTTCCCGTTGTACACTGTCAGTCACATTGAGGTGATCACCTCTCAAAGCTTGCATAACCACCTGTCGCAGCGAGGGCAGCTGCGAGACGTGCAGGTAGAGAGGTTCCGGAAGGTACCAACAAGGACGTGGAGCCATGTTGACTCCCGTGTTATGACCAGGTTTCTCGGTTGAGGAATCATGCCACCAACCGCCCAATAGAAGTGACCCCATAGATTCATGATTTGGGAGTTTGGCGCCAGGGGAACATGATAAACGCTTCCTGGTACTCTTTGATGTACGTACACCTTGAACTTGTGACGCGTTGCATTATCCTGCTGATAGGTGCCGCAGAACCGAGGAAAAATCAACTGCATGTAGGTGTGGACATGCTCCCATACGGTAGATACCCGCTTGTGTCGATCCTTTGTGCCTTCCATAAAGATAAGATAACCCAGTTAATTAGACGTAAATATCCTGGAGACCGTAATTCTCCCCCATCTGAATAGGCCAGCTGCCGCTACTCAGTCGACGTCCAGATGCGGCATAGGCGTGCAAATTCCAGCATTCGGCGCCGATGCACAGCAGGCAGCATGAACCAGGCGCCTACTTCAGAGGCCTATAAGTGGCTACTACCGCTGAACAGACGTTGTGGAGGCCTTGTTGGTAGCCCAGTGACTCATCAGGGCTGTCAGCATCTCATCCTTCAGCCATGTCATATATGCACAGTGGTACACCACACTTGCCTCGGCGAAGTTTATGGATTAGCCATTTTGCCATGCACGATACACTTTAACCATGTGGCCCGAAAATTGATTACAAACTTAGCTGTTTCAGAAATACTTCCACCCTTGGCCCGAAAGCCAATGATCATACTCTTTTGGATGTCAAATAAATCGCTCCGTTTCCGTATTACGACAACGAATTCACTCTTTTCCGCGTCCCAACGACATTGCTGTCTGCCCCCGGTGGTCAAAGCGGCAGAATATCAATCCTAAGGGCCCAGCTCTGATTCCCGGTTGGCTCGGAGATTTTCTTCGCTCAGGGACTGGGTGTTGTGTTGTCCTAATCATCATCATTTCATCCCCATCGACGCGCAAGTCACCGAAGTGGCGTCGCATCGAAAGAGTAGCACCCGGCGAACGGTATAAACGGCGGGAGGCCCTCGGCACGCGACCGACATTACTTTACATACCCCCCACTGCAAGTGCTGCCCCTTTGTTAGTGTTTACTGTAGGTTGATGTCGAACATAGGCGACGGTGACAATTTTATTGGACCGTGTGCTTGGCTTCTATTACGCCATTAAAATAAGATCAAATTTTTGTTATATCTATAATTGGAATGGGAGGCAAGCTGCAACTGATATCGGGTTCCGGGTTAGTTGATTAGTAATACTTATATCTCGGTCACTAGACACAGATGCCCTGCGTTTCACGACAACGTGGGGAGCACAGGTGTCGATTTTAACGGCGTTTACACGGCACAAAAAGCAAAAAATCAATCCTGAATTACCAGCAACCAGTGGGTAGCCGAAACCTCAGACGTACACCTTCCTTATTGTGTACAGAAGTCATCCGTGCTCACAGACCATAACAGCATACGAGGTCTGTTAAAAAAATTCCGAAATATTCGTAATTCGCCCGAATGGTGTGTTGGAGAAAATGGCTCTGAGCACTATGGGAATCAACTGCTGTGGTCATAAGTCCCCTAGAACTTAGAACTACTTAAACCTAACTAACCTAAGGACATCACACACATCCATGCCCGAGGCAGGATTCGAACCTGCGACCGTAGCGGTCATGCGGTTCCAGACCCCCTCGCCTTTAACCGCTCGGCCACTCCGGCCGGCGGTGTGTTGGAGAGAAATGCGGTTTGTATCCATGCATATACCTGCGTTTAATGTGTACCTCCCTGAAATTTGTTGCATGTCTGTTAGTTATTGTTCAGTGCTGTATTGAGTAGAAGTTGTGTCTCTCAGTTTGCGAATTGCGAGATGACAGAGTTACAGGGGCAACGTGTCTGCATTAAATTTTGCTTGAAACTCAAGAAAATCTATACAAAGACGTTCCAAATGTTTCAGGAAGCCTACTGTGATGAGTGCTTACGCCCCACTCACAGTTATGAATGCTTCACACGGTGTAAAAATGACCGGATCGAAGTTGAAGATGATACTCGTTCACGACGTCCTTCGACGTCTAGCTACGACGCTTATGTCAGGAAAGTCAACGAAATTGGGCGTGCCAGTCGAAGTCTGATCATTGGAGGGATTGCAGAGTAATATACCATTTCAGTTGGATTATAACATCAAATCCCGACAAACAATCTTCCAATGCATCGTGTTGCCCCATGTTCGTCCAACGGCTCATTAGTCCTGACCAGAAAGACCTTCGCCTTTCAGTCTGTGAAGAGCTTTTTGATCGCTCGAAGGAGAACGAGATGTTCCTTGAAAGAATCACAACTGGTGGTTAGACGTGGCTCTACGGTTATGATGTGTGAAACCAACGTTTAATCTTCACAATGGGTCGGGGAAGGTTTCCAAACACAAGAAAAACTCTTCAGGTCAGGTCAAATGTGAAAGCCATGC
Organism: Schistocerca piceifrons; assembly: GCF_021461385.2. Classification (NCBI taxonomy): domain Eukaryota; kingdom Metazoa; phylum Arthropoda; class Insecta; order Orthoptera; family Acrididae; genus Schistocerca; species Schistocerca piceifrons. The sequence continues at coordinate 55,480,411 of NC_060138.1, read as the reverse complement.
TGATTATTTTCTTTTACTTTGAAGGATTAGTTCACTATGAATTCGTGGCACACGGACAAACTGTTAATCGATGGTATTATCGGACGGGTCGCAACGCCTGAGAGAAAGCGTGAGAAGGAAACGACCTCAAGTGTGGCGAGACCATTCATGACTCTTGGATCACGATAGCGCACCTACTCAAAGAGCTCTGACTGACGGCCAAACAACAGGGAACTGACATGCATCTAGATCAGAAAATCTACATCTACAGCTACATCTACATACATACTCCGCAATCCACCATACGGTGCGTGGCGGAGGGTACCTCGTACCACAACTAGCATCTTCTCTCCCTGTTCCACTCCCAAACAGAACGTGGGAAAAATGACTGCCTATATGCCTCTGTACGAGCCCTAATCTATCTCATCTTTGTGGTCTTTCCGCGAAATATAAGTTGGCGGCAGTACAATTGTGCTGCAGTCAGCCTCAAATGCTGGTTTTCTAAATTTCCACAGTAGCGATTCACGAAAAGAACTCCTCCTTTCCTCCAGAAACTCCCACCCGAGTTCCTGAAGCATTTCCGTAATACTCGCGTGATGATCAAATCTAGCAGCCCGCCTCTGAATTGCTTCTATGTCCTCCCTCAATCCGAACTGATAGGGATTCCAAATACTCGAGCAGTACTCAAGAATAGGTCGTATTAGTGTTTTATAAGCGGTCTCCTTTACAGATGAACCACATTTTCCCAAAATTCTACCAAAGAATCGAAGAAGATTATCCGCCATCCCCAAAACTGCCATTATATGATTGTCCCACTTCATATCGCTCTGCAGTGTTACGCCGAAACCTTTAATTGACGTGAATGTGTCAAGCGCTACACTACTAATGGAGTATTCAGTCATTACGGAATTCTTTTTCCTATTCATCTGCATTAATTTACAATTATTTATATTTAGAGTTAGCTGCCATTCTTTACACCAATCACAAATCCTGTCCATGTCATCTTGTATCCTCCTACAGTCACTCAACGACGACACCTTCCCGTACACCACAGCATCATCAGCAGACAGCCGCACATTGCTATCCACCCTATCCAAAAGATCATTTATGTAGATAGAAAACAACAGCTGACCTACCACACTTCCCTGGGGCACTCCAGATGGTACCCTCACCTCCGATGAACACTCACCATCGAGGACAACGTACTGGGTTGTATTACTTCAAGCCACTCACATATTTGGGAACCAATCCCATATGCTTGTACCTTAGTTAGGAGTTTGCAGTGGGGAACCGAGTCAAACCCTTTCCGGAAGTCAAGGGATATGGCATCCGTCTGACACCCTTCATCCATGGTTCGCAAGATATCATGTGAAGAAAGGGCGAGTTGCGTTTCGTAGGAGCTATGCTTTCTAAAGCCGTGCTGATGCATGGACAGCAACTTCTGTGTCTCAAGGAAATTTATTATATTCGAACTGAGAATATGTACGAGAATCCTGCAACAATCCGATGTTAAGGATATTGGTCTGTCATTTTGAGGATCCGTCCTTCTACTCTTCTTATATACAGGCGGCACCTGCGCGTTTTTCCAGTCGCTCGGGACTTTACGTTGGGTAAGAGATTCGCGATGAGTGCAAGCTAAGTAAAGAGCCAATGCAATAGAGTACTCTCTGTAAAACCGAACTGGAGTCCCGTCAGGACATGGCGATTTATTTATTTTCAATAGTGCATTCGTAATGGGTAGGCACTAGCCGAAATCTGGATTCGCCAAATAAAACCTGCAATAAAAAAAGGACGACTAATTGTTGCGTTCTATAATTTACAAATCGTATCACAGTCCCTGAGTGCACCCTCTTTCCTAATGGAACGTAAGGTGATATTCATCCCTGTTCGTGCGTGAACACCACACAAAATACGAAGTCACTGTGCTGATTCATCCTCTGTACTCTCCAGACGTGGCCCCTGCTGACCAATTTTTGTTTCCAAAGTGGAAATTCCCGTTGGAAGGACGAAGATATGCAACGAAAGACGAGACGAAAGGAAATTCTCATACGGAGCTTCGAGCGATCCAGCAAGAGGCGTACCAAGGCTGCTTCCGACAGTGGGAACGGCGTTGGGAGCGGTGTATCAAATGTGGAGGAGAGTATTTCGAAAGAGACCATGCATATTAAGTAAAAGGTAAGCGTAGAAAACTTTGTGGACGGAGTTCCAGAATGTTTTAAACAGATATCTTACAGTATGGGTACAAAACGTCCGTCTGACGGTGTATAGTATATATTAGAAAATAGGCACATAAACGAAGCTCTATATTAAATGACGAATACGAAGTTGGATGTTTTATCTCAAGTAACGACAGCCGCTGTCTTTCAGAATAGCTTTGAATATGGTCCCCTAGACTGAGTACCTCAAGGATTTTTCGGTGCAGAAATGTGGCGAAGAATGTGGAAGAATGGTGCAAAAATGTATCATGAAACTTACTGAGAAACGCATCATTGCCTGTGTATTTATTTATAGCTGTGCCCGAAACTTCGTACGTGTGGAATTTACATTTGACTTGTTTAAACTTCTTCGTATTCAGCGTTTGAAGTGGTATGTTTTGGAACGCGAACGAGCTTGCTAGCTTTACTAACATGGGAGAGAGCCAGGTAGAGCTGGCCGTGTGAAAGGGGCCATAGAAACTAATTTCCATTCCAGCAACATGCACTGCCTGCCCTTGTGCTTTGTTTATAGTTGTGGCATACAAAAGCTTATCGCTAATTGTATCCGATTAAACCATGATTGGAAACTGTTTGGAATAAGAGGGATTAGAGCCGCAAAAACACTTTCACTTACGCCACCTCCCGTCAAAATTTCCATTTCTCAGTTGTTACGCTAGAGAGAGGAACCTTAAGCCCCATATTATTATACAATTTCAGTGAGCTTAAATTTTACAACAGAGTAAGTGGGATGCCAATTTTTAAGATAATTTTGTGTAGTGGAAGGCCGGGTGCGCTAAAAGAGTATAATAATTCGATTGGATCATTGATAGCCTCATCTTCTTCCTTAATTCTTTTAACAGAGATTACTGAATACTTTCTCCCTCAGCAGCACATTCTGAAGCGAATCAGTCAGATAATTGTAAAGCTTACGGCAAGAAAGGAAGAATGAATTGACTGTTGGTGTTAATAACGATCATCTTCCTTTACCTTCTTTGCATTATTGCAAATGACGTGTCACGTGTTCTGTGCATGCAGTACACGTGAGGCGCCTAGTTGTTTCCTCTGCACTGTGTGGAATACGAAGGTTCTGTTATAGTTCGCTAACCTGCTGTCTTCAAGTTGATGTCCCCAGCGCAGAAAGCAGCACGCAGGTCGTAGGTTCAGCATCTTGAGGCTGAAACTGACTTTCAGATAGGTTCTGTTCTGAAATAACGTATCACTTCTTTGGGATGCCTCTCGCATGTTTTAATATAGCCACACGAGAAGACCACATGATCTTAATACAACACCTTCTGATACAGAAAAGTACATGATCAAACACAATGTTTACGAAAATTTGTCTTTACACTATTTGTGGCACGTGTCTGTGCCTCTTGACTACCGGAGTGAATCTTTTAATACTGAATACTGGAAATCACATCCTGCCACAAACAACATAACTGAACATCTCGACTGCCTAATCCAGAGCGACGAACAGCTCGAAACACTTCGCGCTCCATAGCAGAAAAGGCGTGACCCGAACGCTTCCGAAGTTCTTCGTCCGCAATTTCGTCAGTCTTTTGGTTTTTATTTAAATTGGCTTTAATAATTCTGAAATGACTGATTAATAGTCAGCTGTCGAGAGATATTTATACTAAAAAGTGAAGTCATTCCAATGAGTAGTTTAACTAATAATAATAACTATACTTTAACGTTTTGGCGCCCTTGCTCCGAACACAGCTGCCAATCACAGAGCAGCAGCATTACGCAGGCGGCCTTTCTCACGGGAACGGTACCGAATTTAACATCTGTCAAAGGTACCTAACACCACATTTCGTCATCTATATACTTCTTGCATCTCCACTGCTCTGGGAATAGCTTCTTGGAGCCTAATATGATGGCTGACCAAGCAAAAAGTATTACAAGCGGTGCAAAGTTTTCGTTTCGAAAACTTGCCTGTTCTTCATTCTTACAAGCAAAAGATGTCTGAAGAAACTTGGGCTCATTTTTAGGCTCCAAAGCACGGGTAAGGTGGTAAATCTAGCTCTGAATCTTAGAGATAGGCGCGAATAGTGGTTCCGTTATTTGTTTCACGCCAAATGATGTCATTCTGGACTCATTTCTGAACGCACAGACATTATCCATAAAGTGGTTTTGTAATCCTACAGTTAGTATTACCCGTGCTTCCCCATGTCAGAGATATTTTCTACCACTCATTTTCACTATGATATTGTTTTCTAACAAATGCTAGTGTCTATACACTCATTTGTTCTCTCTTCTGTCGTAGCCATCTTAGTGAAAGGATGTAGCAAAGGGTTGTATCTTACAACGTTAACTCCTATTACGTGAATTACAATAACATGAAGCTCTACTTTATTCTTTTCTATTAATTGATTTATTCCTTGTCCTAATCTAATAATTTTTAATCTTTCTCCTCAAATTTTAGATGTTGATTTTCCGAATACGATGATGCAAGGGATCAGCTGCTATAGTCGCAGCTTTATGTATTCACAGCACGTTCCACAAAACGATCCTATATTTATTCAATTACATGGCAACGAAGTCGGATGCCGATTTATGAGCGTCGTTTTATTGCATAGTTGATTCTGACGCACATAACTGATTAATCATCCTTCCACGGTCACGCATCATCTTTTTAAAGTTAGGCTCATAAAACAGCCATTGCCGATTTTCGTCATTCATCTCAAAATATTAATCGTTCTTTCTCTCTTCTGAGTTTTATTATTCACTATAACCAATATCAAAAACGTACTAAACGAGAAGAACGACGACTGGGGATGGTCATCATTCAGTACAGTTCTTAAGATCTGAGAGGAGTTCTGAGAAACTTCATTACACATTTTGCTATTCGAGCAACACTTTTCCAGCCTTTTCTTATCGCTATTTCAGAGTCCCACAAAATATGCAATATACGACCGTTGTAACAACTGGAATAAATGTGGCATAATTTTTCTTTATCAATCCAAAGAATTACAAGATGCCCCGCAACTACTTATAGAGACTCTTCTGAATCTTCAGATGAAATTGGTATTCTACTTAGCGAGTGTGGAATCTGATCAGCGTCTAGGCCAGCGTGTGTTCTTCTGTCTCTGCCTCCTGTACGAACATGTCATCTGTTCTCTGCCTTTGAATGACTTAAAATTCTCACGCTCTTAATTAGTGCGTCAGCAGTACTCTCTAGCTAATTCTAAACACCACTGGTATTTTTCATTAATCTGTAAGGCCCTGGCTATATTGTAACGATCTAGTTCATTATTCAAGCACTTATAACGCTGCGGAAACTTTCCTGAGGGGCGAGATAATGAATGCCGCTGGCGATCAACATTAAGTCGCGCTAACAGTTGATCACTGCTTTCGAGAGAGCATGGAGATGTGCGAGTACGCTGATATCTTCAGCGGCTTTCTCTTTGGTTTAAGACCTCTGGGGAACGAGATAACAGCATGATGCTCTGCATTAGGGGTGCATCGTGCCATGGGTTTCGGAAGTAGGTTCCTGACGTTGTAATGCCAAAGCAAGTTTCCCCTTAGTGAATTAGCCGTTGCAGTGTATTAAGGAAGACTAGGCCATTTTTAGGCACTTTATTCGTAAATAAAACAATATCAAAATGTAACATGGAGGCACCTAATCACAAAACAAACTCAATAATTTCGTTTTTCCTAACCAAGAAATCAAATATAAATAAAACCTATCTAAAGAAGCAAAGTAAATTAGTTAAGTGTTTAATACGCAAAGCGAAATCAGTAAATCCTCATATCCTACCCAAGTACATTCAATATTAGTATGTACTCGTAAAAACAAGATTGCGGCGCTTAACTTCAGAAAATACTTCTGTCACCGAGGGAAAAAGTTAATGATTTAATGGTTTTTTGCTGGACTGTAAAACATACAGCGCCGTGTATTTGTTCTTCGGCGTATCTTGATCGTGATACTGAGATGGACATTCGAGATACTGAGCTGACCGGGCTCCTAAAATATTAAATTAAGATATCTTCTTCTTTCGCGAACCGATCTTAATGAAGTGAAGCCTGTGTGTTGTCCCAAGCTACGCCCAAGTACTCAAGAAAATCCCATGAAAATTCGTCTAGCAATTTTGGGGATCAGCGTGTTCAAACACACAGATGAATTTTTTAAAATAAATCTACATGCGTACTCTGAAAATCACTCTTAAGTGCCTGCCAGAGAGTTCATCAGAAAACCTTCACAACGGTTCTCTATTATTAAGAGAAATGGTTCAAATGGCTCTAAGCACTATGGGACTTAACATCTGACGTCATCAGTCCCCAGAACATAGAAATACTTAAACCTAACTAACCTAAGGACATCACACACATGCATGGCCGAGGCAGGATTCGAACCTGCGACCGTAGCAGCAGCGTGGTTCCGGACTGAAGTGCCTAGAACCGCTTGGCCTCAGCGTCCCTCTGTTATTCCACTTTCGAATAGCGGGCGAAGAAAACGAACACCTTATCTCTCCGTGTGATCTCTGATTTCCCTTACTTTTTATGATGATCGTTTCTCCCTATGTAGGTCGGCGTCTCAAAACCTTCCTACATTCAGAGGAGAAAGTTGGTGAAATGCCTTTGTTTTAACGAAGTCTACCCTAAATTCTGTATCAAGTCCGTGACATTCTCTCCCCTATTTCCCGACAACACAAAACGTGCTGCCCTTCTCTGAACTTTCTCGATGTTCTCCATTAATCCTATCTGGTAAGGATCCCACTCCCCACATCCCACGGTAGTACTCCAAAAGACGAAGGACAAGCGTAGTGTAGGCAGTCTCTTTAGTAGATATGTTGCATCTTCCAAGTGTTCTACCAATAAAACTCAGCCTTTGGTTCGCCTTCCTCACAACATTTTCTATGTATTCATTCCAATTTAAGTTGTTCGTCATTGTAATTCCTAGGTATTTACTTTAATTTATGGGCTTTAGATTTGGTTGACTTATCGTGTTACCGCAGCTGAACGGATTCCTTTCAGCACTCATGTGGATGACCTCACACTCTTCATTATTTAGAGTCAACTGCCAATTTTCGCACCGTACAGATATCTTTTCTAAATCGTTTTACAATTTGTTGTGATCTACTGATGATTTTACTACACTTTAAGCGACAACACCATATGGAAACAACCTAAGACGGTTGCTCAGATTGTCTCCTACAATATTTAAATAGACAAGGAGCAGCAGAGGGCTTATGAAACCACCTTGGGGAACGCCAGTAATCACTTTTGTTTTACTCCATGACTTTCCGTCAGTTACCACGAACTGTGACATGGCTGACAGGATATCACGAACACAGCTGCATATCTGAGATTATATTCTACAAGTCAGCGATTTGTTTACAAGCCGCTTCTGAGGTACAGTGTCAGAAGCCTTCTGCAAATAGAGATATAAGGAATCAATTTGAAATACCTTGTTAATAGCGCTCAACAATCTGTTTGAGTAAACAGCTACTTGTGTTTCGTAAGGGCTATGTTTTCTAAATCCGTGTTAATTGGGTGTCAGTATACCGTTCTCCTCGAGGTAATTAATTATGTTCGAACCAGTGTACGTTCCACAATCCTGCTGAATATCTACGTTAATGATAAAACCCTGTAATTCAATGGCTCACTCCTGTTGCTTTTCTTGAATCTTGGTGTGACCTGTGCAATATTCCAGTCTTTGGATACGGATATTCCGACGTGAGACTGGTTAATATGACTGTTAAAGTATGGAGCTACTGCATCAGCATACTCTGAAAGGAACCTAATTGTTGTACAGTCTTTGACTGGGAGACTTGACTGTCTTGGTGATTTAAGTTCCTACATTACCCCGTGGAAATCTACTTCTACGTTACTAATGTTGGCACCTGTTCTTGATTCGAATTCTGGAATATTTAATTCACCTTTTTTGGTGAGGGAATGTTGGAAGGCAGTGTTTACATAACTTTGCTCTCTCATCGATAGTATTTCCGTTACAATGGAGCAGAAAAGGCACTGATTGAGTCTTGAAACTAACATACTTTACATGCGACCAAAATCTCCCTTGATTTTTTGCCAGGTTTCGAGACAAAGTTTTGTTGTGGAAACTACTATAAGCATCCCGGATTGAAGTCGGCGATAAATTTCGCGCTTCTGTAAAAGATCGCCAAGCTTGGAGATTTTGCTTTCATTTAAATGTGGCATGCTTCTTTCGTTGTTTCTGCTACACTGTTCTGACCCGTTCTGTTTACCACGGGGGATCAGCGCCATCATTTGTTAATTTATGTGGTATAAGTATCTCCATTGTTGTCGATACTTTTTCTTGGGATTGAAGCCACATCTGGTCTACACTTACAATGATAATTTGGAAGGAGTGGAAACTGCCTCTCGGGAAGGCGTCACCCGAATTTTTTACTGCTTTTTTCGAATGCGTAAAATTTTCATTTATTTTTGAAGGATTTGAGAGCTACGGTATTCACTCTTTTCATGACAACCCTGTGTTCTGTAAGCTCTGTATCCGTTTGGATGCTCGTTATTAGCTCAGGATTAATTGTTGTTAAGAGGTCAAGTGTGTTTTCATAACCGTTTAGTGTTCGAGTGGGCTCATGAGCTAACAGCTCGAAATAATTTTCCGAGAATGCGTTTAACACACTTTCAGATGAAGTTTTACATCCGGATTAGAAAATGTATTTCCGGCAGCATATCAAGAGTTAACTGAAGTCAGCACCAACTATAATTGTATGAGTTCGGAACATGTTTGAAATTAGACTCAACTTTTGTTTGAGACATTCATCAATTGTTTTCATCTGAGTTGAGAGGTAGCTAAAAGGATTCAATTATTATTTTATTCCAGTAGCCAAGAATGACCTCACCTTTCCCAAATATTGTCAATGTATGCACTCTATGATTTTGTTGTTTACTATTATGTTGATAGATACTTATATAAATTAGTCAATCATGAAACCTCTCGAAATAATATATTCAGGCATTGAAAAATGGTGAATCACATCACTAAACAAAGAACCGTATTACAACCACTCTCTCTCTTTCTCTCCATCTCTCTCTCTCTCTCTCTCTCTCTCTCTCTCTCTCTCTCTCTCAGATTAAGTTCTAACATTCAATGTTTCAGAATGTTTTCCAGTGAGACTATATCTGCAATAAATCCGCAAACATTAATAAACAGAAAACGAGTATTATGCACCAAACAGACAGAAGAGGTATGTATTTTGTTATCGAAAGGTAATCAATATTTTCGCAAATGGTCGCGTCCCCCACATCAGGTTTTCGGTTGACATTTATTCGAACTTCCGTTATCCAATAACTTTACGGTCCATTGTGATTCATTCTCAGAACATTCCTCTCCCAGTTGCCTCATGCCTGGAATGGAGGAGTGAATGTACACGACCTGTACTTTATAATGTAGTTCTAGTTTACCTATAGCTGAATAACTATCCGAGAGCCGGCCGGAATGGCCGAGTGGTTCTAGGCGCTTCAGTCCGGAGCCGCGCGACCGCTACGGTCCCAGGTTCCAATCCTGCCTCGGGCATGGATGTGTGTGAAGTCCTTAGGTTAGTTAGGTTTAGGTAGTTCTAATTTCTAGGGGACTGATGACCACAGCAGTTAAGTCCCATAGTGCTCAGAGCCATTTGAACCATTGCTGAACTATCCGAGAAAGCATCTCAATAACCGTATACAACAGGAATGTTATTTACGATAGAAATTGTAGCCATAGAACGGTTATGTAATATAGCTGTGCTGGGAAAAGATGGTAAAAGAAATCCCGTAATTTTTATGTTCTCTTTTACCCTGGCAGGAGCTTTTTTAAAATATTTCTTTGTGGAAGACAAACAACCATTTGTGTGCGCGTCTGCCTCATTCAGTGCCTTGTAAAAATTAACAAGGGGACGCCTTAGGTTCTTCTGGATCTAACTTTCGTCTCGTCGCAGTCCACCTTACAGCAGTCCTACTAAACTATCCGGAACGAGACCCAGAGAAATGTCACCACCTCCGAATCAACCTGCAATTGTTACTGGCGGTGGTGCAGCAGACGAGCATGTAGGAATCTCCGTTACACTTCCGGTGTTTCTTGGAGTCAATGCCACCACATGTCACTACCGTCATCTAGACGGAAGAATTTAAGAAAGACCTGTTTTTAACATCCCATCGACGGAGGTCATTCGGCCAGCAGCACGAGATCAGATTGTGGAAGGTATGGCAGTCCTTTTATACCGTTCAGGCACTCACTAGTCTTGATGGAACGTTTTTTGACAACCAACGGGACTGTAGTCACCTAGGGGCACTGACGACAACTTACCGGGCTGGGGTTATGCCACATTAATATGTGACCTAAATTATTATCATCGTAATGTTTGCTATCTCACAATAATAATCCAGTCCTGAATTATTAACTTTGCCTCACTGCTCAGTACTTGGCGAGGACATGGTTATTAATACGATAAACCATCACTCTAATAAAAGACCTCTTCTACACACAGTAAACACAATGGAATTTCCGTAAAATATTTCTCCCTCTCAGTCACGACGGTCAGTCAATTCTGACTTTGAACAGACTCACTGCTCATCATATCCATCTATCAAAACACCGCTGTAGTATCAACTATAAATTACAGTCACTACAGGTTAAATTCAACAGAAATGTATGTGGTTTCGAATTCATTACAGTAATGCCCCACTTAAAACAGTGACTGTAATAGATTCATGATGACTACAAACATATCGCTTTGCACTCAGTATAATCCGTGCCTGTATGGGAGATGAGATCTTTACAGACTGACCTGCAGATCGGAACAGAACCTTCTTGCAGCATTTAAAAAAATCTCAATCTGGTCCCTTTGGCCGCTGCGACAAACCCGCCCGGCAGTCGGCTGCACGCTGCTAGCGGTCAGTTACTCGGTCACCAGTCGTTTAATTAGGAGTAGCACCCCGCAACTTACACTATGCTTTCTGCAACATACGGGCTATATCACTTTCTATTGACACACGGAATGTCACCCTTGTCCGGACAGTGGTTGCCCACTCAGGCTATCTATGTAACATGTCACATCATGAAGTGCCCACACAGCGCGACGTCCACGTTAACTAGTTACTGATGGCCGATGTAAGCGGTACATCATCAAGGATGTCGAAATTAATTGGTCGTGGCCCTTGAAACTAAACATCTCGGCTTTCACCGTAAGCGATTTAGGTATTTGAATTGGATGTTCTGACCGTAATTTGAACAGCCCTCCTCTCGAATATCCGTCTCGCTTGCATGAGTCCTACTTCTTAACAGGTAGGTTGTAATACCAGTAATCGATAGATTAATGTACATTGCGTAGAAGTTCTCTGCTGACATTTTCCGCTAGTTAATCTGCATAATAAGATCTTTGTGAAAATAATTAATAATTACTTTAATTATTTTAGAGTTTTGAGAATTTGTATTGTAACTCTACCCCTGTTTTTATATGTAATACTCTGTGAATGAATTAATTTGTAAAATCTCTGCACGTTTTAATGGTCCATAAATTAGAAAGAACCAGTAGCAAAGCCCCGCCGCTACTGAAGTAATTTGGCGAGACTAGGAGAGGTGGACATGGAGCGCAAGGTGCTTGATTCCCTTGTGGCGAGTGACATATTCGAGTTCTGATTGTGTTACTGAGTGGTCTGCCTTGGTCAGCTATTGTAGTTAATTAGGGGTATAAATTGAGACAATAAGAACTAAATGAGGGTGTGGCTAACATAAACAACCATGGTAGTTTACTCCAAATTTAACGCCACTCCATTTTGCACAGCCACACCACCTTCAGCAGTACTACTATCTAAATATTTACATCCAAGGGACCAGGTAGTATGTATGGAATAATAACTTTTTAAGGAATTTCTGACATATGTGTGCACACCTGTGATTATACCCAGTCCAAATTCTACACAGGGTCCTTACAAATGAATTAATTCAGAGTTCCCTGCCTTTATTAAACTGACATTTTTGGAAGTAAAATATTTTGCAGTTTTTGTGAACTTTGTGAGGTTTGGCTTGTTTTCTGTACAGTAGTCAAGGATTTACTCCATATAAGTTTCCATCTTAAAGTTTCCTAAAGTGTGTTCATAAAGAAAGCTTTTCATTAAATAAGCAGCTGCCATTATAATAATCAATGGAAAATATTTAAAGTGCTTATAGCTGTCTGTAAGTAAGAGTTATGCAAGGCAGCAAAATTATTTCACTTTGATCAGGTTTGTAAATTTGTAATTGTTTGTTTCTTTGTTTATGTTGTCTTAAAGTAGTTTTTTCATGTTGTGCAGCCATTTGCAAAGTCAGATTGACTCTGAGTCCAGTGAGAGGCTAGTTGCTATGTCCCCTTGATAACTTCTGAACTAATTTCGCATTACTCATGATACTTAAATTTGTTACTAAAAGTATTTCCCACTTTCTTGATATTGTGTGTTACTATTTACTACTGATCGTAGTTCTTCAAACCATGTCACTGTAATGGACTCCATATACTACATAACTTTTGTGATAAATGAAAGTAAATGCTCATTATGGGCAAGTGTAGCAATAATTACAATAATTTATTCTGCACCAAAACTTTTCTTAGAAGGGATGACTGTACTGGCTATTTGTATAGTGTACCTTCGTGTTCAAATTTATGAGGCTCATAGTAATTTGTACTGCTTCAAAATCATCTCTTTTGTGATAGTTAATTAAGATAATAGTAGTTCATGTTACTACTAGTTAGACTTAGTAGTTTCACATGTCCTTCTGCATTTGTTTGTTATACTGTATAGTAATTGTTATTGTGAGACAGTTTGTACTGCTGTATTTACTGGCCATTGTATGTCCTGCGTAAGGATTAGCTGTAGTATTGTTTAGTAGGGCAAGTTACTGTATAATATTGAGAGCAAGTGTGTTAGGAGAGATTGGTTACGGTATCAAGTGAGATTACTTTCCTTAGGTGAAGATTATACCCGCTTAGCCATAAAACGTGATACCGTATGCCTAATCGGGACGGCGACCGCGGTTACAGTTAACTTTCGTATTAGCAGAACGTCAGCTCAAAGGCCGTTTGCTTTGCTGTTGCTACTGCTTCGCTTGCTTACGAAAACATAGTCCGATTCCTTGTCATTAGGTACAGTCACAGGTCGACTGAGCCTTCACAGAAAATTAACATTATCGGAGATTGCCAGTTTAGTAAAGGCCGGTACTATTGCAAGGTATCTGTAATGCAGTCGCTACTAAGTGTGGATTGCCTTGTGGGCCATTAACAGACACATTCGGAAGTCACCAGGCAGTGGGTAGCATTCAAGAAACTCGTCTCTTGGAATGGGCGCCCTTGTCGCTTAACTGGTTGTCGCTCAGCCTATCGCAGTTGACTAGCAACAAGTGTCAGGCTATAAACAGTCCTGCGCTACGGTGAAATACAACCTCCTTGGTCAGATTGCTCCCTGAGGAGTAGCAGGCCATAAAGATAAAGGGAATACCGCCCACAAGAACTGAACTGCCTCCAGCCCGCTGCCATTGCGAGGAAACCACGACGACGGCACCTAGAGTCTACGTTTTAACAATTACGACTGAGCAGGGAGGGGGAAAGTTATGACGTGCCAATGGTAGGCGATACTTTCTTCTGCAGTTGCAGATTTTCTCAGAACCGTGACCGGTCTAGTCAGTCTTGTCCCCACCTCCCACTAATATGCGTTACAGCTGTCATGGTAGGCGGTAACTGTTTTAAAATATTTTCATTAGGTTTTCATAACATTTTGGCATCACGTGTTTTAACTTGTTATAACTTTGATTTAAAAAATTTGTATAGTTATTTACCCAAATTATAAGCAACTCTTACTGAGGAATAAGTGGGCGGCTACAAAATATTACTACTAACAGATATACATAAGTAGGTGGTAGGTAAAAAAGGTTGACTACCCCTGCTCTAGCGGAACAAGTACACCGAAGTATATATATTGATGAGAACTGTTAGACTGGTTCATAAGTGCATAGCGTTTTCCATAAGGTTAATAAATACAAAACATATCTATAACAGAGATTTCAGTCATCGATAATATATTCTCATTCAGTATTTGCAACCCACTGCCACCGCTGGAGCAGCTTTCCGATTCCGTGACGCTTGGGTTTGAGGCGAGGGACTAGTCGAGACATGTTCGTAGTGCATTTTGGTCCGGGAAGGAAGTTCCTTGAACGGTGCCCGATAGAGAGTGCAAAAGGTAAAAACTGAGGGCGAATGATCGGGTGAACAAGGTGTGTGTGGAATGAGTTACCAAACCAGCTCCTGTATCGTGTTATTTGTCGGTGTAGCAGACCGTGGGTGGACGTTATCTCAGAGTGGCATCACGTCACGCAGTCTTCTTGGTCGTTGGTCTCGGAGTGCGTCTGCAAGACGTCTCAGCTGTCGACAGTAAATGTCAACAGTTATGGTTACACCTCAGGGAAGCAATTCCATGTACACATTACGGTTGCTGTTCCACCAGATGCATAGCATTATCTTTTGTGGATACGCACAAGCCTTTGTACAGACAGTTGATGCTTTGTTTTGGCTCCGACACTGCGTTCCTTACCCTATGTTTTTTATAAAGACACCGCTTCCCGTCACCAGTGACGATACGTGATCGGAATGGTAGGTGTTGTTCACGAAGCAGTTCATGATGAGCAAGCAGAAACGCGCATATAGCCACCCACAGATTTTTGTGATTTTGGCTTAGGGCCTGCGGTACCGATTTTAAAAACTTCGCCATTGCATGCAAACGTCGCACGATGGTGGAATGACCACGGTACATCACACTTGCCAGTTCTGGAGTACACTGACCTCGACCATTGTGGATGAATGCGTTTAAACGATCTTCATCAAATTCAGAATTTGCTGAACCTGGAGAGTCACTAATGTTAAAACGACTCTCTTTAAAACTATAACACCCTGTTCTAGCCGTGCTCCGTCTAATTGTATCATCCCAACACGGCTCAAACGGGTCTGGCTGCCTCCGCTACTGTCACACCTCTACTGAACTAGGACAGAAGAATACGTCACGAATGCTGCGATTTCTCCACTTGGCACTCCACTTGCTAGAGTCCACAGCTGTACACAGCATCTCCAAATCACAAAATGACATTATGTGAACTCAAGTAGCAACAGTGAACTACAAATAATACTGACTGTCGATAGGCCGAGCGGCTATAGGCGCTTCAGTCTGGAACCGCGCGACTGCTACGGTCGCAGGTTAGAACCTTGCTTCGGGCATGGATATGTGTGATGTCCATAGGTTAGTTAGGGTTTAAGTAGTTCTAAGTTCAAGGGGCTGATGACCTCAGATGCTAAGTTCCATAGTTCTCAGAGCCAATTGAACCATCTGACAGTCGATAAACAAACCCATGGCAACCGGAATACCCACAAGCAAAACAAAAATGATGCACCAATCTAATACTATCAGCTAAAGAATTCTGATACTGATGCATTATGTTCAGTTTTTAAACAAAGCATGTACAAATTAGTACAAGACAAAGAAAGTTGATAGTGACTTCTGGCTTCACACACACGTAGATGGATTAGAAAAGGGATTTTAAACTAAAGTTATAACCGATGGAATGCAGTTCTCAACAGACCTTATAGGCACGGAGATAACTAGTGGAATTTTCAAAAATACCTTGCAAAATAAGAAAAATTTTGACGGTCAAAAGATGTACGTTTTTGACTTGTAATGTACTATATGTCACTGAACGGATAACACAAATTCTAGTTGCAGGTAGCCTACCTAACGGCGTTTAGAGGCAACGAACATTTCGTTCACAGTATTTCACGTAAATATTGAGCGAATTTAAAAATTTGAAATGCTGTCATAATCTACTCACCAACAGCTATAATATTACAGTAAAAACTCTGTAAGTCAAGTATTAAAGTTCGAAATCGTGCATGTGTCTTGAGGCAGAGTAACTCAATGCGCGCAAATTACCCAGACAATTTTCGTCCAGTGTTTGGGAGTGCAGCTACTTAAGGTCTTCCAAAGTGCCTTACAAATAATTTGAAGCCTTATCGAAACCTTTTCTCGCAGCCCATCTCCCCCCCCCCCCCCCCAAAAAAAATAGACATTGAAAGGAAAAAAGTTTATTCCTTAGTAAATTTTCTCCATTCAAGCAGTAAATCCTTAGCATTAAGCACGACGTTTTAATTTCCTGCTTCTTTGTTACTAACACAATGCACAACACATTTTGTAGACAGTAGCCAAATAAGTCACTCAAAATATCTGCTAAATTATATCATTGTACGTCACGCAGTTCAGGAGAAATTACATTGTAAACACTGAGATGCGTTAAAAACTAGCTTTCCCTAGTTTATTAAGGTAAACCGAAGCTTAAAAAGCAGTCAACTCTACCCTGACTCGCTGCAGTGAATGAATAATTCGATCCCACATGGTCTCTACTCTGGCTCTGACGCGTGCATACACACACACACACACACACGCAGGACTCTTTCTTATTCAAGTTCAGTCTGTTTGCTTAATATCTACCTGAACTCATAAATAACTTTAGTGATCCTTTGCACGGTCTCTCGTTTTCCCCTGCTATTACAACCAGTATATCTACTCACACACACATTCATACCTCATAACAGCACACAAATGCAGAACGATGAAGTAAATGATATAAATTATTTTAGTAAATCATTTAGTTAGTGTTGGCTGCTGGATACTGCCTGGAGTGTCTGTGATCAGATTTTAGTAGAACCACGAAACATCAACGTTACTGTTCGAATTCTTTAAAAGAAAGGTACAACTGTTTAATCTGTTATAAACCTTTTAAAACTTGTAAAACTTTACTAAACAACTTCAGCATAACTAATTGAATATGTAATGAAACTTTATGGAAAATAAATATCAGAGAAGTAACTGCTGTACACAGTTGCATATATACCAAGTACTGACCACACGAATTTATTCCTACAGTTTTGAAAAGTCAGCTAATATAACTTTTGTTAATTAGTTGCTGCTGAAAATAGTTGTTTCTTGTATGTCATGCATCAGAGTTTACGTAGCAGCGCATTGACGTGAATGCTTTTCTGTGTTGTTATTTTGAGGACCACAGTTCCAAAGACGTGCTCTCATCCTACCTGATACAGTTATTATTGAAGGAGGCAGGAGATGTCTTATTGCCAAGATGGCGGTGGAACAGGATGCTGACATTATGGCACTGACTCAAGATTCTAACTTCGTAAAATACGTAAAAATATTTCTTTCTAAAATTAAACTTCAAAATTCAAATCAGTAACATGATGCAATAAACTTCTAATAGAAAACGGATTAATAAGGTGTTGATGTGGTTTGTGCCTAAAACACGCACTGCATGTTTTATCAACGCATCCACACAACTGATTTATTTGATCGAGCTCCGTGCACTATTTATTCGAAGTTTCACTCAAACGTACTATGCCCTTACACCGTAAATCTGTACTGATCGAAACTGTTTGATGATAACGTAAGTCCGTATTGCACATGCATACTCTGATTAAAACAGTTCGAAAGTTCGCTACCTGTCCTCCACAATCTACAGTTCGAATAAACGCTACAAGTCGTTGAATAATAAACTCCACTAAACTCCACTCTCAGCTCATCCCACTTCGATCAACTTCAGCTTCATGGATTCAAGTCCAGACTCCATTACGTTGCTCTGCTCCTCAAAACAGCGCCGCCTCTGCCGTCCGACATCATGCGATTCTAGATCCTAGCTCTCGTCATTTCTTGATATAGGAAATTCACCTTAAATTAACTCTGCTTCTTATTCAGTCAACTGAACAGCTTCTTCGCTTACTGAGCCGTCTTCACTCTCTCTTAGTGTTTCGTATATCCGAAGTTTAATCAAGATTATGAACAAACGTTCCGCCAAGACAGCATTGCTAGGACTTACACAGCGTTCTTCCTTGCGTCTGATAATTTTCCAAAAGTGTTTCAGTTTAACTTCACCTTATCACCGTTCGCCTTTCTCCCTCTGCTCGAAGCATTACAGTCCGAACCTTGACTTGAAGAACATCTTATTCCCACAATGCATAAACAGATACCCTCTCAACGTGCTTCCGTGACACAGATCATCTTTCCGACTCCTACTTCGTCTTCGCGTTCATTTTTCTTCACACAAATATAAATTTTCTGCTACTGGACATAGTACTATATTTACACAAATACACGAAAGTTACATTAGCATTCCACAAATTACAACAAAAGTGTACATTTACAGACAGTACTTCTATATCTCTCTACATATAAAGCATAATGTGTGTCTTGAAGGGAGGATATAAGATGAACATAAACAAAAGCAAAACGAGGATAATGGAATGTAGTCGAATTAAGTCGGGTGATGCTGAGAGAATTAGATTAGGAAATGAGACACTTAAAGTAGTAAAGGAGTTTTGCTATTTGGGGAGTAACATAACTGATGATGGTTTAAGTAGGGAGGATATAAAATGTAGACTGGCAATAGCAAGGAAAGCCTTTCTGAAGAAGAGAAATTTGATAACATCGAGTATAGATTTAAGTATCAGGAAGTCGTTTCTGAAAGAATTTGTATGGAGTGTTGCCATGTATGGAAGTGAAACATGGACGATAAATAATTTAGACAAGAAGGGAATAGAAGCTTTCGAAATGTGGTGCTACAGAAGAATGCTTAAGATTAGGTGGGTCGATCACATAACTAATGATGAGGTATTGAATAGAATTGAGGAGAAGAGGAGTTTGTGGAACAACTTGACTAGAAGAAGGGATCGGTTGGTAGGACATGTTCTGAGGCATCAAGGGATCACCAATTTAGTGCTGGATGGCAGCTTGGAGACTAAAAATCGTAGAGGGAGACCAAGAGATGAATACACTAAGCAGATTCAGAAGGATGTAGGCTGCAGTAGGTACTGGGAGATGAAGAAGCTTGCACAGGATAGAGTAGCATGGAGAGCTGCATCAAACCAGTCTCAGGACTGAAGACCACAACAACAACATAATGTATAGTGTACCTGTGTATGCCCTGGATCTCCTCCCAGGCCCCTGGATCGATTTCAGCCAAATTAGTGTCAATAGCTTCAGAGGAACAGATGGGAAGAGAATGTGTGAGGAGAAGATGGGCAGACATAGGGGCAGGAGGAGATGGACAGAAAGAGTTGTTAGAGAGGACGGGCTGAGGGGAGGATAAAATGGAGAAAGAGACGGGGGAAGACGAGATGGACCGAGGGTGAAAGAGAAGATTGACAGCGAGAACATATTTGGAGAAAAGAGGGAGGAGGAAGTGGGTAGAAAGTGGAGTTAGGAGGAATTGGGGATGTAGGGGGCACAGAGATGGTGGATGGAGAGGAGAGAGGAGAAGATGAATCAAGAGGAGAGGGCAGGAAGACATGTGTGCATTATACATATGTGACATACATCTATTACTTTGAGGAAGGAAGGGAAAGACATTGTTCTATTTCATGGTTTCTATAACAAAAGTCAACAAAGTACATTTTGAATCGACGTTACAACTATAGACAATAAAAAAGGAAGTGAGGGAAAATATCGTTCGAATCGGTCTTACACATGAGAAAATCTCCGCCATAGTTTCCTTAAAGAATCACGGTGTGGGGTTTATTGGTACATAAGAAGGGAGTATGATTTGGAAATAAATATGGAACAGTATAATATCTATACTTTCATGAGCATACACTTCAGGAGCTAGTACATCATTGTTGTTGTTGTTGTTGTTGTGGTCTTCAGTCCTGAGACTGGTTTGATGCAGCTCTCCATGAAGTACATGATTAGAACAGAGTAAAACTTCCACAATAAAGTTGCAATGTAAATGCCTGTATTGAGAGTCGATAACTTTTTCGATGATTTAAGACGCTCTTTGTTCTTTCTGCACACAGTCTCCACTCCTAATCAGTTCAGCATTTATCCATTGTGAGATTCCTACTCACCCACCTTACGGTAAGTATCTTCAGTGATACGCACAGGTTAGGATGTGAGCTACATTGGGTGTCACTTAATCTGAAAGAATTTCATTTTACTTCATTACGAAAGATTGTGCGTGTGTTTAGGCTCTCGATTTGTTTATTATTTACATGAGTGTTTCATGTATGTAATATATAGATATACCGCCAGGTCTATTAAACAAAGAAAGCAATGTGAACAAGAAACACATTGTAGAACGAATTTTCTCTGTTCCCGTCGTAGTAGAGATTCAAAATTGTTTTCCGTATATGTTTTGAATTCTAAACATTTTCTAAATTTCATCACGTGTATTTTCGTATTTGTGAGCAGCAGCTTTCCAACTGTCTTTTCTTTTCATTACAGTTTCCGTAGATATTGACTATTCACGTTGATATTACTGTAATTGTATCGCATTTATGAAAGACATGAAGCGCACCCTTTAACGGGTACATCAGAGTTACATGAATCAACGTAACTGAAATCCCTAATAGTGACCGCCAGTCAGATTGCAAACTTGTATATAGTTAACTATATTGAGAACGGCCATAGTAATTCTTGGACCGCTGTATTTTCAACGTATTTAAGAAAAGCGTTTCAGCATTCTGGAATAGGTATACATCCTGCACTGTTTGGCGAATTAAAGTTCTGGGAGAAGCTCGTGTACTTAGAAGAGAACGCATCTACTAACTACAGTATCTCCTTCTCTTGCTGACTTTTCCCTGGTGGCATTGAAACGCAAAAAGTCACATTCACTTACAGTAGCTCGCTTTCGTCCATTCCGCACCCAATACTGAGGCTCTTGTAAATATTTCTGTCCCAGAAATGTACTGCCGCAAACACTGCCGGGAAACAGTGCCGAAAATAAGGCTGCAATTCCTGTAGCCGGCAATGTTTGCTACACTGTCGGCAATACCCAATTTCTATGACCCGTACCACAACGAATGCTGCCTCTACTGACGGTACGATCACAGGTGCGAACCATTTACCACGTATTCGGGAGAAAGCTTTGCCAGCACCGCAAAGCACTTGTACCGAAGTTAGCTCTTTCTGCTGGTGACTGCAGGTCGTTAATAAAATCTAAAATATCTATTAAATGTCCAGCATCACTGGTCATGCCACAAAATTCTGCTGCTCTGTGTATGGAACTATCGTATACTCTGCATCTCAAGTGATTTTCTCAGCAACACAAAATAGGGAATGCCTCTTTTACCACAAGTCTTAATTACATTATTTTCATTTCCTAATTCCACCCGTTAGCATGTTTGCTTTTTTCGGAGCGAGAAAACTTTGGTTAAAAATATTACTCTTGAAAAATCGGACTACCTCGTGCCTCTGGGGAGAGTAGGAACAGTAGGGACAAAATGTTTCTAGACGTACGTGGCTAGTTCAGAAAGTTTCTAGAGTGGATTAATAAAATAAAGTGATAATTTAAGTCTCTGGTTCTAAAGCTTCAGGTCTTCTACATAATCGTCCCTCATTTGCATACAAAGCACCAAAAGTGTAAGAAAAGCACTTCTTTGGGTTGTTTTCTTGCGTCACACTTGCTTTAATGTCGTCGAAGTACTGACAGTGCATCTACTTCTGTATCTACAAAGATACTCCACAAGCCACATTACAGTGCTTTGCGGAGGGTACCCTGTACCATTAAAAGTCATCTCCTTTCTCGTTCCTCTCGCAAATAGAGCGGTGGAGAAATGACTGTCTATATGCCTTCGTGTCAGATCTTATTTCCCTTCGTCCTGACACGCAATGTGGGTTGGGTGCAGTAGAATCGTTCGGCAGTCATCTTCAAATGCAGATTCTCTAAAATTTCTGAATAGAATCGTCCGTCAGTCGTCTTCGATTGGCGATTGTCTAAGCTTTCTGAATGGCGTTTCTCGAAAATAATATCGCCTCCCCTCAGGGATTCCCATTTGAGTTCCCGAATCATCTCTGTAACACTTACGTGTTGTTCGAACCTATCGGTAAAAAAATCTAGCAGCCCACCAGCGACCTATATGCGGTTTTCTATACAGGTAAACCACTCTATCCTAAAATTCTCCCAGTAAACGGTAGTCGACCATTCGACTTCCCTACCACAGTGCCCACAAATTCGTTCGATTTCATATCACTTTGCATCGCTACGCCCAGATATTTAAACGTCTACACTGTGTCGAGCAGGACACTACAAATGCTATATCGGAACAGTGCAGGTTTGTTCTTCCTACTCATCCTCATTAATTTACATTTTTCCACATTTAGAGATAGATGATTCTAGAAATTTTCTCTAAGAGTTTTTATCTTCCTACAGTCACTCAACTTCGGCACCTTACCGTACACTACACCACCACCAGCAAACAATTACAGATTGCAGCCCACCCTTTCTGCCAAATCATATATGTATACACAGAATAACAGCGGTCCAATCACATCCCTCTGGGGCACCCATTACGATAATCTTCCCTCATCAACACTCGCCATCGAAGACAACATACTGGGTTCTATTACTTAAGAAGTCTTACAACCCTACCACTACTATTTAATTTAGTATGCTTTTACCTGAATAACAGAAAATTGTTATTGGAATTTACTTGGCGCGAATGCTGTACCCCAACAGAACAAAATCTTGTCACGGGAAAAGCCACGTATAACCCTCTTACTACAATTTAGTTTACTTTCAGAGTATTGTACACTATGAGAGGAAAAGGTAATCAATACCCTTTTTACCTGATTTGAACGTGTGTTGTGTCTAATTAATAAGTAAATCAGACTACTCACTTCGTTTCCTAAGATCTTACCTAGCGGTTAGATAGAAACACAATATGAATAAAAATATACTGAAGCTACGGCAACTCAGTTCCAAGTTCATTTTGTGGTTTAAAAAAAGTACTAATAGTCGCCAGCCTATAGAGGCAACGAAACAGTGAAGTATTAGAAGAACAGAAGCATGAATTTTGCTTACTTTCTTGCTACTGTTTAATTTGGTTCTTCAAATAAATATTACTCCACTTAAGCAATGTTGGACTACATCCTTATACATTACGTTGTTAAAAGATAAAAAGCCTAGTAGATAACTTTAAAGAAGCTAAAAAATTTGACCGCGGTGAGGGGGTGGGGGGGGGGGGGTGTCACCTTTAGTAAAGCGCTTTCCATAATCAACGAATTTAAATAAGAAAATCCATAGTTACTAAGGCACACGTTTTATACTGAACATTTCAGTTCAAGAAAACGTCTTTGTTATTGGAATTTACATTCAGAAGCTCTTACTCTTAGAACTAAATCTGTATTGTCATTTAATAGATCCTAGTAAGTTGGCTACATTCTGATTGAATTTTACGTAATCAAACCTTTACTATAGCACTTTTCAGTAGTTAAAAAGACACAAAACCAATTTAAACGGTGCTTCTTTACATTAACTTGACACTTTCTAACTCTGTAAAACAGGATACACGGATTAATCAAACACCAGTAGGGAACCATATATAAGTGTATGATTAGGATGAAATAACAGTTTCTTTAAAGTTCAAGAACGATTATTACCACACAGTTTAAATTAATGGTTCACGCTATACAAAAGTAAAAATACAAATAATCATATATGGTGGTTGTAGGGTTGGGTGTGGCGAACAATTATGATGGCTACACTACCCACAATACGGCCTGCAAGTGTCTTGCTATATGATCCCAATTTCTCTTCTCGGCGTCGTTCAGTGTTACATTCAGTAGCCCATCAACTCGCACGTATGCCTTAAACTGTTTGCAGTCTTCATCCGAGGCAATTTCGTGCAAATTTTCAGAAAAAGCTTCTCCTGCTGCTCTAAGGTGTTGCCTGAATCACTGCTACATACAGACTGGGTGACTTACTTCCCGCGCTTGCTCTAGGTAGTGCGCCAATTCGTCCTTGCCACCTTATCCACTCCCCAGAGCCACTTTCGTTACAAACAAAAGCACGATGGCCTTTACTTAACACTCATTTCTTACATTGTTCCTAACCGTGACCATTTCTTAAATTTTCGAATTTTCATCAACAGGAAAAATTTATACACAAGTATTTCTAAGCACAAAATGTCATCAGAAAATTATTTAACGTAATGAACAATTTACATAATATTTTACATACATTACTCACATACAATGGAAAGAATTTCAAACTCCAGTATAGCACACTTTACTTCACATGTACAGAAAATATAGTACCAATATGCGAAAATTTTAATGCAAAAAAATTATAAAAATATAAATGGACCATAAACAAAAGTATCATAGTCTCACACACCTGAGAACTTATTCCATATGCTCGTGCCTTCGTTAACAGCTTGCAATGGGGAACCGTGTCATATGCCTACGTGCAATCTAGAAATATTGCATCTGTCGGTTACTATTCAGCCATATTTCATAGAACATCATGCGACGAAGGAGCAAGCTGAGTTTAAATTGAGCGATGCTTTCTAAAATCATGTTAATTCATTAACTCAAGTTTCTCAGCGCTAAGGAAGTACGTTATATTCGAACCGAGAATACGTTCAAGAACTCAGCAGCAAACCGAAGTTAGCGATATTGGTCTGTAATTTGGTGGCTCCCTGCTTCTGCCCTTCTTATATAATGGAGTGACCTGTGCTTTTTTCCAGTTGCTTGGGACTCTGTGCTGGGCGAGCGATAAACAATAAATGCAGGCTAGGTAATGGGCTAACGCCGTACAGTACTCTTTGTAAAACCGAACTGGGATTCCATCCAGATCTGGTGATTTACTAACTTTCAAATCTTTCATTTGTTTCTGTACCGCAGAGTTGCTTATTACTTATACTATGTCGTCCATACCGTAATCTGCCCGATGGTCAAATGACGGTACTTTTGTACGATTCAGCCTTTCACGGAAACTTCTACACTTCATCGTTTTGTGGTAGGTTATTATTGATAACACCACGGCTCATAACTGGTGTAGGTTTTTCCAGCAAAGAACTGTACACGTTTTGCGTTTAAATCAAATCACGGCCGGCGTCCACGTGTTGTTTTTCTTCCGCAGTCAAGTAGCGAGGGATAAAGAATTTCCTCTTCTTCAAAACGTTCTGTAGAATGTCCAGAATACGTTATTTAGAGATGTTTCTCCACGGATTTTGTAACACTACGACATTGGCACACTGCGGCCGCATGTCTTCTACTTAACACTGCCTCCACACAACTGCCAGCGCAAAAGTACCTCTGTTATTTACACTTATGAGTTCGAGTTGCAACCATAGTTTCTGGACTGACATCGCTAGTAAGCCACGAGTAAATTGTCACGTAACTCTTTGGATGGGCGGTGTAGATGTTCTTATTAGCATTATGTAGACGGATAAGGATTGTTGTCTGAGTGACACGTATTGCAAAATGGTTTAATACTGTGGACCACGTGATGTCTAGGAGGTACTACAATGCTCAAAATTATCCGAACGATTTGAATTGCGTTCCGCTCGATTCCCACGCAAATATCGTACCTCTCTTGTAGATCCACCAATGTCTTTTCGATACAGTTTTGCTACACAAAATGGTGATTATATAGGGAAAACTCCTGTGTATGGCTGTCAATCAAGGCGTACAGTAATACCACGACATAACAAATATCTGCACAAAGATGGCGACATAGTCCTTAACGCCCTTTAAACTCAAATTTAATACAACAGATGACACTTGAAAAATGTTGCCACTGTGACTGATATATGAGACCTCCAACTGCATTCACTGTACCCCGTAGATCATTTCGTAGACCGTAGCCAAAACTGGACTTTCGTGAATATGAGATTTTGCAAGAACATCTGGGCTTCCAAAGCATTCTTGTTCTCTAAAAGATTTTCCATTCCGTCGTTCCCTTATCAGTTACATTTTTCGTAAGCTTTCTAATGAACGGAAACTATACCATCAACAGCGTAGGCCTAGTAACGGCTCCATATGCGTGATGACAACGTAGATCTATGTGCAGGTCGATACTCGTCTACTGCCCTTGTTACAAAGCACAGAGTGATGTTGAACATCTAAAGCATTCATGATTACATGTTGGATTTTTGAATTACATGCCTCCATTTTTTGTCTGCATACGATCCACACCTAGCACCTTAACCTATGCTAATGACGTTAGGTTGTCGTGCCTGACGAGACTTCTTCGTCATTACTGACTAGGCACGAGAACACATACAATATCTTATTTGTGACCCATATCGAGTTGCAAGTTTTTGAATTAAACTATAGAACGGAAATTTTTAATACTGGTGCGAAACTCTTATCAGGAGTCTACGTGTTCTGCTAACTAACCACAAAACAGGTTAAGTCTGTTTTGGGGATGTTCAAACTGAAATGACATCGTGTTAAGAATTTAAGTTGGACAGAGATTCGAACCCAGCACCTAATCGGATCGTTAAGCTGTAACAAGTTTCAGCTAGTAATAGCGAATATCCTGTTCAAGAATCACAAGAGGAGGAGGTATACTTGGAAAAGCCCGGGAGATACGGGAAGATTTCAATTAGATTACATCATGGTCAGACAGAGATTCCGAAATCAGATACTGGATTGTAAGGCGTACCCAGGAGCAGATATAGACTCAGATCACAATAGAGTAGTGATGAAGAGTAGGCTGAAGTTCAAGACATTAGTCAGGAAGAATCAATACGCAAAGAAGTGAGATACGGAAGTACTAAGGAATGCCGAGATACGTTTGAAGTTCTCTAACGCTATAGATACAGCAATAAGGAATAGCGCAGTACGCAGCACAGTTGAAGAGGAATGGACATCTCTAAAAAGGGCCATCACAGAAGATGGGAAGGAAAACATAGGTACAAAGAAGGTAGCTGCGAAGAAACCATGGGTAACAGAAGAAATACTTCAGTTGATTGCTGAAAGGAGGAAGTACAAACATGTTCTGGCAAAATCAGGAATACAGAAATACAAGTCGTTGAGGAATGAAATAAATAGGAAGTGCAAGGAAGCTAAGACGAAATGGCAGCAGGAAAAATGTGAAGACATCGAAAAAGATATGATTCTCGGGAGGACAGACTCAGCATACAGGAAAGTCAAAACAACCTTTGGTGATATTAAAAGCAACGGTGGTAACATTAAGAGTGCAACGGGAATTCCACTGTTAAATGCAGAGGAGAGAGCAGATAGGTGGAAAGAATACATTGAAAGCCTCTGTGAGGGTGAAGATTTGTCTGGTGTGATAGAAGAAGAAACAGGAGACGATTTAGAAGAGATAGGGGATCCAGTATTAGAATCGGAATTTAAAAGAGTTTTGGAGGACTTACGGTCAAATAAGGCAGAAGGGATAGATAACATTCCATCAGAATATCTAAAATCATTGGGGGAAGTGGCAACAAAACGACTATTCACGTTAGTGTGTAGAATATATGAGTCTGGCGACATACCATCTGACTTTCGGAAAAGCATCATCCACACAATTCCGAAGACGGCAATAGCTGACAAGTGCGAGAATTATCGCACAATCATCTTAACAGCTAATGCATCGAAGCTGCTTACAAGAATGATATACAGAAGAATGGAAAAGAAATTTGAGAATGCGCTAGGTGACGATCAGTTTGATTTAGGAAAAGTAAAGGGACGAGAGAGGCAATTCTGACGTTACGGCTAATAATGGAAGCAAGGCTAAAGAAAAATCAAGACACTTTCATAGGATTTGTCGACCTGGAAAAAGCGTTCGACAATATAAAATGGTGCAAGCTGTTCGAGATTCTGAAAAAAGTAGGGGTAAGCTATAGGGAGAGACGGGTCATATACAATATGTACAACAACCAAGAGGGAATAATAAGAGTGGACGATCAACAACGAAGTGCTCGTATTAAGAAGGGTGTAAGACAAGGCTGTAGCCTTTCGCCCCTACTCTTCAATCTGTACATCGAGGAAGCAATGATGGAAATAAAAGAAAGGTTGGGGAGTGGAATTAAAATACAAGGTGAAAGGATATCAATGATACGATTCGCTGAAGACATTGCTATCCTGAGTGAAAGTGAAGAAGAATTAAATGATTTGCTGTACGGAATGAACAGTCTAATGAGTACACAGTATGGTTTGAGAGTAAATCGGAGAAAGACGAAGGTAATGAGAAGTAGTAGGAATGAGAACAGCGAGGAACTTAACATCAGGATTGATGGTCACGAAGTCAATGAAGTTAAGGAATTCTGCTACCTAGGCAGGAAAATAACCAATGACGGACGGAGGAAGCAGGACATCAAAAGCAGACTCGCTATGGCAAAAAAGGCATTTCTGGCCAAGAGAAGTCTACTAATATCAAATACCGGCCTTAATTTGAGGAAGAAATTTCTGAGGATGTACGTCTGGAGTACAGCATTGTATTGTAGTGAAACATGGACTGTGGGAAAACCGGAACAGAAGGGAATCGAAGCATTTGAGATGTGGTGCTATAGACGAATGTTGAAAATTAGGTGGACTGATATGTTAAGGAATGGGGAGGTTCTACGCTGAATCGGAGAGGAAAGGAATATGTGGAAAACACTGATAAGGAGAAGGGACAGGATGATTGGACATCTGCTAAGGGAATGACTTCCATGGTACTAGAGGGAGCTGTAGAGGGCAAAAACTGTAGAGGAAGACAAAGATTGGAATACGTCAAGCAAATAATTGAGGACGTAGGTTGCAAGTGCTACTCTGAGATGAAGAGGTTAGCACAGGAACGGAATTCGTGGCGGGCCGCATCAAACCAGTCAGTAAACTGATGACCGAAGAAAAAGCTAGCACATTCTAATACCAGATATCGACTTAACTTTCCAGTTGCGAGATGTCCGAAATTCAAGCCAAAAGAGTGAAAATATTTGCTGTATCAACAGTCAAACTTGAAACCTATCGCTGTAGTTACCTAGTGACAAGTTTTCCTGCGAGTTTCTTTCGCCAGTAGCGATATGTGCACATATGTGAGCTATAAATAACGTGACGAAAAGTTCTGTACTGACTGGAAGTCGGAGTCAGCACATATCGCCAACGTTTGACTGCACATGAAGAGGGTTAAATATCAAACTCTCTTCTACAGTAGGAGGGCAAGGGGGCGCTGGTGCATTTTTTTAGTGCAGGTTGCCTACTTCAGAGGCAAGTATGCACTTAGGGGCAAACCTATTGTTGTCCTTTGATTGACAGGTACTTAATGTATTGTTCTGCTAAAAGGATCCTTCCTTTTGATTGACCGGCACTTAACCTATTGTTTCCCTAACCACTCCCACTCCTCTCCCCCCTCAGGAAACCTCCCCTTCACTGCTACAGGTACACTTTCATGTCTGAGTTATTGGAATATCCCCTGTCACTACCATCAGTATGACTGACTACATAATTATGCTGATCAATTAATTATCCTCTCCTCCCTCCCACTCTGGTAAACCCCCTCCCCTCCCACCCTCTCCTCAGAACAAAACGGTGGGAAGAAGACTCAGTTGATAGATCATGTGTAGGGAAATCGGTTGCTGTGTACAGAATACTGTATAAACAATTTACACAATGTGTTGAATATATGGAGATGGTATACTGTTTATTTGAAAAAAATTCAGTTTGTACAGCATGGATTTCTCTTGCTTATCATTCTCTGCTGTTTGGAAAACAGCTAGTCCTTGCAAGAAGCAATTACGTGTGTGTGTGTGTGTGTGTGTGTGTGTGTGTGTGTGTGTGTGTGTGTGTGTGTGATGTGTTGGCAAATGTGCCAACACCTTGCAGATAGAGGAGGCCGAAATGCACGCTATCTAACGCAGACGGGCATGAATTCTGGAACAGGATAGGTAGTGAATTCTAATAAGAAAAGTATGCAGCTCCTCGAATACTTATCTTTTAATTGTTCATTGTTTTACAACGTTCTTGATGAGACATTTCATACGGTAACTATCAAACTATGTAAGGCTAATGGCGCCTTGCTAGGTCGTAGCCATGGACTTAGCTGAAGGCTATTCTAACTGTCTCTCGGCAAATGAGAGAAAGGCTTCGTCAGTGTAGTCGCTAGCAAAGTCGTCGTACAACTGGGGCGAGTGCTATTCCGTATCTCGAGACCTGCCTTGTGGTGGCGCTCGGTCTGCGATTACACAGTGGCGACACGCGGGTCCGACATGTACTAAATGGATCGCGGCCGATTTAAGCTACCACCTAGCAAGTGTGGTGTCTGGCGGTGACACCACAGTGTGTGTGTGTGTTGGAGCTTTTGGGCGCTCAACATCGGGGTCATCAGCGCCCTGACACACATTAAAAGGAACGAATGTGGACAGACCTAATAAAACTGAAAAACACACTCAAAGAAAGCAGGAAAAGAAGGAAAATACTACATAAGTTAGTAAAACCGAAGGAAAGGGAAAACATAGCAACAAGAATGCCATACAAAATTGTCATTGGCTGGCCACTTACATAAAATATCGGCGAGCTTGTCACACAGTGAGCAAATTAAAATCCTCTCCCTAAAATCTTTGTAAAAACATTTGACATGGCACAGAACTTTAAAACTTTAGCCACATTCGTCCGAGTGTTGCCTAAAAGAGATGGCAGGTCCGCTGGCAAGTCAGCCGCGGCCCGCTGGTCAGAAAATAAAACACAATCCAATAAAACGTGGCGCACAGTGACCTGAACGCCACAAGCACCTCAAAGTGGAGGGTCCTTCCACCGAAGGAGGAAGCCATGCGTCATAGGGCTGTGGCCTATGCGAAGCCGTGTGAGGAGAACCTCGTCCCGTCGATGGGGCTGAAAGGAAGTACACCACACACGCGTTGTGGGCTTGACTATACGGAGCTTATTGTCAGTCACTTCCAGCCACTCATCCTCCCACCGACGCATGACTCGTGAGCTCAACAGCGAGGTGAGTGCTTGCAGGGGGATAGCACACTGAGATACTTGTGGGGCGAGACACGCCTCCTTGGCTGCGAGATCTGCCCTTTCATTCCCAGCAATGCCGACATGCCCCAGAACCCAGTAGAAAGCTACAACCCTTCCCAGTCGTTGTAGTCGGAGGAGGGCATCCTGGATGGTCTGGACTATTTTATCTGCCGGATACAAACGGTGCAATGAATGAAGGGCACTGAGTGAATCGGAACAGACCAGAAATTTAGGAGAGGAAGAATGTCTCATCTGCTCCAGTGCCCACAAGATCGCAGACAATTCTGCATCAAAGACAGTAAAAATCTGAGGCAGTCGGACGTGGAGGACACAATCCGGAAAAACAACTGAGCAACCAACGGAATCCCCTTGTTTCGACCCATCCGTAAAAACAGCTACATAGTCGTGGTGCACAGATAAAATGACAGAAAATGCTGCATTAAAAACGGTGGCAGGAGCATAATCTCTCTTGTACTGCAATAAATCTAAAATCACTCCGGGGCTCTTCAGTAACCAGGGTGGCAGGCGGTTAAAACCCTGGATTTGGGGTTGTACAGATTCCACACCGAGCAACTCTAGCACACGTTGCACACGGATCCCAAACGGCAACGTAGCCTGGGGGCGGCGGAAAAAAAGGCGGTCCAGAGGTGGATGGGCAACAAGATGTTGAGCAGGCGAGCTGGGAGCTCCAAGAAACTTACAAGCCCGGCGCACCAGCAGGAGCTGCCGCCGGATGGTAAGTGGTGGTTCGCCAGCCACAGCACAGAGGCTGGGTACGGGACTGGTCCGATAAGCACCCGTGGCCAGTCGAATCCCAGCTTGGCGGACAGCGTCAAGGATCCACAAATACGACGGCCTCGCTGACCCATATACTGTGCACCCATAGTCCAGCCGTGAACGCACAAAACCTCGATAACCTCGATAAAACTGAAGGAGACGCGCCCTGTCCGCTCCCCAAGACCCGTGGCTGAGGCACTTAAGGATGTTCAGTGCCTTCAGCATTCTGGCTTTCAAGTCACATAGGTGTGGCAGCCATGACAACCTGGAGTAAAAAATGAGGCCCAGTAACCACACTGTGTCTCTAAAATGTAGGACAGTATCCCCCATATGCAAGGCAGGCAAAGTAAAAAGACGACAAGAACGATTAAAATGAACACAAACACACTTATCGGCAGATAACCGAAAACCCGTCTTTGCAGCCCACTCCTCTAACCGCCGCACTGTTGGCTGCAATTGACGGCTCGCGGTTGCATCACTGGAGGAGGAACAGAAAACAGCAAAGTCGTCCACAAACAAGGAGCACTCTACTGGACTCCTCACTGTAGACGTTATACTGTTGATGGCTATGGCAAAGAGGGTAATGCTTAAAACACTGCCCTGAGGGACTCCGTTCTCTTGCTCAAAGCGATCAGACAGTGTGTTACCAACGCGGGTCCGAAAAAACCTCTGAGACAGGAAAGACCGAATGAAAATGGGGAGGCGGCCACGAAAGCCCCATTGATGCAGTTGTGCAAGAATACAGTGTCTCCAAGTAGTATTATATGCCTTACTGATATCAAAGAAGATACCGATACAGTGATGCTGACGGAGGAAAACCTGCTGAATAGCCGCCTCTAGGAGGGTCAGGTTGTCGACCGTGGACCGAAATTTTCGGAATCCACACTGAAAGCGGCTAAGGAGCTGTCTGATCTCTAGCAGCCAGACCAGCGACGGTTAACCATCCGTTACAGGGTCTTTCCGACACAGCTTTCGGCAGTCGCACGGTAGCGACGAAACGCTGGATCCTGGGTTGCAGTGGCAGTACTTTGTGCAAAATGCTCTGCCAGCGTCGGAGCAATGGATCTGGGTGTCGTTTGGACGCATCCCTCGTTCAGGACTGCAGCGATTGGTAGACGGCTGCGTTTACCGGAAATCCTCCGGATGGCTTCCCATACTTTTGTGGAACAAGTGGAACGGTTGATGGAGTCCAGGAACTCCTGCCATGACTTGCTCTCTTTAATGACACGGCGTGCCCTGGCTCTCACGATTCGAAAGGCGTTAAGACTGACCGCTGTTGGACGGCATTTAAATCGGCGAACAGCCGCACGCTTGTACCGGATGGCTGAATGGCACTCTTCTGTCCACCAAGGCACAAGGCGCCGCTTAAGAGTGCCAGAAGACTGTGGTATGGACAGGTCAGCAGCATGATGGATCACAAGCGTGATGTGATCCACCCATTCCTGTACGCTATTGTGGCGGTCAAAGACAGCCAACCAAGTGAACAGTGGCCAGTTAGCCTTGCCAATCATCCACGATGGTGGCCGCTGCTCCAGCAGTACACCATCCACGAGATGAATGCGGATAGGGAAGTGATCGCTGAAATGAATGTCGTCAATGACCTTCCAGTCAACAGAGTCGGTGGGGGTTGGAGAGAAGAAAGATAGGTCAATGGCTGAGAATGACCGTGTAGCAGTAGAGAAATGAGTCGGAGCAATTACGTGGGCAAACATGTTTCATAACCTAATGTTCGGCCCTGTACTCTGGGTGTCTTAACCAAATGTTTGGGCACTTAATCTATTGTTCTGTTGAGTGGTTTTCCATGTCCCCCTCATTCCCTTAAACTATTGCACTACCTATGATACCTAATTAAGTAATCAATTATGTCCTCCCACCATTTTCTGGTACACTTTTCGAATTTCACATGCTGCTGAACAAAATTTCTCGCGTATACGTCTCTGTCACCTAACCCCTTAAACTATTGTACTATGTTTTACATAAACTATATTCAAATTAGTATTCTGCCTCAAACTGCTGTTCTGCTCCATGTCACCCACTCACACACACACACACACCCTTAACTATTGTACCACTAACACCACATTGACACAAAAAAATTATGCAAAACAATGAAATCGATTTTCTTCAGATGAATTGGGTACTTTTTTTTAATTCGTGACATCCTATTGGCCTCAGAGTATTGCTCTTCTGTTTGGGGCCTTTGCCACTTAGATCTGATTCAGGAGAGTGAGAAGGTCCACAGAAGTATGGCAAGATTCAAGCTTGGTTTATTTAGCTGTCACGAACGTGTTACAAATCTCATTGGAAGTTTGAAGTGGAACTCACTGGCAGAGAGACAATGGGTTAAAGGAAGGGGCTGCTAACTAAATTCCAAAATATTATCTTCGCCGAGAATTTAGAGCATATATTATTACCACAAACTTTCGTATCACACAATGATCAACATTCAGAGATAAGAGAAATTAGAGCTCGTTCTGAGGCAATCAGAGAGTCGTTTCATCCTCGCATGATCCGCAAGTGGAACTCACTTGCAGAGAGACAATGGGTTAAAGCAAGGGGCTGCTCACTAAATTCCAAAATATTATCTTCGCCGAGAATTTAGAGCATATATTATTACCACAAACTTTCGTATCACACAATGATCAACATTCAGAGATAAGAGAAATTAGAGCTCGTTCTGAGGCAATCAGACAGTCGTTTCATCCTCGCGTGATCCGCAAGTGGAACACAGCTGAGAAAATCCTGTCGAAATACGTGTTCACTTAGGTACCGTTGCTGGCATGATTTCGCATAGGCTCCAGTGCCAAGAGTGAAAGAGACGTTGCAATGCTTCCCAATAGGACAGGGTGCACGTGTCAAACTGCTGCTGCTGCCGGTGTGGGAGCACCATCTCCCCCTTTTCTTCTGCAGACGAGACTTTCTATGGGAAAATTATGCTGCA
This sequence comes from Schistocerca piceifrons, assembly GCF_021461385.2. Taxonomy (NCBI): domain Eukaryota; kingdom Metazoa; phylum Arthropoda; class Insecta; order Orthoptera; family Acrididae; genus Schistocerca; species Schistocerca piceifrons. The sequence goes on along the minus strand of NC_060138.1, from coordinate 55,445,809 downwards.
CTACTCGCTACATTGTACTGACACCTAAATTCGGCAAACCTACAGATCATCAAATACATGCTAAATTCACAAGAATATTGGAAGCCAGGAACATATTTACCAGCCTAACTACAATTAAATATTACGATTGCTGCTGTAGTCTGACACCGATCGATGTACGGATAATGTTGTAAGTGGGATCCTTCTGCGTTGACAGCGCTTCGCATTGGATCTCTGACAGCGCTTTATTTATAAGAGACTCTGTGGCTGGTCGGTCTCGTTGTTGTAAGCTAATCGCCAGTGGTGTTGGACAGTTGGAAGTTGGTCGCCAGCAGTGATGGAGGTACTGTTGAGCAGTTGGAGGTGAACAGCCAGGCTAACGATCTGGAAGTATCCGTCTTCGAGATTGAAAATAATTCATGATTATACATCTTTGTACTGGATGTCAATAACGATTTATATGGTGTTTGAGCTGGATGTCACATTATTAACGTAAGAAATATTCTATTGCAATGGTTCGTGTAATGAAGACATTTGTGAGGTAAGTGCATAATGAAATGTATAGGTTATTGTTAAGCTTTCTTTTTAGTCAGGGCCATTCTTTTGAATTAATTATTTGAAGTCAGGTTGTTATTTTTTTGAGGAGTCAGAATGCGTTGCGCTAGAATATTGTGGGTCAGTGTCGACATGATAAGTAAAAGTAGAGAGAGAGTAGGCTCAGTGCGTTCAGTTTCACTCGGCGGTTTCTGCATCAAATAATGTAAGAATTTTCCTCTTCTCAGTCATTCAGCAGTTTAAGTTCAGACATACACAGTTAAACAAAGACGGCTGTGGTTCTGGAACGAATCTCGGTATCAATAGCTCACACAATTTTCCACGTAAAATGTCTCTCTCATACCCTCGCGGTTATCGATGTCCTGAATTTTTACGTCCCTCATGATAGGACACACCCTCATCTTCTCTGGTAATGCCACAACATATGCAACAGTAACTCTACACTGGCCAACCGGGGGGGCCAAGCGGTTCTAGGCGCTACAGTCAGGAACCGCGCGACCCTTACAGTCGCAGCTTCGAATCTTGCGTCGAGCATGGATGTGTGTGATGTCCTTAGGTTAGTCAGGTTTAAGTAGTTCTAAGTTCTAGGGGCTGATGATCTCAGATGTTAAGTCCCATAATGCTCAGAGCCATTTGAACCATTTAGTAACTTAACACTGCAATAAATACACATGTTACACAAACAGCGCTGTTATCTTTTATATCCGTACAGTGCCCAAAGAAATTGTGGTATACCTTCACTCACTATATGTCTCGATTCTCATGATCCCTAGGAAATTATCTGACAAAGTCGTCGAATCAGCGCTTCTTGAAGGTGCTGCAAACTACCAACATTTTCTTAAACTAGTGTTATGATGGACAGATCCCCCCATGAACCATGGGCCTTGCCGTTGGTGGGAAGGCTTGCGTGCCTCAGCGATACAGATGGCCGTACCGTAGGTGTAACCACAACGGAGGAGTATCTGTTGAGAGGCCAGACAAACATGTGGTTCCTGAAGAGGGGCAGCAGCCTTTTCAGTAGTTGCAGAGGCAACAGTCTGGATGATTGACTGATCTGGCCTTGTAACATTAACCAAAACGGCCTTGCTGTGCTGGTACTGCGAACGGCTGAAAGCAAGGGGAAACTACAGCCGTAATTTTTCCCGAGGACATGCAGCTTTACTGTAAGATTAAATGATGATGGCGTCCTCTTGGGTAAAATATTCCGGAGGTAAAATAGTCCCCCATCCGGGTCTCCGGGCGGGGACTACTCAAGGGGACGTCGTTATCAGGCGAAAGAAAACTGGCGTTCTACGGATCGGAGCGTGGAATGTCAGATCACTTAGGTTAGAAAATTTAAAAAGGGAAATGGATACGTTAAAGTTAGATATAGTGGGAATTAGTGAAGTTCGGTGGCAGGAGGAACAAGACTTTAGGTCAGGTGATTACAGGGTTATAAATACAAAATCAAATAGTGGTAATGCAGGAATTGGTTTAATAATGAATAAAAAATAGGAGTGCAGGTTAGCTACTACAAACAGCATAGTGAACGCATTATTGTGGCCAAGATAGACACAAAGCCCATGCCTACTACAGTAGTACAAGTTTATATGCCAACTAGCTCTGCAGATGATGAAGAAATTGATGAAATGTATGACGAGATAAAAGAAATTATTCAGGTAGTGAAGGGAGACGAAAATTTAATAGTGATGGGTGACTGGAATTCGTCAGTAGGAAAAGGGAGAGAAGGAAACATAGTAGGTGAATATGGATTGGGGGGAAGAAATGAAAGAGGAAGCCGCATTGTAGAATTTTGCACAGAGCATAACTTAATCATAGCTAACACCTGGTTCAAGAATCATAAAAGAAGGTTGTATACCTGGAAGAATCCTGGAGCTACTAAAAGGTATCAGATAGGTTATATAATGGTAAGACAGAGATTTAGGAACCAAGTTTTAAATTGTAAGACATTTCCAGGGGCAGATGTGGACTCTGACCACAATCTATTGGTTATGAACTGCAGATTGAAACTGAAGAAACTGCAAAAAGGTGGGAATTTAAGGAGATGGGACCTAGATAAACTGAAAGAACCAGAGGTTGTAGAGAGTTTCAGGGAGAGCATAAGGGAACAATTGACAGGAATGGGGGAAGAAATTACAGTAGAAGAAGAAGAATGGGTTGCTCTGAGGGATGAAGTTGTGAAGGCAGCAGACGATCAAGTAGGTAAAAAGACGAGGGCTAATAGAAATCCTTGGGTAACAGAAGAAATATTGAATTTAATTGATGAAAGGAGAAAATATAAAAATGCAGTAAACGAAGCAGTGAAAAAGGAATACAAACGTCTCAAAAATGAGATCGACAGGAAGTGTAAAATGGCTAAGCAGGGATGGCTAGAGGACAAATGTAAGGATGTAGAGGCTTGTCTCACTAGGGGTAAGATAGATACTGCCTACAGGAAAATTAAAGAGACCTTTGGAGAGAAGAGAACCACTTGTATGAATATCAAGAGCTCAGATGGCAACCCAGTTCTAAGCAAAGAAGGGAAGGCAGAAAGGTGGAAGGTGTATACAGAGGGTTTATACAAGGGCGATGTACTTGAGGACAATATTATGGAAATGGAAGAGGATGTAGATGAAGACGAAATGGGAGATAAGATACTGCGTGAAGAGTTTGACAGAGCACTGAAAGACCTGAGTCGAAACAAGGCCCCAGGAGTAGACAAAATTCCATTAGAACTACTGATGGCCTTGGGAGAGCCAGTCATGACAAAACTCTACCATCTGGTGAGCAAGATGTATGAGACGGGCGAAATACCCTCAGACTTCAAGAAGAATATAATAATTCCAATCCCAAAGAAAGCAGGTGTTGACAGATGTGAAAATTACCGAACTATCAGTTTAATAAGTCACAGCTGCAAAATACTAATGCGAATTCTTTACAGATGAATGGAAAAACTGGTAGAAGCAGACCTCAGGGAAGATCAGTTTGGATTCCGTAGAAATGTTGGAACACGTGAGGCAATACTAACCTTACGACTTATCTTAGAAGAAAGATTAACAAAAGGCAAACCTACGTTTCTAGCATATGTAGACTTAGAGAAAGCTTTTGACAATGTTAGCTGGAATACTCTCTTTCAAATTCTAAAGGTGGCAGGGGTAAAATACAGGGAGCGAAAGGCTATTTACAATTTGTACAGAAACCAGATGGCAGTTATGAGAGTCGAGGGGCATGAAAGGGAAGCAGTGGTTGGGAAAGGAGTGAGACAGGGTTGTAGCCTCTCCCCGATGATATTCAATCTGTATATTGACCAAGCAGTAGAGGAAACAAAAGAAAAATTCGGAGTAGGTATTAAAATTCATGGAGAAGAAGTAAAAAGTTTGAGGTTCGCCGATGACATTGTAAATCCTTCAGAGACAGCAAAAGACTTGGAAGAGCTATTGAACGGAATGGACAGTGTCTTGAAAGGAGGATATAAGTTGAACATCAACAAAAGCAAAACGAGGATAATGGAATGTAGTCAAATTAAATCGGGTGATCCTGAGGGAATTAGATTAGGAAATGAGACACTTAAAGTAGTAAAGGAGTTTTGCTATTTAGGGAGTAAATAACTGATAATGGTTGAAGTAGAGCGGATATAAAATGTAGACTGGCAATGGCAAGGAAATCGTTTCTGAAGAAGAGAAATTTGTTAACATCGAGTATAGATTTAAGTGTCAGGAAGTCGTTTCTGAAAGTATTTGTATGGAGTGTAGCCATGTATGGAAGTGAAATATGGACGATAACTAGTTTGGACAAGAAGAGAATAGAAGCTTTCGAAATGTGGTGCTACAGAAGAATGCTGAACATTAGATGGGTAGATCACATAACTAATGAGGAGGTATTGGATAGGATTGGGGAGAAGAGAAGTTTGAGGCAGAACTTGACCAGAAGAAGGGATCGGTTGGTAGGACATGTTTTGAGGCATCAAGGGATAACAAATTTGGGATTGGAGGGCAGCGTGGAGGGTAAAAATCGTAGAGGGAGACCAAGAGATGAATACACTAAGCAGATTCAGAAGGATGTAGGTTGCAGTAGGTACTGGGAGATGAAGAAGCTTGCACAGGATAGAGTAGCATGGAGAGCTGCATCAAACCAGTCTCAGGACTGAAGACCACAACAACAACAACATGAAGGACAGACGTCCCGAACTGTGTGAGAAAACGAATACCGCACCGACGGACGTAATACTTCGAAAGGCATCACGGACGCCGTTTGGTATAATGTAATCAATGTCACTATCGATAGAACAACAAGGAAAATGCTACGGTACTCTTAAGGGTGCCGATGATGGGACGTATTGTCACAACCGTATTGCCCATCCTGTTACTACACTATAGCAGGTCCAATTGAACACTTGCATTGCTGTATTGTGCAGCTGCTTACGAAATCAACCTATCACCACTTACGTTTTGATATACTTCTCAGTGCATTGAAATCATTAATCACCATGCCATCATTCACTTATAAGTAGACATATGCCATCCTTTTTTTATTTTGTTTTTTCGTGTATAACAGTTTGATTGCTTACAATAAACGAATGTCAGAACGTAACTCACAGTACCTTCACGTTCAAGCAGCAGCATAACATTTAGTTATAGGTGTATAAAAAATTTATCATATGTCCACACTTACACCAGCTGGGTGTCGTTTTCGCACTAGAAAAACGCCTCCCGCCATTACGTATTTGGCGAAGAATAAAGGATGACATTACAATTTTAAAAAGCCCTAGAGTATTTTCGGTTTATCGATTTCACCTCTTCCCCGAAACCTTTAGTTATTTTCGAAACTTGTAAATCCAGCCAACACACATTGGCGTCTTTTATATATTCGGACAGCCAGGTCGAGGTTTGTGTCAGTGAGTTCCATGCATAGCTTCCACCACACACACAATTTTCCCCATAACCAAGAAATCATGGTAAGTGCGAAATATACTAGGGCACGTTCATTCGGAGTTAATTTTCGCTGGTGGAGATGGTGGGTGGAGAAACTGCAAAACTGTAGTAGTCTAAGCGCATTTTTAAGTTCATGTTGCTAAGCACCGTACCTGTTTAACATTTCGGAGCAGCAGTAGGATCACTGCGGGACGGATATGTTGTTTCAACTGACGAAATTGAGTTTCTTACGAGAAACAAAAGAGCCTGTTAGAACGACATACAAAGATTTTGTTTGTTACTTGTGTGAGAAACGGTGACTTAGTAATATAGTCCTGTTTCGATCCTATAACGTGTGTGTGTATGTGTGCAGGAGCTGAATTTTCAAAAAGGAATATCATGTTATGTAGAAACCTCCTCTAGTGCTGAATGCAAAGAATGCTTTATTAAACTTTCTGGCAGATTAAAACTTTGTGCCGTACCGAGACTCGAACTCGGGACCATTGCCCTGCGCGGGCAAGTGCTCAACCAACCTTCTTTTTTTTTATCTCATTTTGTTCGCTTTTGTTCGTTGTATCTGCTCAGGCCGGACGTCGTAAGACATCCGATTAAGTTCGTTGATGATCGATTAACTCAGTTTTTTTTATTACAGAGGGTACGTAACCCTCTGACCGAACACGCTGAGCTACCGTGCCGGCTAAGCGCCTCCTCCTCACAGCTATACTTCTGGCAGTACCTCGTCTTCTACCTTCTCAATGCTTTATTACAAGCGTGCAATAGACTAGTGTGTGTCTCTTTCAGCGGACTAGCTTTATGTAACTAAATAATTACTATGATTTCTACGTAATTCAGTTTTTCAACTTCAAGTGTGTCTTGGATGTCTGTGACTGAGGTAATGCCGTAGTTCTGAGAAGCGGTAGTGAGTGTCGTGTGCAAAGTATGTTCATGCTTTTGTTATCGCTATTAGTGGGGATAGTCACTGCGCGACTCCGTTTGTTCAACAGAGCTGTAGCCACACGTTAGAAAATATATTCCTTAGCTCTTACTTCCTTAATATGTTACGACAATTAACCTTGTGAACTAGGGAATCAATGGAAAAGAGAATGTTACTGCTTACAGCGTGTTTGAGCTGGTGAAATCAAGAAATGTGTGTAGTATGTTCTTGGATATTTATAAGAAACTGATAATGAGTCGTCGCCAAGTGAAACGCTATTGATTATTACATGACCCCTACACAACTTGTACGATTACTATGTGATGTGTGGTGTCACCGCCAGACACCACACTTGCTAGGTGGTAGCCTTTAAATCGGCCGCGGTCCGTTAGTATACGTCGGACCCGCATGTCGCCACTGTCAGTGATTGGAGACCGAGCGCCGCCACACGGCAAGTCTAGAGAGACTTCCTAGCACTCGCCCCAGTTGTACAGCCGAATTTGCTAGCGATGGTTCACTGACAAATTACGCTCTCATTTGCCGAGACGATAGTTAGCATAGCCTTCAGCTACGTCATTTGCTACGACCTAGCAAGGCGCCATTATCATTTGCTATTTATCTTGTGATTCATGTACCGTCAGACCGCTGTTCACCAATTATGGATTAAAGTTAAGTATTTCAACAGCTACGTACTTTATTTGCTAGACTCAAATCCTTTAACTGTTCCAGACCTCACGCCAGCCTGCGTGAGCTTAAACGCGTGCCTTTCGGCTTCACCTCCTAGTGGCTTGGCTGTCTTGCAAAGTCACAACATGATGTATATTTTACTTGCCACCTGACGTATGTGAAAGTATGAGCCACGCTTTAAGCACTGCGACTCGAATGTGCGGTGCAACACTGATTGGCCGCCATCAGCGTCCCTTATGACACTTTAGTTTAAGCTTTAAAGCAACGTCATTCTCTGTTTTCTGAGTCGTGTAGCGGTTAATTTTTTCATAAAACGAGGGAGGCGTGACTATGAAGCACAATGTGGGTGGGGGAATAGCAGATACTAAGTATCATTTAGCTGACGTAAAGCACTTAAAGAATTGGACAGTTACTTTGTTTCGAATTCATTCAGACAGAGGCAATTAGTAACAGCAGTGAAATTAGCAAATCTGTCATCATACCGTTAAAAATCATCATGTCTTACAAATCGGTGAATTGTACTTTCACGCTAAGACACAAACTGTTTAATGTTTCCAAAGCCATAAAAACCGTGACGTTGGGGACAACAAAATCAACAGCATTTGTAATATTTCTGGCTTAGCCATCATATTAGCCTCCAAGAAGCTGTTCCCAGAGCAATGGAGATGCAACAAGTATATAGATGACGATATGGGGTGTGAGGTACTTGTGGCAAAAGTTAGATTCGGTACCATTCCAGTCCGCCTGCATAATGCTACTGCTTTGTGATTGGCTGCTGTGTTCGCAGCAAGGGCGCCAAAACGTTAAAGTATAGATATTATTATTATTATTATTATTCGTTACAGTCAACTTTGGACTACGCTAAGCATCAGTCATTTCTTGTGCTTTTTCTTGCGTTCTTCCCAGTACTTCTTCATTTTTTCTGAGTGGGCTTCTTTACGTTCTTGCGACCAGGTTGTTCCCGTCTTCTTTGATTGCGTTCGGTCTTTGAATCCCTGTATTTTGTTGATGGCATTCCTATATTCCATTCTGTTGTAAACTGTCTCTGGTATAATGTTCATTTCTGCAATGTCTTCTTTTACTTCTTTCAGCCAGTTAATTTGTGTCTTTCTGCTTTCCATGTATTCCAGGATTTTCTTTGCCATTCTTTCTGGTGCCATTCTTTTGACATGCCCATAGAAACTCAGTCTTCTCTTTTTAAAGGATGTTGTCAGTTTTTCAATTTTCTCGTATAACTCTTTATTGGATCGCAATTTATAATCTTGTCCATCCTTTTTAGGTCCTAAGATCTTTCTCAGTATTTTTCTCTCTTTTATTTCCAATTTCTCCAACAGACGTTTTCTATTCAGTGGGATGCATTCAATCGCATACAAACTTTCTGGTTTTATTACCGCATTGTAGTGCCTGAGCTTGGCATTGATGGAGATCGACTTTTTATTGTATACATTTCGGCATAGCTGGTATGCCGTTTCCATCTTTATTGCTCTTTCCTGTAGTGAAACATTTGGTAACCCTGTCGGTGTAATCCATTCCCCTAGATACTTAAATTTATGAACTCTCTTAATTATTCCATATTTAGTTTGCAATGTCTGTGTTGGGTCTGTTTTGTCCTGTATCATCAGTTCTGTCTTTTCATACGATATTTGTAGACCTGTCTTCTCAGCGATCTCATGCAGCATTTCTATCTGAATCTTTGCTGTTTCGATGTCATCTGCCAATATTGCCATGTCATCAGCAAATGCCAGACATTCAATTTTTGTTTTATTTCTTCCTAACGTTATCCCATTTTTCACTCCAGCTTCTGCCATCTTCTTTCTCCATTCCCTGACCACTTTTTCAAGGACAATGTTAAACAACAGTGGGGAGAGCCCATCCCCTTGTCTAACACCTGTTCCAATTACAAACGGTTGTGACAATCTACCCAAAAACTTCACTTGCGATTTTGTTCCCGTAAGGGTTTCCTGGATTAGACTTCTGCTTTTATCATCAATCCCAAATTCTTCTAATGTGTTAATCAGGGTTGGTCTATCAATAGAATCATATGCTTTTTTGAAGTCTATGAATGTAATTACTAGATTTTTCGATGTGCGTGCGCGAAGTTGTATTATGGAGAGTAGACTGAATATCTGTTCACTGCATGATCTTCCTTTTCTAAACCCAGCCTGATATTCACCCAGTTCTTTCTCTACTTGATTTTCAATCCTGTTTTGTAGTGCCTTGGATAGGATCTTATAGGCCACTGATAACAATGAGATACCTCTGTAGTTATTTGCATTTGTCTTGGCACCCTTCTTATGTAACGGATGAATCAATGCTGTCTTCCATTCCTCCGGAATCTTCTCTGTATTCCAAATCTCTTCAAACAGCGCCTCGAAATTATTTATTAAGTTTTCTCCTGCGTATTTCAGTAGTTCCGCGACTAACGAATCTTTACCAGATGCTTTATTGTTTTTCAATCCTTTCAAGATCTCTTTAATTTCTTCTTTATTAGGTGGTTCAGAGTCTGGTAGCTTATTCTTAGGCTTCTCAAATGTCAAGGTTTCATCAGGTCTTTTGCAGCTTAGCAGCGTTTCAAAGTAGTTCGCTAGGTGTTGGCAATTTTGTTCCACGCTGGTGATCAGATTTCCTTTTTCATCTTTGAAGCAGAGTGTCGGTGGTTTATATCTTGTTATTGTAGTTCTGAATGTTTGAAAGAAATTGCGTGTATTGTTCTTAGAAAATTCATCTTGTATTTTCTGTATTTGTTGTGTGTCATATTTCCTTCGTTCACTTTTAATGATTTTCGTCGTTTCACGTCTTTGCGTTTTGAACTGCTCCCAGTCAGTTGGCCTTTTGGTTGAGTTGTATTTCTCCCAAGTTCTGGCTCTTTTCTGTAGTGCTTTCTCACAGACCTCATTCCACCAGGGATGCTTTTTCTTTTTGGTTAGTAAAATTGTTTGTTCTGCTACGTCTCGTATTGAGGTTGCAATTTCTTCCCATTTGTGACTTTTGATTTTATCTGTCTTTTCCTTGTAGTCGTCTAAGACTTGCTGATTGAGCATTAAGTCCTGTACTCTATATTTGGCTATTTTTGTTTCGTCACTCTTGTGACTTCTTTCTGGTGTTAATTTCATCTTAATTTTGGTCAGATAATGGTCAGAATCAAAGTTGGCCCCTTTCACCACCTGTACATCTTGAATGTCCCTTGAATTATCATAACTTATTGTCACGTGATCAATCTGGAACTCGCCAAGTAATTTGTTCGGTGATTTCCATGTTGTTTGTTTTTTGGGATTCTTCTGGAATTTAGTTGTCATAATGTTCAATTTGAATTTCTCACAAAACTCTACTAATCTCTGGCCATTCATGTTAGTTTTAGTCTGTGCTGTAAACCTCCCTGTGCTTTTTGATAATTCGTTTCTTCCAATTTGTGCATTAAAGTCTCCTAACAGAATTGTAGTGTGTTGCTCAGGGATCTTCCCTATTGTTTCTTCCAGTTCCTCCCAAAATGTCTGCACTTTCTCTGGATTTTGTTGGTTGTCTTTATTTATTGGTGCATGGGCATTTATAAGTGTGTACTTTTTATTTTTATTTTTATTTTTATTTTTATTTATAGATATTATTTATTATTTATATATTTATAGATATTATTTATTATATTATAGATTTTATTTATAGATATTATTGTTAGTTAAACCACTCATTGGAATGACTTCACTTTTTAATATAAATATCTCTCAACAGCTGAATATCAATCAGTCATTTTAGAATTATTAAAAACAATTTAAATCAAAAACAAAAGACTGACGCAATTGCAGACGAAACACTTCGGAAACGTTCGGGTCACGCCTTTTCTGGTATGGCGCGCGAAGTGTTTCGGGCTGTTCGTCACTCTGGATTAAGCAGTCGAGAAGAACAGACATGTTGTCTGTCGCAGGATGTGTTTGCCAGTATTCAATATTAAAAGATTCACTCTGGTAGTCATGAGGCACAGACACGTGCCACAAATAGTGTAAAGATACATTTTCGTAAACATTGTGTTTGATAATGTACTTTGCTGTATCAGAAGATGTTGTATTAAGATCATGTAGTCTTCTCGTGTGGCTGTATTAAAATACACGAGTGGCATCCCAAAGAAGTGATACATTATTTCAGAACAGAACATCGCTAAAAGTCAGTTTCAGCCTCAAGATACAGAACCTACGACCTGCGTGCTGTTTTCTGCGCTGAGTTAGTGAACTATAACAGAACCTTCGTATTCCACACAGTGCAGTGGAAACAACTAGGCGCCTCACGTGTACTGCATGCACAGAACAAATGTGCTCAGTGACACGTCATCTGCAGTAATGCAGAGGAGGTAAAGGAGGATGATCATTATTAACACAAACAATCAATTAAATCTTCCTTTGTTGCGGTAGTATTGTAAAATAATTGTTAGCCCCGACACCGGCTAACAAATACGTATCTGCAGCATTTGCTCCAACCTTTCACTACTGGAAGCTTTAGAGAAGTAGCCCGCTTTGACCGATTTATCCTTCCCAAATTACGTCCATTTTATTCAATTTGAGGAAAATGCCCCGGTTAGTCAGATACAAATTGTGGTAGCCCTAGATACATAGAAAGCTGAACGTAAAATTATCGCGAAATCTTATGTTCGGTTTTGTCGAATAGGAAAAAATTTTAGAGCCAGCTGGACACAGGTAGTGCTCACAGATCGGCACTAACTTGTCCAGCGTGGGCAGACTGGTACTGACCGGTCCAGCGCACTCAGGTAAGCATTCAGCTGTCGGTGGCTTAGGATGATGCGTTTCTATTGGTCCCCTGACGGAAGTGGTGGGTTGATGGGGCACAGGGTATATAAAGACCATTCTACCACCAGTAGTCCTCATTCTTTCGTCAACCACCATAGTGTGAGGTCGATCGACCAGTTCTCAATCTTGCTCCTTTGCTGTGTGCGTGTCACCAGTTAAGGCACAAAAAACTAAATGAACGTTCAGCAGCAGGATCAAGCACCGTCGATAGTGCCAGTGGCGGCAAATGGCAGAGACTGTTAGAGCATGATGGAGAATTACCTGGCAAGTATAGATTCGAATCGGTAACTGTAAATTTCCTCTGCCACTAAGAATTTCATAGTATTGAATACATTTCTCCTTCTTATTGTTTCAGCACTTATCCATCAACACCAAAGTGTGGATTATATGAAACCTGTCGTGCAACAACAGACACAGTAGCACCAACTGATCCCTCAGCAGCAGCAGCATTGGCAGCATTGTAAACATGTATACCATATTTCCACTACTGGTGTGACCAGCGAGTCCATAGATGATTTAGAAAGACATCAAAATCGATAACGAATTTTTTTTCCCTACAATAAGAATTTTGTATTGAAAACATGTCTTATTGTTTCAGCATATAGCCAGCAAGTAATTGATGAAGCTGAGAGGCAACAGCAACAGCAGTGCCATCAACAACAGTGGTTGCAGCTGCACCACCAGCAGCAACTGCAACGATAAGAGAGGCTGCAGCTGCAGCAGCAACAGCAACAGCAGTGCCATCAGCTGTATCACCAACAGCAGTAGTGGCATGAACTGCAGCAGCAGCGGCAACATCATTACAAGCAGTATACATGTCTTTCATTTTATATGTAATGTATTGTGACCAACGGGTCTGAGGTTATTGTAGATGTTTTAGAGGAATCAAATCGATAAATCTTACTTTTTCTGTGATAATTTCGTATTCCTGTAGTACAATCCGTGTACATGTAGTTTGCTTCTACAAAAATTCATCGTTTACGTAATATATATTGTAGCTAGTGTTTTTGTTGTACATGATTTCTACGGTCAAAAACGATGAAACGTTTTTTTTTTTTTCTTTTCATTAGGAGTTTCGCAGAGTACTATTTATACATAACTAACTGCATCGTATACATAATATGGTGTATATTCTTCATTGTTGTAGATTATTTCCTGACATGCAAAGAAGGGGAAAAGGAAGAGGTATGTGCTGGAGATATCCAGAAGCCATTGCAGATCTCTTATAAGTGCCATTCTTCTTTGGATCCTCTGAAGCTCTTGAATCAGACCAAACTGGTAATGGCCCCATACAGTCGAACAATGCTCTAAGACAATAACCAAAACCTGAAAGTGTACCTGTGGCAGCGAGGGGGTGGTTTCCTGAGGGGAGAGGGGAGTGGGAGGGGGTGGGGGAACAATTGGTAAAGTGCTTGTCAATCAAAAGGAAGGATCATTTTAACAGAACAATAGGGTAACGATCTCTCAATCAAAGGAGAACAATAGGTTAAGTACCTGTCAACCAACAGAGAATAATAGGTTTGGTCCTGAGTGGATACCTGCCCCTGATGCAGGCAACCTGCAATGACACAATGCACCTGCTCTCCCCTTGCCCTCCTACTTTCTACCACTATCTAGGAATGGCATGTTTTAACCAGGAATAATGTGGCAAAATGTTCTATGAATGACTGAGAGTGTAAACCTGTTGCTGTCGTTATTGTTGAAATACATGTGACCGGTTTTCTTATATATTAAAAGTCACTAAGAAAGAAGCTGAGGGAGTTATGCTGAGACAATATGAATACAGTATATTTTGCATAAGAGATTGTGCTTTAAGTCCTTACACATGCAATGAATTATCATCCGAAAGTTTTGAAATAAGACAAGAAAGAAAAGGAAAAAGTTAAAAGATTATTAACTATTGTGTAAGTCGCCCCAATATACTGTGGGAAGCGGCTGCCAATACAAACTTGCAAATCTTTGTAGAATAAAACAAAACGCAAACACACAAGTTATCCACGGCATTTACTAATGAAGTATAAAAGTACGCAATTTTAATATCATGTTATGTAACAACCTAAAAAAAATGGTTCAGAAAAATCTTTTATAGAAGAAAGGAGGCACTAGATGGACAGAAATTGTACTATCACCAATGACATTTACTACAAAAAATGATTATCTACGAACACAACGCACGGGGAAACAAGAGTATGCTATATATTAGTGGATGCCTAACACTGAACTGTATGCAGGATAAAAGAGAAACTTGTGTAGAAGGGCTATAATAATAATAGTAGAGCCACTATAAACGACGAACTCTTGGAAATAATGAAGTAGTGGCTAAGCATATCGGAATACAGAAAATATAACAGAAATGTTAAGAAGGAAGAGACTGATTTTCATTTAACAGTCAAACAAAAGTTTGACATCTAGTAATGAAACAGATCCTCAAATATCTTTGGCGATAAAAGGCATTTGAAAACAATACAAAGGTGCAGTTCTAGTATCAGTTTCACAGATAGGACTCCAAGAACGTAACGGACAGAAAGTATATTAAAAGCAGAATGATACGAGGAAAAGTTAATACAATGATAGGGAAAAGATATACAAGTGGAAAGAAGAGCAAACAAGATAAGAAGAACTGGAACTGGTAGGTGATTCTCTGTACACTTGTACTGAACAAATTGGATTCTAGTGTATTCTTAAGTCGACTTTTTGAAGTCTTTAAAGGCGATGGCATTACTTCCCGTTTCGTTCATAACATCTTGAATTTGTACTGTACTTTCATATGTTATTTAAAAAACACTGTGAAGGCATCTTCATCTTTTGTGGTCCTGTCTTCCTCAGCTGCGTGTAATATTACACTATACTGATACTTCCTACTTTTGGACCGTCTAACTACAACTGAATAAAACAATTTTCCTGTCTTATGCGTTTCCTGTTTATTCTCTGCAAGGCATCTTTAGTGGCAGGTGGAGTGGGCGATTTAACAGCTCTAGGTACTGAGCAGTTGATGTCGCAAAAGTAAAAATTATCAATATACCATAATACTGTGCAGGCAGTTTGACACCTGAAAATTTTTATCCGGGATGAGAAGGCTCAGTTATTGATGAAACCTACTTCCGACAAGTCTTTTGCGTTGGAACACAACACGCTGAAAGCTGTGAGGAGAATCTGTGCGTGGGTAGCCGGCAGTGGGAGGTTGGTGCTCGCCAATATCGGCTGTTAACCTCCACCATTACGCCCCCAGGCATCGGGTTAATTCGTTTCCGATAGCAGGCGCTAATGAATCCTTTGACCTGGCCTCAGCTGCCCTGGAGCGTTTTAAGAGACACTGCTCCCACACAGCATTCGATGCGCCAAATCAATGACCTGCTTTACACTTATTTAAGAGATATTGCGCACGGGAAAAATAATACTTTAAGAATCTTAGAAATTACATTTATAAACGATTCTCATATTGTCAGAGGAACTAATCGAAAATGGAGCCTCAGTTACTTGCAATATGGCAAAGATGAGGCGTTGAATCCTTACGAAAATTAGTATGAATTTAGAAGCGACAAGTAGGGAAAATTATATTGAAGCAGTTGCCAGTTTTCTGCTATAGGATATCCGAAACGGTCAACAGATCCAGCGTGGACCGTAACGCATGATCGAAGGACATCGGAAAAGCGAAACGTGTTGCTGCTGGGAAGTTTGTCTTAGATTTTTTTATCTCCAACGTTTCTCACGAGGGCAGACATACAGAATTTTCACTGCCTTGGCTGTGATTTCTGGTTGATACGTTGCTAAACAAGAGAACTTGCGTGCATCCCCGTATTTCACAATATTTATTTTAGAGAACTAAGTTTAAGAATGTAAGTAAATCTTCAGACTCCTGTTCCAAGATATTATTCTAGAATGCCTTTGCCTTAGATATATACAAGCCTAGGTCTTCTTTTCATCATTGTTGATACAGTTAAGTTTTTTACTTTAAATTTTAATCATCGCAATTATTTTATTTATTTTATTTATTTATTTTGAATTCATTTATGTTATAACCTTGTATGATGCAAGAAGAACCTGACTTGTCGACAATAAAAGAAGATACTAAGGCGTACGTTCTCCGTTTACAAACAACGTCTGATTACCTGTGTGAACATAACAAATGAGAAATGAATAAGGAAGCGACGTGAACGTCATATTTTTTTCAAAATACTGCGAAATATTTTCTTAAATCCCATAAAACAATTTTCTTCAAAGCGGTATTAGTTAGATCCGTTGTGTGTGTCAGTTTCAAGTGTTCTCTTAGATTACAGTAAGGCTGGTTATATCGACAACCATTTCGGAGTAGAATGGCAAAAGACTCACCCGACAAATCAGAATGTGTTAAGCGAGGAAGGAACAGGCAGATTTCGAGACTCAGCTTTTACAAGAGCTAGCGAGGAAGGAACAGGAAGATTTTGAGACTCAGCTTTAACAAGAGCTGGCCCCAGCGCCTCGTGTTTTGTTATAGATTAAATATTTAGAAATCTCCTCTGAGAAAGTGTAAAGCAATCACAGAACGGAATAAGAGCGAAAACTCTTCCGACAGTAAGTTCAGTGTTATATAAATGAACTTTATTTATATTGACATGAAACGCCTATACTTCGGCCTATTTTTTTGATCATTAGGGAAAATAAAACGAGTTTCAACAGACTTTAGTCACTTGTATACATTAGTGACATACTTTTCTTCACAGCAGGTCTCCTTCTTTTTCTTCTTTTGCCTTTCACGGATCAGATCTATCAATCTGTTCTGGCCTGAGCTACAGCTTTTAACTGATCGTCCAATCTCCCTCTTTTCGTTGAACCTGTGTACCAAGGGCACCATATACGTTCTTGGTTCTTCTACTCGATTCAGATATTCCTTATCATTTTGTTTATTTTCCGCTATTTTGTCATTCGCCGCAAAAAATTTAGTTCTTGTCCAACGTATTCTTAAAGAATGCTGGCCATATTAGTGCAAACTTTGACTGCTCGTACAAATTTCATTTCATCCGCTTCAACATAACTAGAATCTTTCCTCTTCATAACCAACATTTGCTGCCATACAGTACAAAAATTACAGCGATAACCTTGTAGGTAATAATTTGTGTGTCTTCGTTCATTTCTTAAAGTTCTTCTTACAGTACCACTTTTACTCTGATATCTGTGTAATTTAATATCTATGTCGTTAGACCTAGGTAGTTGAATTGTTAAACTTGATCCTAAATCCGATCTTCGGTAATTATTTTGTTTTGTAGATGGTTTTTCCCATGGCTTGCCATTGTCTTGGTCTTATTTACTGCTCCCTTATATTACCACACCACAGAGCAAAATTTAAAAGCTATACTGATTTTTATAGATCATCTTCAGACTTTGCATTAACACCATATCATCAGTATATAATACTATATTATTTATCCTTGTCTGTGCTGACTCTTTCTGGATAGCATCGTCTACACGTATAATAAGAAGGGTAGTTTATAACACACACCCTTGTCACACGGCTTGGTTTATCCGTCTCACATCTAGGTTGATTAATTTTTTTTCTCCTCTCGAATAGGGCACATTAAATTTAGTATGATTTCCATTATACGGACTCTTGATGGAATTGGTTAAGAGTTGGGAGTCCTCCTTTTGCCATAATCTACTGCAGGCAGTCTTTTTCCACTCTGCTAAAGTCTTTTTCAACAGCTATGAAAGCCATCTTTGAAACCGAGACTGTTTCTTTATATAGTTATGGAAACTGGTTGCTGTACAAATCTGTTCATAATGAATGGAATAAACTTTACTTACATGTATTTTGTAGGCAGTGTTTAACGTACTGATACTGATGTGTTGGCAGAAGAGCCAACACCGTGTAGCTAGAGGAGGCCGAAATGCACGCGTTTAAGCTCACGCAAACTGGCGTGAGGTCTGGAACAGGACAATGTAATTAATATAGCCAATAAGGTACGTTGTTGCTGGAATACTTAACTTTAATCCATAATTGGTGTACATCGCTCTTGACGGTACATTAATAACAATCTCAATATAAACTGGTAATGGCGCCTTGCTAGGTCGTAGCAAATGACGTAGCTGAAGGCTATGCTAACTATCGTCTCGGCAAATGAGAGCGTATTTGTCACTGTAGCATCGCTAGCAAAGTCGGCTGTACAACTGGGGCGAGTGCTAGGACGTCTCTCCAGACCTGCCGTGTGGCGGCGCTCGGTCTGCAATCACTGACAGTGGCGACACGCGTGTCCGGCGTATACTAATGGACCGCGGCCAATTTAAAGGCTACCACCTAGCAAGTGTGGTGTCTGGCGGTGACACCACAGATAACTCTATAATTTGAGTATTGCTGTGATCCCCATTTATAAACGGTAATAGCTCTTCCGCTGTAAGCCAGTCTTTTGAAACAGGCATTGATCGGATATAAGACTCTAAACTTAGGCAGTAATCCACCACATATAATAGACTGTAAATTAATGCCGCCTTGTCCTGGGCATTTGTAGCATTTTTGTATTGTAATTACGTTTTCCATTTCTTGTAAGGTAATTAAAACTCTCCTAACATAATCACATTTGCATAATGACCACTGACATTTGGTTTATAAGACAGATTCTTGTTCTTGCAATGTTCTGTCCTTTGATCCTAACTTATTACGTTTATTTGTGCTAATCTTTCTCAGATCTACTGCCTTAATATACTGAAAAGGATGACTTGTCTGGCACACGCATAATTTTCTATCTCTGTCACAGATTCATCCCAGTTATATCGATGAGGTTTTGTTATAAGTAATTTAGCTTCATTTCTTAGAAGTCCATAACTTCTCTTGTCTGGTTATTGCGAGATTTCAGAGAACATTCATAGGTTTTTAATTGTTTCCTGTTTCAGCTTGCATATAGATGTCCTACGCCATCATTTGCCGCTTCATTTATACAGTACTTGATGTTGCCCAGTTCACGTTCACGTCATTTTGAATAGATATGTTTATTAAGCTGAGGGGTCGTTTAAAATCTTAGTTTGAAATTGGATAATTTATCAGAGTCAGTAGACAATGAGCCCTCCCGTCTCTTCCACTTTTTTGGCAGTAACCAAAAAATGATCGCTGCAAATATCGCATCCTCTGAAAATTACACCTTATACTAATGAGGCTGACTTCTTACTCGCCACAATATAAACCATAATTGACTTAGTTCCTCTGTTAGCCCACCTGTACTTATGGATACTCTTTAGGAAGAATTTTTCAGTTCTAGGTTACTAAAATTACAGGAACTTCTCGTCTGCTTACCTTCGCCTTTTACAATATATTCTCTTTATTTTCTGACTACGTCTTTAATAGGGCTATTACCTACTTTGGTATTTCAATCTCCAGACATGTAAATTGAGTTTGCTTTACTTATTCCATCGCAGACATGCTGGACCTTTCCAGAATTACCTTTTGACTCCATTATTCGTCCTTATTCAGGCGGTATACCCAATGAGAGTTAGGTGCCCTCACTGTATTTTAAACCCAACAGTGTGGGATGCACTTGTTTCCTTCGATTATGACTCTATCATCGAGGCTAAGTCAACATGTCCACGTATGTGTTTTTCAACTTCGCTACAAAACTAAGATATTAGGGTGCGATTCAGTTACAGTTGGGATGCGAATAACTGGTGGAATTAAATTATAAGCTCTTTGCTGCACAAATGAACAAAATCTGAAAAGAGAGAAAGAAAAACGTAAACAAATCTCAAATTTTATAATACTCTGTTTTTTCTAGTCCTTCTACATTGAAGCGAGCCGGCCGGAGTGGTCGAGCGGTTCTAGGCGCTACAGTCTGGAACCGCGCGACCGCTACGGTCGCAGCTTCGAATCCTGCCTCGGGCGTGGATGTGTGTGATGTCCTTAGGTTAGTTAGGTTTAAGTAGTTCTAAGTTCTCGGGGACTGATGACCCCAGAAGTTAAGTCCCATAGTGCTCAGAGCCATTTGAACCATTTTACTGAAGCGAAACGTGGGTAAGGACGAAAGTCATATAGAGACAGCCAACCTGAAAATGTTTTCAATTAGTCGAAGGATACACGAAAGATATAATTCAGTTAGATTATAAGTCAAAGGCTTTATTGATAAATAATGACACATGGAAGTGGAAGCAGCATTTAAATATTATAGGATATGAACTACCATAAATCATTTACCGTTCTAAGCCAGTGGGTCACAGTGGTTTCACAGGTGTCGAAACTGATGAGAATGTTTTTTTGAGCAGGAACAAATCTTACGGCCTAAAATTCCATGAGAGGGAGGAAGAAGATTGCAAAAAGGTGTATTAAGCAGAAGGTTTTTTTTGCTGCTACACTCACGTAAGCCCTCCACCGTTCAGATAAGTACTAATTAAACTGATAATGCGGATCGGGTCTTGGAGTAGACTAAATCTTGTATCGTTATTACGAAGCTCCCGTGAGGGCGCGGTAATAATATTTCATTATTTCTGCCCGACGATACGCTCCACAACAGAAACGCGGCAGGAATTATTTTGCAATACTGGCGTTAAGCGGGAGCTTGTGCAATTTTTTTGCAGCTCTGTCCGTGGTCCCGGGGCAGCCATCAGACCCAGGAAAAATACAGCCACCCACCCCAGCCGCAAATCCGCTGAAATCAAATTTCGCCGGCCGCAGAAACGAGGCCACACTCCCAGCGGCGAGCCCGATGACATTTTTTTCCGCTGCAGCATCGAATCCGACTTGTGAACTGAAAGTAATTTGTGCGTCCTGTTATGCTTCCCTAGGTGCAAATGAAATCATGTCGAAAGGAATTCCTCTTTTTATCGAGCAGACATAATTCATGTAGTTAATTACAGCGTGGCCTATCAGGGCTCGCGTGCTGGTATCTCGAACTTTTGCGTTCAGAGTAATCAGCCAAATGAGAATTCGAGGCTCGGTAACAAACACCGAACCAACAAGTTTTTCCATACTTACAAACAGAAGCTTTATAACAACAATTGTCATCTACTGTGAAACATCATTCATTACTGCTCTATAAAATACGTTGCTTCAAAACATTTCGGATGTGACGTAATAGTTCAGTTATCAGAATGAACAGCGAAATAACACCCTACTTTTTGAGTTTTTTAGCACTTCAGAGGCAAGTTTTGGGGGTCGATCCCTCAAACTGTAGCCACATTTATTGTTATATAACTTACCAACTTTACGCACCGCTTATGTTTTATGTAGATTTACAAATATATTACGGAATTAAAATCAACCAGTGTAGCAGGCAGTACCCATGATAACATAAACATTCAATAGGATCTTGATATGATTTCGAAGTAATGCAGAGATTGGCAGTTTGTTTTATATCTCGATAAATAAGAAGTTTTGCAGTTCGCAAAATGAAGAGAAGTGGTAACCTGTGACTATAAGATCAATATGACATGGACAGATCACATAACTTAGTCGTAGGTAAAGTAGGTGGTAGACTTCGACCAGAATACCAGACAAATATTTTCGGTCTCCATAGGAGATTACTCGTAAAATATTCGTGTGACCCATCCTAAAAGTGTGTGGGACTTGTATCAGATAGCACTAACAGAGTCTATTGAACGTACACTACTGGCCATTAAAATTGCTACACCACGAAGATGACGTGCTACACACGCAAAATTTAACCGACAGCAAGAAGATGCTGTGATATGCAAATGATTAGCTTTGCAGAGCATTTACACAAGGTTGGCGCCGGTGGCGGCAGCTACAACGTGCTGACATGAGGAAAGTTTCCAACCGATTTCTCGTACACAAACAGCAGTTGACCGGCGTTTCCTGGTGAAACGTTTTTGTGATCCCTCGTGTAAGGAGGAGAACTGCGTACCATCACTTTTCCGACTTTGATAAAGGTCGGATTGTAGTCTATCACGATTACGTTTTATCGTATCGCGACATTGCTGCTCGCGTTGGTCGAGATATATGAATGTTAGCAGAATATGGAATCGGTGTGTTCAGGAGGGTAATACGGAACGTCGTGCTGGAATCCGACGGCATCGTATCACTAGCAGGTGCGATGACAGGCGTTTTATCCGCATGGCCGTAACGGATCGTGCAGCCACGTCACGATCCCTGAGTCAACAAATGGGGACGTTTGAAAGACAACAACCATATGCACGAACAGTTCGATGACGGTTGCAGCAGTATGGACTATCAGCTCGGAGACCATGGCTGCGGTTACCCTTGACGATGCATCACAGACAGGAGCGCCTGCGATGGTATTCTCAACGACGAACCGGGGTGCAGGAATGGCAGAACGTCATTTTTTTCGGATGAATCCAGTTTATGTTTACAGCATCATGATGGTCGCATCCGTGTTTGTCGACATCGCAGTGAACGCACATTGGAAGCGTGTATTTGTCATCGCCATAGTGGCGTATCACCTGGCGTGATGGTATGGGGTGCCATTGGTTACACGTCTCGGTCACCTCTTGTTCACATTGACGGCACTTTGAACAGTGGACGTTACATTTCAGATGTGCTACGACCCGTTTCTCTACCCCTCATTCGATCCCTGCGAAACCCTACATTTCAGCAGCATAATGCACGACCACATGTTGCAGATCCGGTACGGGCCTTTCTGGATACAGAAAATGTTTGACTGCTGCCCTGGCCAGCACATTCTCCAGACCTCTCACCAACTGAAAACGTCTGGTCAATGGTGGCCGAGCAACTGGCTCGTCACAATATGCCAGTCAGTACTCTTGATGAACTGTGGTATCGTGTTGAAGCTGCATGTGCAGCTGTACCTGTACACGCCATCCAAGCTCTGTTTAACTCAATGCCCAGGCGTATCAAGGCCGTTAATACGGCCAGAGGTGGTTGTTCTGTGTACTGATTTCTCAGGATCTATGCACCCATATTTGATGAAAATGTAATCACATGTCAGTACTAGTATAATATATTTGTCCAATGAATACCCGTTTATCATCTGCATTTCTTCTTGGTGTAGCAATATTAATGGCCATTAGTTTATATAGAGAAGGGCAGCACGAATGGTCACAGGTTTGTTTGACGCATCGGGTAGTGTACCACTATCAGTCACCTTCTTTGTTGTCACATTTGCAAAGAGAAGAAAGACTTAAAACAAATCACCGTGATAGACATTATTTCTTTGATTTCCTCACCTGCTGTCTCTGTAAGGTGTATGTGGGAGGCAATGGCCGAAAATTTCGGAAGTATCTAGGAGAAACTGCCCTTACGCTTCAGAAAAGTATACAGTAGATCAGCTCAAATCAGCCCCCGCCGAAATGCACATATCCGCCTCACACCTAAGTAACTCTGTAAACTCAATGGGAAGGATACCAGTTAAAATAACTGACCTCATTAAAATACTGGGGGCTGACACTGGACGGGGCACAAGAAACATGGTCATAGAACAAACGGATAAGACCTGGGCGAGACACAACAGTACCTATCCGCAAGGTGTCCTGTTCCATATGGTATGTCCAGTCGCAGGCACTCAGTACTAGTAGTGTGTTACTCGGCAGCTGAGCATGAATGTCTAGTATGCCAATTGTCATACTATCGAAAAACTTGTTGTACCATCACTGGTTGCTGTGACCTGTGCCATTAGAGAATATGTACCAACATCATGTTTAGCACCCTCTGACGTCACCCGAGTAACTACCTCGAAAGAAAAACATCCAGTTTCAAACTCCGAAGCACACACTGTGTATGGCCACGAACCCACCAGCCAAAGCCTCGTGTCGAGGAAAAGCTTTATACACCTCAACTAACATGTCACTGAGTCATCCCAGTATACCAGGCTACAACTGTTAACACTCGGGTTACTTGGGCTTTATTTATTTCCACTAACATATTACTTTCCGGTGCAAGGTAAGAAAATATTAATGTCAAACTGTTGCTGAGCGAACGGTGAAGGGAGACAAGTCGAGAAAAATTCTTTCATTAATGATTTTTTTAAAATTGTTTCATGAAATCATCAAAGAAAATCCGAGTCACCACCCAGATTCGAGTTCCGTGGACTGCAGTACTCACAAGCCTGACGTGCAGGAGGTATGAGCTGACGGATAATGGCGAAAATGCAGGATGTCAACGACCCGCTGTGGCCACGCAGAAACAACATAACAGCTCAATGATGCCATCACTCCTTGCACTATACGAGTTTTGCGCTAACATTCGTACATTTCAGTTATTTTTCATACTGTGAAAGACTTACAGGAAATTTAATTCCACGATGCGCAGTGCCTCTAACTTCTTTCTAGAAGATATTATGTTTTGTTCTCAGCAGACCTTGGCTTCTTTTTCAAAACTGAATTGAACTGACGATGTTGTATTTTTGTTTCCAGTAACTGAATGCTGTTGACAGTTCTTCCATTAGCCGCTGTGAAAAGCTGACACATTTGTTTATGCTTTGTTTTGCCCTCTAATACTCCTTGGTGGTTCTCGGAGCCAAGAGCAGCATAACACCAGTAAAAACAGTCAGATGGGAATTCTAGTGTCGCAGTTATGATTTTTTTACTGATAAGTTAAACAGAAAAGTTGTGGCAGGTGATTGTAGAGTTCGGTGTCCTACCAAACTTGATAAAACTGATCAGAAGTTTATACAAAAGACACTTCGCTGCTGTGAAGACAAGTGCTGGTAAAAGATAAGCCAACTTCAATTCCTGACGGGTTGCTGTTCATTGATAACCACGTGCAAATGGCACAGGTAACTCATCTGAATCCCTCTATGTTGTAAAGTTGATATGTAGGATGCAACGGATATTTGTTTTCGGGTATCATTCCACACTGTCTCTGTTTCCACAGATAATATCTTTTTAGGTACAATCTGTGAGCCGCGCGGGGATAGCCGAGCGAACTAAGACGGTGCAGTGATGGACTTTGCGGCTGGTCCCTGCGGAGGTTTGATTCCACCCTCGGGCATGGGTGTGTGCGTTTGTCCTTAGGATAATTTAGGTTAAGTAGTGTGTAAGCTTAAGCACTGATGACCTTAGCAGTTAAGTCCTATAAGATTTCACACATGTGAACATTTTGAACAATCTGTGAGAGTGTGTATCTGAATCTTCGGTGAGGGAAGCAGAGGATTTCTTGTATGGTCTGTGCTTACATAATATCGATACTGATAATCTTCCCTACAGAAATGTAGTGCTATCCACTTTGTTGGAATGGTCGTTTTGAGATCTCCAGGCACCCAGCTCCCTAAAAGTAGCTCTCCGAAGCCCACCGCCTCCGCTAGCCGTTTGAAACTGGCATTCGGGTTACAGACAACGACTTGCTAAGGTTTGATGTTTCCTCGAACCTTAGTTTGAAATAACTGTATTACGCGTGGCGTGCTTAGGTACTGATGAAGTATAAACAAATCCTTTTTCATTGAGTTCTCAGAACATTTGTAGGTGCTTTCTTTCATTTACTTGAATTTTTTGTTAAGTTTCGTGAAGAATGGGTGGTCAGGCACTTTGGCTTTGCTCATACCAGAAGCGACCACGTGAGCCCAGCAATGGTCTCTCTTTCAAGTTCCTACATTCGATCCGAATCATAATATTGCTTCTGACTAGTTTTCAGTTTGTTGTCGTGATGGCCCGCATGTGGCGAGCAATAGTCAATTTAGAATTGCTCGCATCAGCTTATCGGCTTCAACAATCTACCGCAAACTAACAACATTACTATGCCAACCAGCTTTCAGAATGCTGTAGTTAATCCTCGTACTTTGAGAAACGACTTTGCGTGCAGCGTGACGGCCACTTGTCGGTGAAATCATGAGGTTACAAGTGCAAGGTATTCCATAGTTCAGGAGATTCGAGGCGATACAGAACGAACCCAATTTTCTGTAATAGTGCTTGATTATATGCATATGTGGTGTCTGTTCTAACCACTGCGCCATCGGCGACATACTGTTGGTGCAACCGCACGGACTATCTTGGCACGCCACACGGCATGTCCGAAAGAACAAACGCCACACATCCATATAACCAAATCGCCCGTATGGGCAATGGATCCACCTTCTTCTTCTTCATTGCGGGTGCACAAGTACATTTGAATTCCTGCTCGAATCTTAGAGTAGCGGGCATGAAGGAAATGTGGCGCTCGGTGGGAATGTGGGTCGGTGACGAGGAGTACTGAGATAGTTCACGCAGCTGCGATAACGCTTCGTCGCGGACGGTAGACTATTTAGCTTAACTGTGCAGTAAAATGGATATCCTAGGTACAAATCACGGTTCTGTGCACGTTTCCACTCGTCGTAGCTCATTCCGCGTAGTGTGCCGATACAAATGACAGCAGTGATCCCGTCTCTTTCCTTTCCTTTCTCGTCCCTCTATCTTCAGTGTACATATAATTTTTTGATTAGTTTGACGAATATCCTATTTAGCAAGGTGAGGACTAAAGCTCTGATCCTGACCTAGCGACCACTTCAGCTCATCCAAGTAGTTATACTGATGATCGAATGTAATGGTTCATTTACGTATTAAACTTTGTGCCAGGTAGTTAGCTACTTTAATGAAGAAATATGTTCCTTTTCCAAGTGACTTCCCATTTTCGCTCATCTCCATATCGATGCTTATACACTGCTATATTCCTAGCAATTAGCTGTTCCACATGCAACCATCGTAAGTAAGTTTCATTTGTGATCCGAAATACTTCGGGTCTGTAACGTTGGGCACTGGTCACCGCATTAAATCGTCAGTGTCAGTGAAATTCATTTTAAGAATATTTCCACTTCACATGTCGTTTTTCGACTTCCTGAGATATCTCTCCTCAAATGACTAGTGAGAAAGACGGTCACATACAGGGTGAAAGAGGATAATGTAACGTATTCTCGGCCCGGTATTGGGAGCGTTTCTATTCAGTCATTTTTGTATCAGGGTTCAATCCCGATTGGTCAAACTTGCACACATGGCAGACGTTTACTGTATTTATATACTCACGCTGCATTGGAACCTGATTTACTGAGTGCATAAAAAGGTGATATATAGGTTTGTGTCTTATCCCCCCAACTTTACAAGATCTGTGAAGGATGTGTCACTAAGAATGCTCTTGATGTTTGGACTTAGGGCATCTCTACTGTCGGAAGAAGCGTTAACAACCTCCGATTTGCTGGTGACACAATGCATTTACGCAGCAGCGAAGATGAACTTGCTGAGCTACTCACAAAAGTGAGGGACATTAGTCTACCATATGAATTAGACATCGATCGTAGCGAGGAAGATGTGAAGATGAGATAAGAGGACATATCACTCTGATCACTCTAGGGCGAGCGACTATCAAGAGGATC
Organism: Schistocerca piceifrons; assembly: GCF_021461385.2. Lineage (NCBI taxonomy): Eukaryota > Metazoa > Arthropoda > Insecta > Orthoptera > Acrididae > Schistocerca > Schistocerca piceifrons. The sequence goes on along the minus strand of NC_060138.1, from coordinate 55,418,751 downwards.
ACCAAAATCTGGCAGAACAGACCGATAAGAGAGAGCACAAACATCTTGCCTGCCTTCTTTTACGGTTGTGACCCATGAACCCTTAAGTCAACAGACAGGAAGTGTTTTGAAGCACTGATGTCTTCGCTGGTGTGGGACGCTGGGCATGAAATGGACCAAAAGTAGAACAAAGCTGTCCTTTATTGTGCAACACGGTACCTCCCGATGTTTTTCTTCTCGTGTCAGCCAAAACGTTTCCAAGTGCTTTGGACATATTATGAAAAGAGATGGAGATAATGCTGAGGAAATAATTATAGGAAGTAAAGACCAAGGGCACGGACCGGAGAGAAGAGCAGCAAGCTAGTGTACTGGTCTCCAGTCAATCTCGAAAGCTGGCTAATGCATTGGGCTCACCTCTCTTTCACCTAATCGATCGGCTGTAATCTATGTGATCGTCAGGGCGACCGTGTCAGGTTAGGGACACACTATGACGAAAGAAGTGAACAGTATCGAGAGTTATTAGGCTCGGTGTTGGTTGTAGCGCAGTCTTGCATGTTGTATTTCGAGGTGACGAGTTGAAGCTCATGAAGACATTGCGTTTTCCTCGTGGCCAGCTAAGGCTGTTGTTGTTGATGCAAAATTTTGGGGATGGGTGGGGGGGGGGGGGGGAGTGGAGCGCCGCCGGACTAGATAGCAAAACAACCACTTTATGGTAGGCAGTTTAGAAAAAGCAAGGCCTGGGCTCAGGTAATCTCGGCGAGAGTCGAGTCATCTCGGTCGTTGCTTCCCCACTGTGGTTGGAACGGTGGCGGACAGACCCAAGAGACGGGATGGACCCATAATGACCCATGTTCCGCAGAAACCTTCACTTAAGCAAGACACAAGGCAGTTTGCTGCAGAGCCGATTACCAAAGTTTTCTTGCACCTTCACCGAATCGCGTCGACACACGGTGCTAGTAGTTGTTCCTTGCAGAGGAGACACCATGCCTCAGCTTTCACAGTTCGGCCTGACTATGCTTCTGTCAGAGTCAGCAAAGGACTTGGAAGAGCAGTTGAACGGAATGGACTGTGTCTTGAAAGGAGGATATTAGATGAACGTCAACAAAAGCAAAACGAGGATAATGGAATGTAGTCGAATTAAGTCGGGTGACACTGCGGGAATTAGATCAGGAAATGAGACACTTAAAGTAGTAAAGCAGTTTTGCTATTTGGGGAGAAAAATAACTGACGATGGTCGAAGTAGAGAGGATATAAAATGTAGACTAGTAATGGCAAGGAAACCGTTTCTGAAGAAGAGAAATTTGTTAACATCGAGTATGGATTTAAATGTCAGGAAGTCGTTTCTGAAAGTATTTGTATGGAGTGCAGCCATGTATGGAAGTGAAACATGGACGATAAATAGTTTTGACAAGAGGAGAATAGAAGTTTCCGAAATGTGGTGCTACTGAAGAATGCTGAAGATTAGATGGGTAGATCACATAACTAATGAGGAGGTATTGAATAAAATTTGGGAGAAGAGGAGTTTGTGGCACAACTTGACTAGAAGATGGGATCGGTTGGCAGGACATGTTCGGAGGCATCAAGGGATCACCAATTTAGCACTGGGGGACAGCGTGGAGGGTACAAATCGTAGAGGGAGACCAAGAGATGAATACACTAAGCAGATTCAGAAGGATGTAGACTGCAGTACCTACTGCGAGATGAATCAGCTAGCACAGGATAGAGTAGCATGGAGAGCTGCACAAAACCAGTCTCAGGACTGAAAACCACCACCACAACAACATTCTTTTGTCAGTGAGCCTTATGGAGAACAGCGTTTTCCCCTGTGAAAGAAAGCACACAAATATGTATACAATATGTAGAAGAAGCTGGCCGGAAAGGTGAGACTGGAAGAACAGAAACGAAGTGCCTGGATTAGAAAGAGTGTACATCTACATCTACGTCTACATTGATACTCCGCAAGCCACCCAACGGTGTGTGGCGGAGGGCACTTTACGTGCCAGTGTCATTACCTCCCTTTCCTGTTCCAGTCGCGTATGGTTCGCGGGAAGAACGACTGTCTGAAAGCCTCCGTGCGCGCTCTAATCTCTCTAATTTTACATTCGTGATCTCCTCGGGACGTATAAGTAGGGGGAAGCAATATATTCGATACCTCATCCAGAAACGCACCCTCTCGAAACCTGGCGAGCAAGCTACACCGCGATGCAGAGCGCCTCTCTTGCAGAGTCTGCCACTTGAGTTTATTAAACATCTCCGTAACGCTATCACGGTTACCAAATAACCCTGTGACGAAACGCGCCGCTCTTCTTTGGATCTTCTCTATCTCCTCCGTCAGACCGATCTGGTACGGATCCCACACTGATGAGCAATACTCAAGTATAGGTAGAACGAGTGTTTTGTAAGCCACCTCCTTTGTTGATGGACTACATTTTCTAAGCACTCTCCCAATGAATCTCAACCTGGTACCCGCCTTACCAACAATTAATTTTATATGATCATTCCACTTCAAATCGTTCCGCACGCATACTCCCAAATATTTTACAGAAGTAACTGCTGCCAGTGTTTGTTCCGCTATCATATAATCATACAATAAAGGATCCTTCTTTCTATGTATTTGCAATACATTACATTTGTCTATGTTAAGGGTCAGTTGCCACTCCCTGCACCAAGTGCCTATCCGCTGCAGATCTTGCTGCATTTCGCTACAATTTTCTAATGCTGCAACTTCTCTGTATACTACAGCATCATCCGCGAAAAGCCGCATGGAACTTCCGACACTATCTACTAGGTCTTTTGTATATATTGTGAAAAGCAATGGTCCCATAACACTCCCCTGTGGCACGCCAGAGGTTACTTTAACGTCTGTAGACGTCTCTCCATTGATAACAACATGCTGTGTTCTGTTTGCTAAAAACTCTTCAATCCAGCCACACAGCTGGTCTGATATTCCGTAGGCTCTTACTTTGTTTATCAGGCGACAGTGCGGAACTGTATCGAACGCCTTCCGGAAGTCAAGAAAAATAGCATCTACCTGGGAGCCTGTATCTAATATTTTCTGGGTCTCATGAACAAATAAGGCGAGTTGGGTCTCACACGATCGCTGTTTCCGGAATCCATGTTGATTCCTACATAGTAGATTCTGGGTTTCCAGAAATGACATGATACGCGAGCAAAAAACATGTTCTAAAATTCTACAAGAGATCGACGTCAGAGATATAGGTCCATAGTTTTGGGCATCTGCTCGACGACCCTTCTTGAAGACTGGGACTATCTGTGCTCTTTTCCAATCATTTGTAACCCTCCGTTCCTCTAGAGACTTGCGGTACACGGCTGTTAGAAGGGGAACAAGTTCTTTCGCGTACTCTGTGTAGAATCGAATTGGTATCCCGTCAGGTCCAGTGGACTTTCCTCTGTTGAGTGATTGCAGTTGCTTTTCTATTCCTTGGACACTTATTTCGATGTCAGCCATTTTTTCGTTTGTGCGAAGATTTAGAGAAGGAACTGCAGTGCGGTCTTCCTCTGTGAAACAGCTTTGGAAAAAGGTGCTTAGTATTTCAGCTTTACGCGTGTCATCCTCTGTTTCAATGCCATCATCATCCCGTAGTGTCTGGATATGCTGTTTCGAGCCACTTACTGATTTAACGTAAGACCAGAACTTCCTAGGATTTTCTGTCAAGTCGGTACATAGAATTTTACTTTCGAATTCAATGAACGCTTCACGCATAGCCCTCCTTACGCTAACTTTGACATCGTTTAGCTTCTGTTTGTCTGAGAGGTTTTGGCTGCGTTTAAACTTGGAGTGGAGCTCTCTTTGCTTTCGCAGTAGTTTCCTAACTTTGTTGTTGTACCACGGTGGGTTTTTCCCGTCCCTCACAGTTTTACTCGGCACGTACCTGTCTAAAACGCATTTTACGATTGCCTTGAACTTTTTCCATAAACACTCAACATTGTCAGTGTCGGAACAGAAATTTTCGTTTTGATCTGTTAGGTAGTCTGAAATCTGCCTTCTATTACTCTTGCTAAACAGATAAACCTTCCTCCCTTTTTTTATATTCCTATTAACTTTCATATTCAGGGATGCTGCAACGGCTTTATGATCACTGATTCCCTGTTCTGTACATACAGAGTCGAAAAGTTCGGGTCTGTTTGTTATCAGTAGGTCCAAGATGTTATCTCCACGAGTCGGTTCTCTGTTTAATTGCTCGAGGTAATTTTCGGATAGTGCACTCAGTATAATGTCACTCGATGCTCTGTCCCTACCACCCGTCCTAAACATCTGAGTGTCCCAGTCTATATCTGGTAAATTGAAATCTCCACCTAAGACTATAACATGCTGAGAAAATTTATGTGAAATGTATTCCAAATTTTCTCTCAGTTGTTCTGCCACTAATGCTGCTGAGTCGGGAGGTCGGTAAAAGGAGCCAATTATTAACCTAGTTCGGTTGTTTAGTGTAACCTCCACCCATAATAATTCACAGGAACTATCCACTTCTACTTCACTACAGGATAAACTACTACTAACAGCGACGAACACTCCACCACCGGTTGCATGCAATCTATCGTATCTAAACACCGTCTGTACCTTTGTAAAAATTTCGGCAGAATTTATCTCTGGCTTAAGCCAGCTTTCTGTACCTATAATGATTTCAGCTTCGGTGCTTCCTATCAGCACTTGAAGTTCCGGTACTTTACCAACGCAGCTTCGACAGTTGACAATTACAATACCGATTGCTGCTTGGTCCCCGCATGTCCTGACTTTGCCCCGCACCCGTTGAGGCTGTTGCCCTTTCTGTACTTGCCCAAGGCCATCTAACCTAAAAAACCGCCCAGCCCACGCCACACAACCCCTGCTACCCGTGTAGCCGCTTGTTGCGTGTAGTGGACTCCTGACCTATTCAGCGGAACCCGAAACCCCACCACCCTATGGCGCAAGTCGAGGAATCTGCAGCCCACACGGTCGCAGAACCGTCTCAGCCTCTGATTCAGACCCTCCACTCGGCTCTGTACCAAAGGTCCGCAGTCAGTCCTGTCGACGATGCTGCAGATGGTGAGCTCTGCTTTCATCCCGCTAGCGAGACTGGCAGTCTTCACCAAATCAGATAGCCGCCGGAAGCCAGAGAGGATTTCCTCCGATCCATAGCGACACACATCATTGGTGCTGACATGAGCGACCACCTGCAGATGGGTGCACCCTGTACCCTTCATGGCATCCGGAAGGACCCTTTCCACACCTGGAATGACTCCCCCCGGTATGCACACGGAGTGCACATTGGTTTTCTTCCCCTCTCTTGCTGCCATTTCCCTAAGGGGCCCCATTACTCGCCTGACGTTGGAGCTCCCAACTACCAGTAAGCCCACCCGCTGCAACTGCCCGGAGATGGATGCAGTATTTAGTTCCTACCGTCCAGTATAGAAGCAATGCAGGGTGTACACTTCAGCATAAAATTACATAAATGATAGGTTCAATGATGACATCGCTGCACACAGTGAAATTTAGGAAAAAATGTATTATTAAATGCAATGAACATTCTAATGATGACGCCTTGAGAATTAAGGGTACACCGAAGAAATGATAAGTAGCAGGAATGAGACTATCGATAAAGTTAACATAAGAATTGTGTAACACAAATTAGGCAAAGAGAACCAATTGTGCTGCCTTGGAAGCATAATAACTCATTACAGACAGAATAAGCAAGTCACAAAAAGTAGTATAGCACAGTTTAAGAGGATATTCCTGGGCAGAAACATATACTTTCACTAAAGATTGTGTTTAAATAGAGGAGGGAATTTTTGGAAACTATGCATCTGGAGCACAACACAAGGGCGTGAATCGTCGGCCGTGTGTAAACGGGGAAAGGAGATAATCTAACGGCTTGAGATGTGATGTTGTAGCACAATGTTGAAAATTAGGAACACTTACTAAAAAAATTACAAGGCAACGGTCTCGCCACAGTGGTAACATCGATTCCCGTAACACACCGTAGTTAAGCGCAATCGGGTTTGGCTAGCACTTGGATGGGTCACTGTCAGTGTCTGCCAAGTGCTGTTGACTCGCACTTCAGAGACCAATAGAGAAGCTATTCGATTGAGAAGTGCGGCACTACTCACGAAAACCATCAACGGCCAGGGGTGAGGTGTGCTGGGCACATACCCACATCTGATCACACCTGAGGATGACACGGTGGACGGTCGTCACCGTTTAGCCTTCAAGGTCTGTTCGCACTGTGTTTGCTTGTTTTGTATAAAATTAGAAGTGAATTTCCCATCAGAGTCAGCGAGGTGAGCCGGCCGGAGTGGCCTTGCGGTTCTAGGCGCTACAGTCTGGAGCCGCGTGACCGCTGCGGTCGCAGGTTCGAATCCTGCCTCGGGCATGGATGTGCGTGATGTCCTTAGGTTAGTTAGGTTTAAGTAGTTCTAAGTTCTAGGGGACTGATGACCACAGCAGTTAAGTCCCATAGTGCTTAAAGCCATTTGAACCATTTTCAGCGAGGTGAGGGGTTTGGAACATGTGGAAAATATTGACAAAAAACAGCAACAGGATGATGGAACATGTGTAAAGATATCAAGGAATAGAGGCCATGGTGCCTAAGGAAGTTGTAGCTGGTGGAAGCTGAAGACAGAGACAGGATCAGAATAAATCCAACAAATCATTAGGAACGGTGCTCACAAGCGCTACTCTGAAACGATGACGTGGACAGAGACGAAAAAGTCGCGACAGGCAGTATCGAACACAACAGAAGAGCTAAGACAATGGATAAAAAGTATTTTGCATTTCCTTTTCGACACTGCTCAACTTATGTCAGTACGCTGTCTACAGTTACGAATCAGGTTTCAAGTACTCATCTACCAATATAAAAGAAAGCATGGTTCGTAGTAGCCTATAATCCAAACGTCATTATTTAACTCGTGAAATTAGTTACTTTGAACCATAAATCAGTTTCAAGTACGAGTGTGACGAGAACGAAGTCTTTCACGACGGCACTGTCGTATAAAACGTTCTCGGACTTCTTGCCGCGTCAGTTCAAATTAAAACCTCGATCTATCGCTGATTGCCTCCATCGTCTTTGTTAGGAGCAGCTGATTGTCAAAACTGCTGCTGTGATGCCCTTGTGCAGCCCGTGGTCTGCCATAGATGGTGTCAACGTCTGCGCTGGTGTCGCTGGTTCTTCTCACACATTATCATTTATTACAGAACGCCAGTACGTTGTAGCCTGGGGAAAAACTTTTTGTAGTCAAACAATATTTTGTGTTTGTTTGTAAGGCTGTGCATATTTCTCCATTTCTCGATTTTTAATATGCCTACAGTGTTCTGCATAATGGTCGGAAACTGTACTGATGGGCTGACCGATTTAATTGCATCCACATTCACAAGGAGTCTTTTAAACTGCAGTATCCTGAGACCGATAGTGTGCTCAACAAGTTGAAGCATCTCCCGCATCTCAGGAGGTCGCAAATTAGGTGTTATACCTCGTTTTCGCAGGACTGGATGTATCGCCGCAGAAAGGAAGAAATACAATTGGACTTGAATGTTCAACAATTTCATTTTTCCTTTTCTTGGAGAACGCTGACATCATATCACGTTTACTCGTACTTAGATTTCGGAATTCAAATTCTCGTCAGAAACAGTTTTTACTCTGTGTACCAATGCAGTTACAACTACTTTCTTTTTTACTGGATAATGGAAACTCTCGGCTCTAAGATATAAATCAGTATTCGTCGGCTTGCGGTACACTAGAAGTCCCAAGGATGTGTTCAAGAGCTTCTTCGTCGCGTGGCCAGACCGTAAACGTCTCGTTAGCGTGGCCTTAAAATGGAGATGGACGAAGAGATTTAACGCACGCTCCTCAAAATGTTCCACAAAAATGCTGGCCATTGGTGGGGACAACGGAGATCCCAAGGCCATTCCCTCCGTCATTTCATAAGCTTTACCACCATACAAGAATTAAGTGGTCGTCATAGCATGTCGGAACAACTTCATCGTTTCGACGGCGTCTCCAGACGCTTTAAAGTTTATGCTCTTATTCCATCTACCACACAATCTCATATCAACTCCCCGAGCGAAGCCGGGTACCTCAGCTACTCAACTACAAAATTGTTGTTTCGACCGCCATTTCAGAGAACACCTTCAAGCTTCAAATGGTCCGCAATATTCCAGAATACTACACAATATTCTAGAGTGTTCTGGAATGTTCACAGTGATCTGGGATTATCCGGAACTTTCCATTCTGGAATCTTTCCGAATATTCCAGGCTACTTCGAACGTTGAAGAACATCCCGGATCATTGTGTAACATTCCTTAACATTCTGGATGTTATGGAGTGCTCTCCAATACTCTGGAATGCTATGGAATGTTCTCGAATACTCTGGAATATTTCGGAATGTTCTAGAGATTTCAGAGGGTGAGACTTCCCAGGCCTTAAATCTTTGTAAGTAGGCTGTTTAGGTTTTTATGTTGGTAACGCCACGTAGCGCTCTATATGAAAATCACTGACTGTGCTGTGTGCAGTCTGTGGCTGGTTGGACTCATTGTTGGAATATTCGCTTGTATAGTGTTGGGCAGTTGGATGTGAACAGCGCGTAGCGTTGCGTAGTTGGAGGTGAGCCGCCAGCAGTGGTGGATGTGGAGAGAGAGATGGCAGAGTTTTGAGAGCGGACGATCTGGACGTGTGTCCGTCAGAAAAACGAAATTTGTAAGACTGGATGTCATGAACTGATATGTATATTGCGACTTTTGAACAGTGTTAGTGTAAATACATTGTTTGTTCTCTGTCAAAATCTTTCATTTGCTAACTAGGCCTATCAGTAGTTAGTGCCTTCAATAGTTAGAATCTTTCATTTAGCTGGCAGTATTGGCGCTCGCAGTATTGCAGTAGTTTGAGTAACGAAGATTTTTGGAAGGTAAGTGATTCATGAAAGGAATAGGTTATTGTTAGTCAGGGCCATTCTTTTGTAGGGATTTTTGAAAGTCAGGTTGCGTTGCGCAAAAAATATTGTGTGTCAGTTTAGTGTTGATCACGATAGGTAAGAGTACGTTCAGTCCTGCTCAGCTCTTTGGAAACCAAATAATGTAAGAGGTTTTCCAGCACTGTCATTTTCAAATTTTCTAAGGGGATGTTTCATATCTTCAAAAGCACACCCTTCATATATGTTTTAAAACTGAGTGAGCTGTGAACATAGGCTAAGTGAAGAAAGATGGACACTTCAGTTGCATAGCGATAATCTAGGAAAGTGTGTTTTGTGCATGAACGATATCACAAGTAAAACAATCGATCGACCAGTTGGTCAATACTGGTCGTCGGTCTAGGTGCTGTGCGGCGGTGTGCATAGCGAAGAGGCTTGAAGTAGCTCAGTGGGTCCACAGTCCATAATGTGTTCCGCTCCTCCCTACATGTCTTGTGGACTCCAAAACACTTTCTGAAATTCTGAACGTAGCAGCGATAGGCTATCCAAAACTTGTAAAGGAACCAGTTTCCAACTACGAAGGTCCTATGACGTGGAACGGAGGAAGGGTTCCAGTCTATCAGTCTATATCCTATGTCTTTCTACCTGCACATGGACTGAGTAAGCGGTAAAGCAAACCAATGAGACATTTGGAAAAGGAACCAATAACTGATGTCAATGAGAGGAAATCTGAACTTGAAATTATGACATTTAATGAGATTTCGGTTCTTTCAGAGATTACAAAGAGCATGGAAGAACAGTATAACGTAGTTCAATGTATTTCCAGAAGAGGTCAAAACATAAAAATTAACAACAGTATAAAGAAGGAAATGTCGTGTAATTTAATAAAATCATGTGATTCTGAGGAAATTCGATGAGGAAAAGAAATGGCAAAAATAGTGGATGAGTTTTCTGCTAGTACAGAAAAATAAGTGATGATTGCCAATGTAAAGAGAATATACAATGTAGATTGGCAACAGAAAGATATGCATGCCTGAAGAAGGGATGTTTGTAAATATCTAATATAAATTTACGTGTTTACGAAGGCCTCACTGAACGTATTCGTACGTAGTGCAGCGTCGTCTGGAAGTGAATCGTGGACAAAAGCAATAGTCATGAAGAAAACAGTAGCTTCTGCGCTGTGGGGCTACAAAAGAATGCTAAATATTAGGTGTTTAGTTCGAGTTACATAGGAACAGGTACTGCATTTAACTGGAGCAAAGCCTATGTCAGCACTGAACTGGAAGGAAGAGTAGGACGATGAGGCAAATGTTGACGCATTGAAGAAAAGTTAATTTGGTGAGAGAGAGGTGTGTGGGGACTGAAACTCGTAGAGTGACACCACAGCATGATTATAGTTACTACGTTCGGGTGACTTTAGGTCGCAGTAGTAACGCAGAAACAATCCGACTTGCACACTACAGATTATCGTGCAAATCTGGATCAACCAAGAAAGTCAATAAATATCACATTATCTCAGAAACAATTGGAAGCACTTTGGGAAGAAAAGCTGGAAACCAAACACAAATGAAATACTATAAAGTTATGGCTGCACCTACACGTATACAAGCAGCAGAGACAGAGTTCATGTGCCATGTATACGGCCGTAATATAATGGTTAAAATAAGGAATGAGCAATATGATCAGTTTTCAAAATCTTTTCGGTTAATGTCAAGATAAAAGAGAGTAGAATGAAATGGAGAGATCGAGAGAATGACAGGAAATAGACTGCCAAAAAAAGATGATGACTTACCAGCCGACTGGTAACAGAGAACCACGTAGACCTCGTAAGAGCTGAATGAGGGATCGAAACAGGTGATTAGAATACCTAACCTTGGAAGGAGACGATGTTGGTGATGACTTGAGCGTGATAGGGATATTATTTCTCCATATTTGGTTGATTATTATAGGAAGAGGGATCATACTGACATTCGTGAATATTTATATTACATGTATAAGAAAGGTTACAGATGAGCACGCACGAGATTCAGAATTTGGAGCAGACACTGATGCACGTGATGTAGTTACTATTTCTACAGTTTCAAACACCACTACAGTAACTGATGGTTGTCTGGATAAGGCCGTGTAAGGTACAGCTGTAGCAGATGGGGTAGGCTGTCTACCTGTACTTGAAGGATGATCTCATGGAAGTCGTGGATCTGATTCTGTTGCCGAAGTGGCTACAAATTGGCATTTATGTGAATAGTTTAACGTTCGTTGTTTACCCCAATTCTTTGGCAAATGCCTTCCTCCTGAGGGCATATGTTTACTAACAGAAAATGACATTGCAAGTTTTTTGCAGAATTTTCAGACTTTTTCAGCATAGATTTTGTGCTCCTGATTATTTGCGGTGAATATTTTCCACCTGGTCTCATTACTGTTTGACAAGAGTACACACTGGCATGGGTTTGGTATGAAAGACATTTTGTCAGTTATTGGGTTCAAGTAACACCAGCAACTTTCGTTGAAGCTTCATTGGTGGTAAGCTGTCCAGGAATTTAAGACGGCACGGATTTCCATTTTATTCATTCGAACGAAACGGACACTACGTGAACACGAAAAATACATGTGAGAAAATAATTTCCCGCGTCTACCTGATATTTCACTTACTGTTATTGTTCAACGTCTACTGACAAATAAAATAAAATAAAAAAGACCATTTAAGGGCGTTTTGACAGATTGTTTTTACGAGAGCGACGGTAGTTGAAATAAAACGGACGGGCGTAAATCAGCTGCGCCCTCTGTACTTACTGTGTGGTGTGAGAACGTCAGCGGCTTACAGGTAATAGCGGCGCGGACCACATTATTTGCTGAGCTGCCTCTCCAGTAGCCTTTTGGGACAACAGAGAAAGAGAGAGAGAGAGAAAGGGCGAGAGGGAGGGAGGGTAAGAGAGAGGGGTTGGAGTGGTGGGGCTGAGGGAGGGAAAGGCACTTTTGCAGGTTTCTCCCGATCCGCGCGGCTTAACTCGGCAGCACGTCCGGTCGGCGGCAGCAATATCCCGCCCCATCCCGTATCCTGTAACTTTGGCCAGTCTTCCGTGCACGCTGATCCGCATCCGGCGGACGTCCATGTGAGCAGAGGCCCGCATTCTGCCGGAAATGAACCGCTTCGCCTGCAGCGGAACTTTCTCTCTCAGCGGACCGCTCCGCGCCTGTCTCTTTGTGTGGCCAGCTGAAGGCGACATACCTGTCGATACCTCAGATTTTATTTAAACTTTTATTGATATGGAGCTGAAATGGTAGCAGTAATAGTCAGATCTTAATTCCGGGATGGGAAGCGAAAGTGCTTGAAACTTTCTGAAATAATTGAAAAATATGTTTTATAACCAAAAAACGTTCTTTTCCTCATGAAGCAACGCGCCTTTGTGTGGCTTGCTGAAGGCGACAAACCTGTCGATACCTCAGATTTTATTTAAACTTTTATTGATATGGAGCTGATGTGGTAGCAGTAATAGTCAGATCTTAATTCAGGGATGGGAAGCCTCACCGAGCGAGGTGGCGCAGTGGTTAGACACTGGACTCGCATTCGGGAGGACGACGGTTCAATCCCGCGTCCGGCCATCCTGATTTAGGTTTTCCGTGATTTCCCTAAATCGCTCCAGGCAAATGCCGGGACGCTTCCTCTCAAAGGGCACGGCCGACTTCCTTCCCCGTCCTTCCCTAATATGATGAGACCGATGACCTCGCTGTCTGGTCTCCTTCCCCGAAAAACCAAACAACTTGAAACTTTCTGAAATAACTGAAAAATATATTTTATACCAAAAAACGTTCTTTTCATCATGAAGCATATTCGGATATACAAAATTACGTTACGAGCCTCACTTCTTTTTTTCAAAAGTTTAGCTTTTGTTCTAGGTCTTCGATATTCATGGAGGCCAAAGAAACCCTCTTCCCGCTTCTATTCAAATTTAAGTCAGCCTGTTTCCGCAAGTCGGGCTGTCGTAGGACCCCGTCATGATGGTTGCTGTACTTGATGCTCGCCTTAGGCAACGTGCTGTTGTAATAGAATATCTGTGTAGAAAGAACAAGACAATGAGAAACATTCACAACAAACTGAAGAACGCGTGTGGGGATTTCACTGTCTATCGCAGCAGAATTCAGCCTGTATTAAACGACGTCAGTACCTTCACTGCACGATAACAACGGTGAAGTCACTGATGAAAGTGCCACTAGAGCATAGTTATTAAACACGTTTTTCCGAAACTACTTCACCAAAGAAGACGAAGTAAATATTCCTGAATTCCAGTCAAGAACAGCTGCCAAGATGAGACAAACAGAAGTAGATATCCTCAGTGTAACAAAGAAGCTTAAATCATTTAAAAAACCCAAGGGCTCCGGTCCAGACTGTATACCAGTCAGGTTCCTCTCAGAGTATGCTGATAAAATTAGCTCCATATTTAGCAATTATATACAAGCGCACGCTGACTGAAAGATCCATACCTAAAGACTGGAAAATTGCATATCACTAACGTCGATTTGCAGTAGGGTTTCGGAATATATACTGTATTCGTACATTATGAAGCATCTCAAGAAAACGATTTATTGACACAAGGTCAGCGAAACACAACTAGCTCTTTATACTCATGAAGTAATGGGTCCTATCGACAGGAGATGTAAAATTGATTCCATAGTTTTAGATTTCAGGAAGGCCTTTCACACTCTTCCTGACAAGCGTCTTCTAACCAAACTGCGTACCTATGGAATATCGCCTCAGTTTGTAACGTGCGCGTGGGGCACACAATACTCATTAAAGCCTGTACTATGGTAAGTGAGTGGGGTTTACCTTACGAGACAGGATTTTTGTATGGATATTGACCGCGTGTACCTGAATGGGGGCAAATCAGACTTACACCCACTCTGTAATAACAATGATACGTCAAGCAAGTCCGAAATGCAACTACACGTCAGGACAGACAAAAAGCAACACAGCAGATGCTACCAATTTGTTAATAATACGGTCGCCAGCCTAATTAGGCATTAACTGAGTTTCTTCCCTGTACAAGTTGATGTACATTCATGTAAAACAACACGTAGCAACACTGCATAATATAGTAAATTTTAGAACCAGAAAACCTATTGAACTGATAGTTTCATTTTCTGTACTGATATGGAAAAACCATGAATATATTACACTACAATATAATGTATACTACCAAACTTCGTACTGTCTACTGATCTGATTAAAATCGGCCGTAGGTTACCCTAGAAATAGCACTTTCGAGCCACACACAAAATGTCAATTTTGATAAAGATAAAACACTGATAAATTTTGACATATATATTGACTTTAACTTATTCTGGTCATATCAATATAGACTACTTCAGAATTCAAATGAATAGAAAAGGGGGGGGGGGGGGACCCTGAAACTGTTGTGATCACTGTATTAGAAAAAAATGGTTCAAATGGCTCGGAGCACTATGCGACTTAACTTCTGAGGTCATCAGTCGCCTAGAACTTAGAACTAATTAAACCTAACTAACCTAAGGACATCACACACATCTATGCCCGAGGCAGGATTCGGACCTGCGACCGTAGCGGTCACGCGGTTCCAGACTGAAGCGCCTTTAACCGCACGGCCACACTGGCCAGCACTATATTAAAAAAATTGATTACTGAAATTATTATGCGCTCAAGATTTCCAGTATATGAGTTACTACTCTTTTTGTCTTATTTCCTGCTTATTTAAATTCCTTTATGTCTGTCTCGAAATAATTAAACTTCGTTACTAAATCAATATTAAAGTTATCTTCAAACTTTGTTAGATCTTCGTTATTCACTTACTGGTTCATTAACAAAACAGTTCTTTAAACACCATTCTAACATAGCTAGGTCTGCAGGTAATTATTATTAACAAAAACTTTAATTTTTCATCTCAGGACACTCGTATTGCACTACATTTGGAAAGGACCCTGTCTACATTAGTTGTGAGGATAATTAAATGATGGGAAAGTTCTGGTAAAATTTAAGTTGTTATTGAACAGTATGGAACAAAAGTAACACTGGTCCATACGAATACATTACTAAAAGTTTCAACCTGTTTGTATCGAAGCGGCGGTTGGCAGGCGGCGAGATGGCGAGGCACAAAGCACACATACAACCACAGCTATGGCTCTTGACGTATCGGCACTATTTCTTCATAGCGTCGCAATGCTTTTCCATTTAGTGGCTATGGAATTTAGCCATGCTGTATGGGCGTTGGAACGGCATACCCGAGGCTCAATGAAACTACACCTTCCAGGAGAGCCTCCTCGCTCCAGAACGTGTTGCTCAGACCAATGCCAAACTCCAACTACAACTGCTGAGCCCGTTGTGCCGTGCAGCCCCCGTGCGCATTTTCCCGCGCTCGTCTGCCATCCACCTTTTACCGCTCCCTTACAGACAGGGTATTCACCCGAGGTTTTACATTCTACATATTCTAACACATTGCCTACGTATGGAACAGACGCACAGTTACATTCTTAAACATCTTACAACAGTCTCAACATCTGTTACATTTCAATTCTATTACAATATTGCTTGACATTTGACATAAACATTAATATTCACATTAAAATTTGCTTACAGTTTTCTTAACACAATGACATGAAACAAAAAAGAAATGAAATCAGAACATCAATTCCACTAATATATCGAAAAATCAGATGGAAAAAAAATTGACTTGTATGTACAATAGTACAGCGTTGTTGTTGTTACACATGCCCCTGTTTCCAGTAAATTTCTCTAAGTGCAAATTAGATGGGAGCACTGAACTTTGTATTTATACAGGGGTTCTGAATGTTTTTGTGAATGTACCATCATAAAATTTTGTATCACTAAACTTCCTTTCTCTCACATTATAGAGGTCTATACTTTTTAATATATCGAGAAGATTTATCTATCATTTACTTAAGTGCCTTTGGCACAGTCCAACCTCCGATCAGAACACGATTTAAATACCAAATTACTTATTATTAAATTTCTCAGAAAAATAAATTCAAAATCTGAAACACAAACACTATACTACAAAGCGTATACAAATACCTATATACACTATAAGGCAATTTGTTGCTCCTTGCATTGAATGGCAGTCCATTTCCTTATTTACTAAAAAACACACTACAAAATTTAGAAAAATTACTACACATATTTGCTGCCTATTATTCAGATTTGGGTAGTCCATTTAGCATCATTTTATCACACCTCCTGTACCACACTTACAATTCTTCTTTGACTATTTATCTGCCCTCTTTGGTTTTTGGTAGTCCCATCTATGATTTGGCTTGCAGCATTTACCCTTTATTTACAGCCCTTTTCTCCATACATCTTTACCTTTATAGTACATTTGGTAATCTGAAACTCACATAAGTACATTAGCAGACTGACATTAGTATACATACATTTACAAAGATTTGTTACATTTAGAATAAAATAGTTTCAGTATAAGATACAGCACATTTACTGCAGATTGCTTTCTGACTGTACTTAGGTCACTCACTCCTAGTAACAATCAGTTTCAGGTCCACAACGTTTCTTGCACCTAAAGTCTCTTGGATTTTGGGTAGATCAGGTAGTAATCATTATCGTGTGGAATGTTCTGTATTATATACGGTCCATTATAAATATATTTAAATTTAGAAATTTCATGGTTCAGTTCACTAGATTTTTCGTGGGTTTTTAAAAGAACATAATCCCCAATTTTAAATTTTGAAACTTTCAGGTTTTTATCGTGTCTTTTAGATCTAGATGCAGCTTTCTGCTTTGCCCTTTTTCTGACTAATTCTTTCTTTTGACTCAATTCCAAGCTTGTGCAAAGTGGAAACTCTAGTTTTTCCTCAATTAAGCTTTTACTTCTGCTGCCTAACAAAATTTCTTCCGGTGGGAACCCAGTAGTTTCATGATGTAAGGTGTTCATGACATTCTGAAAGTCCATTATAAATCTGCCCCAGGCTCTGTGGTTATGACTGCAGTACGTTCTACACAATCTCCCGATTTCTCGCATGTACCTTCAACCGGGGTGCTAGCTGGGTGGTGGGCTGAGATATATTTAACCTCCACACTAATTTGCTCCACCCCTTCCTTCCAAATTTTGGATATGAACTGGGGTCCATTATCAGATAGGAGTGCCTTGGGTTTCCCGATGGTTCTGAAGCATTCAACCATCCAGTTAAATACAGCTTTTGCCGTTGCCTTTTTCAAGGGGTACAATTCCACAAACTTTGAGAATACTTCAAAAATTACTGAAATATATGCACAATTTCCCGAAGTCTTCGGGAGGGGACCATACAAATCTACTGATAATAATTCTAGGGTGTCCTCAGGTAATGTACTTTGCATTGGACCTCTACTAGTTCTGTTCGGTACTTTGGCCCTTTGACAGACATCACACGACTTAATTCGTTCGTTTACCTTCTTACTGACACTACCAGCAACCACTATTACATTATTCAATTTATCCAAACATTTCTTTGGCCCACTATGCCCCAATCCTAAATGTAAATAGTCTATGACATCAGTATCAAACTGGTGTTGCCAACATACTCTCCATTCCTCAGTGACTAAATCTTTCCTCCTATATAAAATGCCTTTAAATATTTTGTAATATTTCTTAATTTGAGGATACTGCACACTGTCAAAATTTACCTTCACAGATTTCCATGTCGGATCCTCATTCTGATGGTACCTCATGTTTTTACATATTTGCTCAATTTTCCTTTTTCCTGAAACCTCTTTCATATACCTTATCTGAAAAGTACCCTCTTCACCATTTTCATTGGGCACTTGACTCATACCATTAGGCAATCGAGATAAAGCATCTGCCACGTAATTCTCAGTACCCTTAACATAGCAAATCTCGTAATCAAACTGTTGTAGGTACAAAGCCCAATGAGTTAACCTGCCATTAAGTAAACGACAATCCTTAAGAAAAGTTAAAGCTTTGTGGTCAGTATGTATGATGAGCTTAGGGCCCCACAGATAATTCCTGAATTTCTTTAATCCCCATGTAATGGCTAAAGCCTCCTTTTCCGATATAGTGTAATTTCTCTCGTATTTTGTTAGAGTTCTACTTGCAAACGCGATAGTCCTGTGTTCGATCTCTTTGCCATCACAAATTTCTTGGAAAACTTCTATACCAACTCCATAAGCACTACTGTCAGTACTCATGTGGAAAGGTTCTGACATTATGGGGTGATGCAAGATATTGTAATTCAAAAGTTCACTTTTTAAATTTTCAAAATCTCTCATGCACCCTTCAGTCCACACAAAAGCACTATTTTCCTTAAGTAGATTATTCAAATGAGGACTATTAAAAACTTGCCCCTTGACGAATTTTCTATAGAACCCACATAAACCTAAAAAGGCTTTCAACTGTTATCTATTTCTAGGAGCTGGACACTCTGCTATTGCACTTAACTTTTCCGGGTCCTTGCTAATACCAGTCGTAGTAATAATGTGCCCCAGAAACTTTATTTCCGACTTCACGAATTCACATTTCTTCCACTAAAGTGTCATGCCCCCTGCTTGTAGAGCAACCAAAACTTTCTGCAATAATTCACAATGCTCTGGCCACTCTTCAGTAGCAATCAGTAAGTCATCTACATAAATGGGTTAGCCGGGAACTCTATTCTCTCCCTAATACAAAGTCCAGTGCCCTAATAAATACCACCACAGAAGTGCTAAGCCCAAATGGCACTACTTTATATTGATAGCATATCCCGGCGAATAGAAAAGCGGTATATTTACGGGATTCTTTGCTCAATGGGATTTGCCAGTATCTGGCAGTCATGTCCAGACTGGTTAAATACTTCACATTATAAAACCTTTGGAGCATTTCGTCCAGGTTTTCTGGTCTGTCTATTTCCTTCTTTACAATTTTGTTCAAAGTCCTGGCGTCCAGGACTACTCTTACTCCCCCATTCCTTTTATTCACGATGATAAGGGGACTATTATATTCGCTGCTACTCCGTTCGATTACACCCCATTCTATCATTTTATCTATTTCCACTTCAACAGCCTGTCTCTTTGATATGGGTACCGAAAACGATCTTACAAAGAAAGGTTTATGCTCTAATGTCTCAATCTGGTATTCAAAGTTCTTAAATAAGCCAGGTTTGTCCGAAAATACAGTGCTATTACTTTCTAAAAGATCAAGCAATACTATTTTCTGATCATGAGATATCTCCTTCAAATTTTCCACAATTTCTTTAAAATCATGCCCCTGCCTGTCACTCTCATCTATTAACCTCTTGACATGGTACATTTCATATATGTTTGTCAAACCATGATTCACTTGGTCGATCTCCAACAGTAAGGAAAAAATTTCTGAATCGACCACCTTCCCATTTTCCTCAAATTTTATTTCCAAATTCACAGATGCATTATTAATTTTTATCACTTCCTGGCTACAATCAATAATAACTTTTTCTTGATCTAGCCAATCTATACCCAGAATCATTTCAGTACTCAAGTCTGGCACAACCAAAAAATCGTGTTCAAACTTCTGTCCTTTTATACTAAATTCAACCAAGATCTGGTTCTTTACCGGCTTGCTAGTCTTGCCAGTAGCACCAACAATTTTTACACCAGTCACTGACATAATTACTAGTCCAGGCTTGTAACAGATATGTTCGAAAAACGATTGGGAGATCGCACTTATCTGAGATCCTGTATCAAGAAGTACTTGCAATTTCACATTATAAATTTCAACTGGTATTATAGTTTGTTTAGCCGTCAAATGCTTTTCATTGTTGTGATCTTCCCTAAGCAAATCCAGGTCGACGATAACAGCGTCCCAAGATATGCTTTTGACATTCACATCAGTCTCAACATCTAGGTTTTGTTTTGAAACTTCATCATCAGTAGGTACAATATCACAATTAGCTGTATTCCCGTTATTTTCACTAGTACCGAAATACTCGTCATTGAACTATCGTCAGAATCCGACCCTTCTGGATCGCTTTCAGGTTCTAACAAAAAAGTTTTTCTGAGGCAGGCACTAAGTTCTTCCTCTGCATTTTCGTCAGGCTTTGATTTTAACTCAATTTCCTCTTTAGGCAAAACGACCTCATTATCAGCTTTACTTACATCCACTGTTACTTCATATTTAGTGTAATCCTCATGGACTTCAATTATTCTTAGGTAATTACCTGCCCCTTCCCCACGGTGCCTTTCGGTAACAGCTTGTACTGTTGGCGGATCATTAACAGATGTTACTTCCTCGTCAATGGTTAGGAATTCATCCTCCAATTCCTTTCTATCTTTAACCTTCGTCCTATCGGCAGCACGCATACTTTGCGCGGCGCTATTTACTCTCCGCTCTTTAAATTCGGGCCACGTCACCTTATCGACGTTCCTACGATTTCCTTTTCCACTAATGAAACTCCTCGCCTCATACTGCTTCTTAAAATCCTCCCACTCACATTGGTTGAGGCCCTTGTACAGACCATCAATCTGCACACGCCAGTCAGTTACTTCTGCTAATTCATTCTCGCCATTTACTTCATTACTAACACTGCTAACCGCACCTCTCTGTGTATCCACTGTTCCATCCACTATTTCCTTCGCCACAGAATTAACACTCGTAATGTATTCACCAGCTCTTACAGCAATGTTTGTACCTAATTCTGCAGCATTGCTAGCGGCTTCTCTCTGAACAGCTGTTCTGCTAGGCTGGGCTGTTGCCCTCTGATGCTCCACTCGCCTGTATCGCTCTGCGCCGGCGAAGATGAGTCATCTGCACTCGCACCTGACGCTTGTTTCGCAACAACATGTTGCGTCATTTCACGCCTGTCTCTTAGCTGTCTCATAACTTTACTGTCAGTCCGGTAATATTTCTGAAATCGGGGCCGGTATGTTCTGTCCGCTTCCGTTTGGCCCGCAACGTTCGCGGAAATCAGTTTCCCGCGTCGTTATTATTTTGCGCGGTGTACCCTCTACCGCTACCTGGATAACCCCCTCTTCCTCTTCCTCTGCCTCTACCTCTCTGTATCATGTTGACGCAAAACCCATCGCCGTCATTTCTCTCGTCATTATTGCGATTATTTCTGTTACCAAAATTCTGATAGTTGGCACGACTTTCGCGCCAGTGATCTTCGTCTTCGACCCTTTCGAGAAACGCTTGGAAGCTGTGATGATTGCTTCCCACATATCTCTTCCAATCTTCTGGAAGCTTCTTATATAGCTCCCATACGGTTTCAGAATCAGATCTTCTCCCTCTTAAATGTGTCAACTTTCGGTACCAATATTCGCAGAAATCTTTCAAAGAATTCCTGCCCCTGTTATCATGAAGTTTGGCCATGATAAACTCGCGCCACAAATGATCCTGTTTTTGTTCGGACCAATATTCTTCCATAAACTTTTGTTTAAACTCTTCGAATGTCATTAGTTCGGTATTCAAGTTAATTCCCCAGCGCTTAGCATCACCTGTTAAGGCGCTAATTACTACGTTTATCTTTTCCTGACCAGACAAGTGTGTAGGAAACATCCTGTCGCAATTTTTGTTGAAATCCAACGGATGCCATCCGTTATGTTTTTTGGAGGGATCGAAGCGTTCCTCACCTTCCAACAGCTTCGTAAGTGGTGTGCCATTGCAGACAACACCAGGCCTATCTTTGATTTTACTCTCGAGATCGTAAAATTTTGCCTTGAATTTTCGATGTATTTTTTTCACACTTTTGTACACATCCGCTAACTTTTACGCCTAAATCTCTTTCAGTGTCTGAAACTGCCCTTTTCAACTGTAATATTCCATGCTGGCTTTCGTTTACGACCTCAGTTTTAAGACCGAAAACTTTTTCGTCTACTTTTGTTTCAACTAGAGGCTCTACTTTCTCTTGGATGTTGAGAATCTCAACATCAAACGTACTGTTATTGTTGTTAATTTCCCCCTGCATAGTATCCATATTTTAATTAATTGTGTCAATTTCTAATTTCATAGTATTTACTACAGAACTTAATTTACCCACTTTTTGTTCTACCTGTTCTAGTTGTTTACTAATTATAATTCCTTGTTCTTCGACCTGTGCTTTAAGCTGATCATTCCGAGTTTTGAGCTGATTACTTTGTGTTTTAAGCTACTCGTCAACGTGTATTTTAAGCTGATCATTCTGTCCTGCAATTTGTTTGGTTAATTGTTCTAATAAATCGTTCATGCTTAAAATTTTCACGTTGTTTTGTTCTACGAAATCGGTGTGTTCCGATCCTACATCAAAATTTTCTTTCGGTTCTTTCTTTATCTGTGGTGAATCAAACATCTCAGTGGATTCGTTCACATACCCATTATCATCCACAAAGTCATCCTCTGCTTCCTGTGTTATTCCTTGCTGTGTTCTAGGCAATCTCGACATTTCAATCTGTTCGTTAACAAGTTCGTGGTATTGTATGTACCCCAATTGTCTACCGCTAACGCCATCTGTTATCTGGCCGCGTAAACTCCTGTCATTGCTAGCCGCATCTTTCATTACGCTCGTCCCATCTACTGTGTCTACATTCTTGTCCATACTGAACGCAAATTACACCCCACTACCGTACTTGACGCTCACTGCTATTTACTTTACTGAATAATATTGCAGTTCGTGCCACTGAACATCCACTGTTCGGTATTCACATTAATTTGTGACCGACAACAACTGGATGTCCTGTCACCGGGAGCCACTTGCAACGTGCGCATGGGGCACACAATACTCATTAAAGCCTGTACTATGGTACGTGAGTGGGGTTTACCTTACGAGACAGGAATTTTGTATAGATATTGACCGCGTGTGCCTCAATGGAGGCAAATCGGACTTACACCCACTCTTGAATAACAATGATACGTCAAGCAAGTCCGAAATGCAACTACACGTCAGGACAGACAAAAAGCAACACAGCAGATGCTACCAATTTGTTAATAATACGGTCGCCAGCCTAATTAGGCATTAACTGAGTTTCTTCCCTGTACAAGTTGATGTACATTCATGCAAAACAACACGTAGGAACACTGCATAATATATTCAATTTTAGAACCAGATAATCTATTGAACTGATAGTCTCATTTTCTGTACTGATATGGAAAAACCATGAATACATAACACTACACTATAATGTATACTACCAAACTTCGTACTGTCTATTGATCTGATTAAAATCGGGCATAGGTTACCGCAGAAATAGCACTTTCGAGCCACACACAAAATGTCAATTTTGATAAAGATAAAACACTGATAAATTTTGACATATATATTGACTTTAACTTTTGCTGTCAAATCAATTTAGACTACTTCAGAATTCAAATGAATAGAAAAGGGGGGGGGGGACCCTGAAACTGTTGTGATCACTGTATAAGAAAAATTGATTACTGAAATTGTTATGCACTCAATATTTCCAGTATATGAGTTACTACTCTTTTTGTCTTATTTCCTGCTTATTTAAATACCTTTATGTCTGTCTCGAAATAATTAAGCTTCGCTACTAAATCAATATTAAAGTTATCTTACAACTTTGTCAGACCTTCGTTATTCACTTACTGGTTCATTAACAAAACAGTTTTTTAAACACCATTCTAACATAGCTAGGTCTGCAGGTAATTATTATTAACACAAACTTTAATTTTTCATCTCGGGACACTCGGATTGCACAGCATTTGGAAAGGACCCTGTCTAGGATAGTTGTAAGGATAATTAAATGATAGGAACGCTCTGGTAAAATTTAAGTTGTTATTAAGTTGTTATTGAACAGTATGGAACAAAAGTAACACTTGTCCATACGAATACAGTACTAAAAGTTTCAACCTGTTTGTATCGATGCGGCGGTTGGCAGGCGGCGAGATGGCGAGGCACAAAGCACACATACAACCACAGCTATGGCTCTTGACGTATCGGCACTATTTCTTTATAGCGTCGCAATGCTTTTCCATTTAGTGCCTATGGAATTATGCCATGCTGTATGGGCGTTGGAACGGCATACCCGAGGCTCAATGAAACTACACCTTCCAGGACAGCCTCCTCGCTCCAGAATGTGTTGCTCAGACCAATGCCAAACTCCAACTACAACTGCTGAGCCCGTTGTGCCGTGCAGCCCCCGTGCGCATTTTCCCGCGCTCGTCTGCCATCCACCTTTTACCGCTCCCTTACAGACAGGGTATTCACCCGAGGTTTTACATTCTACATATTCTAACACATTGCCTACGTATGGACCAGACGCACAGTTACAATCTAAAACATCTTACAAGAGTCTCAACATTTGTTACATTTTAATTCTATTACAATATTGCTTGACACTTGACATAAACATTAATATTCACATTTAAATTTGTTTACAGTTTTCTTAACACAATGGCATGAAACAAAAAAGAAATGAAATCAGTTCATCACTTCCTCTAATATATCGAAAAATCAGACGGAAAAAAAATTTACTTATATGTACAATAGTACAGCGTTGTTGTTGTTACAAGTTGTGCAACTGGATTCGTGCTTTCCTGCTAGAAAGGTCACGGTTGGTAGTAATGGACAGAAAGTCATCGAGTAAAACAGAAGTAATGCCCGCGTTCCCCAAGTAAGTGTTAGATGCCCTGTATTGTTTCTGAACTATATATATGACTTAGGAGATAATTTCAGTAGCCGTCTTAGATGGTTTGCAAATGATGGTGTCATTTACCGTCTTGTAAAGTCATAAGATGACCAAAACGAACTGCAAAATGGTTTAGGTCAGATATCTGTATGGTCTGAGAAGTGGCAATTGACCCTGAGTAAAGAAAAGTGTGAAGTTATTCACATGAGTACTAAAAGAAATCTACTAAATTTGAATTACGCGGTAAGTCACACAAATCTGAAGGCTGTAAATTCAACTAAATCCTTAGGGATTACAATTACAAATACCCTAAATTGGAATGATAAGTAGATAATGTCGTGGGTAGAGCAAACCAAAGACTGAGATTCATTGACAGAACACTTAGAAGGTGCAACAGGTCTACTAAAAAGACTGCTTACACCACGCTTGTCCGCCCTATTCTGGAGTACTGTTGTGCGGTGTGGAATCCGCATCAGATGGGACTGACGGATGACATCGAAAAATTACAAAGAAGGGCAGCTCGTTTTGTATTATCGCGAAATAGAGGAGATAGTGCCACAGACATGATACGTGAAGTGGAGTGGCAGTCCTTAAACCAAAGGCATTTTTCGCTGTGACGGGATCTTCTCAAGAAATTTCAATCACAAGTTTTCTCCTCCGATAGCGAAAACGTTGTGTTGGCAGCTACCTACACAGAGAGAAATGATCGTTACGATAAAATAAATCATGGCACGCACAGAAAAATTGAAGTTCTCGATTTTTCCGCGCACCGTTCGAGACCACAACGGACAGCTTGAATGTGGTTCATTGAACCCTCTGCCAGGCACTTTACTGTGAATAGCAGAATAATCACGTAGATGTAGATGTAGATGAAGATGAAGACACACCTAACGTGTTCAAGTCAAGTACAGAGGGCCTGCCACCTAGCTGCAGAACGGCTGAAACTGCGATTTTAGCAGACAGTACATGGGCCGGGGAGAAATACGAAACGTCCCATTTTGCTGTGGATCCGCGTTTGCGCAGTAGAAGTGGTGTATACGCGCAGGCGCAAATTGCTATATTTCAAGCGAGCTTTCTCCATTTTTGGTTTCACTTGCGGTCAACAGACGAGCAATACTGGGGCGCTTCAGGACTCTTTAGGCTACAGCGTGAGATATTCTACACATTACTCAGTGAATAATTTTCATATTTTCATTAACACAACAAATGAAAATTCTTTTGTATATTGCCGCTGATAAATACTGTAAATCTACTGCAAACTTTTTGCAGGCATTAAACCAAGACAGTATAACCAAGCTTACTGATGTTCACAGCAAGAAAGAGTGTCTGTATGATGCTCTAGATACGCCGTTCCAAAATAAGGTAAGTCTACAGTGTTTAGTTCCGAGGTTACATGTTTTACGTGAATGTGTTTATAATTTTACGTTCGATGTGTGTGTGTGTGTGTGTGTGTGTGTGTGTATCATCATCAAAATTGGTGAAAATATTGGATGTGTTTGAATTGATTGCCATTTTTGTATCACTTCAGCATGCGAGGAAAGATAATGTTGAAAGACTAGTCGTAAGAGTCAAAGCAGTTAGGCTGGCCACAACCAATGAGGACTTTAAAAGCAATATTGCATCTTTGCGGTCGCACTGTCGTGGAACAGCCTTCCTCGTTACTGTGTCACTTGTGGTAATCCCGTCATGTACGATCGTCAGCAACTCGTCAAAACGGGGTACATCCGTCCTTACGGACTTCCTAGATTCCTGTTGATATTCGGGCCTCAACTGCTTCATTAACAGAGAATATATGTCCCTGCTTTAACCCCTTCTTCTCCGCCAGCGTCAAATCCCATTCCTACTCCTTGCATTACGTCATCCTTCTGTCCTTGTCCTAACAAAAATGGTTCAAATGGCTCTGAGCACTATGCGACTAAACTTCTAAGGTCATCAGTCGCCTAGAACTTAGAACTAACCTAAGGACATCACACACATCTATGGCCGAGGCAGGATTCTAACCTGCGACCGTAGCGGTCGCTCGGTTCCAGACTGTAGCGCCTAGAACCGCACGGCCACTCCGGCCGGCTCTTGTCCTAACAACTAAGGCGGAAACAGTCACGGTAAATGCTGCATTGACAACTAAGGCCTCCGAAACGCAATTATTTGCTTGTACCAGATTAACATAAAACGAACATTTTAGTCCATAAATTTGTTTTAACAATAACGTAATTTCATTTTAGCTGCGCAGGATAACAGATACTGCCGGCTGGAGTGGCCTTGCGGTTCTAGACGCTGCAGTCTGGAACCGAGCGACCGCTATGGTCGCAGGTTCCAATCCTGCCTCGTGCGTGGATATTTGTGATGTCATTAGGTTATTTAGATTTAATTAGTTCTAAGTTCTAGGCGACTGATGACCTCAGAAGTTAAGTCGCATTGTGCTCAGAGCCATTTGAACCATTTTTGATAACAGTAACTGCTTAATAAATATGATACTTGTCCTCTCACAAGTTCCTGAATCAGTGCGTAGCGCAAAAATATCTATTTTCACACTTAACGATATACACAAGCCTGCAGTTCCGAATATGTACACTTGGGGCGCTGGTGCAGACTTCTATGCTATATGTGTGTCATGTAACACCGGGGGACGTCACTGCGTAAGCAGTTTATAAAAGCTGAAAAGCCAACAGCTGGAACTCATGTACAGTGACAGACAGAGCGAAGCACAAACTACTGACAATGTGCGACATACTCACAATATGATTTTAGCTGATATATGCAAACTGTCAGAGTAGAAGTAGGAGAAGCGACTGAGTGCAGAACACTGAGACCTATGAAGCTGAAAACTTTTTGCGCCATGTGGATTAGAAGAATTTTGAAGGATGCCAAAGGGGAAATAACCGCCCACTCTACAGGCTTGATATGTCACCGTGTAATTTCAAATCTTCGGCACATTGTAGGAATCCCTTCTTCGGACTAGATCTAAATATGATGATGGCTCCTAAACGTGGTTTGGACACTATGGTCCTGACTTGAACCATGGGTGACTACAGGCCTGAGTTTCACTGTCACGTAAGCAGTTGGAAGGGACAGACAATATGCGGAAAAATACATTTTGTCTCTCATAACGTCACGTAAAAGCCGAACCTTGTGGCCGATCGGTTCTAGGCGCTTCAGTCTGGAAACGCGCGATTGCTACGGTCGTAGGTACGAATCCTGCCTCGGGCATGGATGTGTGTGATGTCGTTAGGTTAGTTAGGTTTAAGTAGTTCTAAGTTTTAGGGGGCTGATGACCTCAGACGTTAAGTCCCATAGTGCTCAGAATCATTTTGAATCATTCGTAACTTAAAAATAACAAAAGTATGAAAAATAAATCAGGTGGTTACAAAACATTGTGCATTTATTTTAGTGACTCTTGTATTAAGGTTTTGGGTACCAAGTGGACTCGGATAAAAACTGCAATAGCGCGCTTTAGGTTTACTCTTTACGTTGTATTTATGAACTGAGTTTTTGCAACGTCGAACGTCACCAATTGATTGCGGAAGTTGGGGAGGCCCGCAGTAAAGTTCTTACATGATAGCTGGGATCTTAGGCTTCAATTGTCTTCTAGTAACCTCCACAACTTCAGTAAAACTAAAGAATGTCTGAAACGGAAAGAACTTGTTACGTTGTGAAAAAACGATTAGGGATAACGTTGACAAGTAGTTACATTTGCCTTTTGGTAGTGTTTGCAGCTTTTTTTTTAATTTGTTTACTTATTGCTGTAGAATGTGTTCCACGGAAAACATCTAATTATCAGTGCTGGGGATATCATAACTATCACTTCGGGAAACATAATCATCTCTGTGACGCCAATATGCGTAATGAGGTCCGTGAGGGGTAAATCGTTAAGTACCCTGTTCCATCATTCGCAAAGTGTCCGGAACGTGAGCCCACTATGTTAACCATTGTCCAATTTCGCCCTGTGCATATTCGATGTAAAGGTATTTCATACCACCGCAGCAAACAGCTCATTCGTTCTGAAAATTTAATTATTCATTTGTTGAAGCTTCAGTTGATTGGTTGGAATGTAAGATTATTCTGATACATTCCGCATTAACAGTTTCATACTGAATTGCTACTGTTGGCTAAATACCTGCTCTTAAGGAGAGACTGTAGTTTAGAAATGGATGTTGCGGTATAGCATTTCGAAACGTAATAACAGCTGATATGCCCACTAGCCCAGTTCTAAACAAATGGCGCAAAGAAAAAGGCACATAAAATTAACTATTTTTAGAATAAATTTCATGTAATCATTTATTAAATGGAACGAATGACATTCAGCCTTTGGAATTTGGCGTCAATTGGAAAAAAATAAGATGTTTTATGACGCTACCTGTTGAATTCACTTAATACGCTGTACGAAAATTAAAAATCTTTCGTCAGTACTAGCCTTGTACAGACTCACGATGAAATGGAACCATCACGGATGTGCACCTTAAATCATTAACATCGGTCAACCCATTCACAATATTCGCATGTGAAAAACACTGAGAAATACACGTACGGCTAGCCAACTTCGTTTTTGGAGGTGGATTATTAACTTAACCCTGCGACGACCTGGGTATTTAAGAAAAATACAACATGATCAAAATATATTACTTTTTGATTACTGCTTGAGAAGGAATTCAAATTCGCTGATGAAAGGGTAGTACTGGACAGAGGTCAACTCGTCCCAAAATTCTTCACTGAGAGGCAGTGATTCTTCAATCTCGTATTTCTAGCACGTAAGAAACATACTCTATTTGTTCTTATTACCTCATAAACGCCTGTTACTCTACCTGATATACTTGTATTAGCTTCTTACTCTCACTCAGGCTATGTACACTGAGGATGAACTGTATATTCTCATTTCACCCTATTTTCCACTCGTGTATAGTGCTAGCTTTCATGCCATGGTTACATCCACACAGGTAATAGAAATTCTTGACCCTGGCCCAAATTTTTTTTTCGCAGCTTCTTGATGTACTCGTATCTGTGTGTTTACTTCGAGACGCTAATGTTCATGTTCTCGTAAGTAGGTTATCTTTAGGGCCTTAATGGTACTTCATGCACATCTGACCTTTAAACGTGTTAACGGTAGTGCAGGTTGGATAAGTGTCGTGAATTATGACGTCATCAATGGTCTTCAATGGATGGCGTCATCAACGTGACGTTCTTGGGAAGTGTAACCCACATTGACTGGTGCACCAACATCAGTGCTGGTGCAGGCTGTTGAAGAAACCCAAAGTTTAAGAGCCTAAATAAAGTTATAGCGCAAAAATATGTATTGTGATGTTATTGTACTCAAGTCTTAAACTCTGCAACACCTATATACGCTTTATATGTATTGGTAACATGGAGTTAAACACGAACACAACAAATTGGAATAAAAAAATTATTTCGTCCTGTGTTCAATTGATACATATATCTTAGTTTTGTCGAGTTTCAACGCTTTCTACGTTATTTTATATTTGATTGCAAATCATGAAGCAAATGCTTCAAATGGCTCTAAGCACTATGGGACTTCACATCTAAGATCATCAGTCCTCTAGACTTAGAACTACTTAAACATAACTAACCCGATATCACACATCCATGCCCGAAGCAGGATTCGAACCTGTGCCCTTAGCAGCAGCGCGGTTCCGGACTAAAGCGCTCGGCCACAACGGCCGGCTAATCCTGAAAAATGTCCTCGTTCGAAGCAATAATTAAGTATTCTAACTCTGACACGGTCCGCAGCTTGTGGTCGTGCGCTAGCGTCCTCGCTTCCTGCGCCCGGTTTCCCGGGTTCGATTCCCGGCGGGGTCAGGGATTTTCTCTGCCTCGTAATGACTGGGTGTTGTGTGATGTCCTTAGGTTAGTTAGGTTTAAGTAGTTCTAAGTTCTAGGGGACTGATGACCATAGATGTTAAGTCCCATAGTGCTCAGAGCCATTTGAACCATTTGAGCCAACTCTGACAAGTTTACAAGCACTTCATTGATAAACTTTTAGTTTTCGTGTCTTCACTACTTACCCCCTCTGTACATCTTTGTTTCTTGTTTCTTTTATCATTCACCTTCTGTTTACAACACCTCGTCTTCCAGCTAAAGTTCCTTGGTTTTTGTCTTCTTGAGTGTTGTGTTATATGAATTAGAGCAGGCATGTCGTCGCTCCTCTCTTGAGCATAGCAGGTTGCATTAGCAGACTTCCAGTTCTACTACGCAGAATTTTCTGGTCATATTATTGGTCTCATTCTTTCTAGCAAATATTATTTCAGAATTTATTGCCGAAATATCGAAGGTTTGAAATTATATTTGACTGGGCCTGCAACTTGATTATCTTGTTGTGGAATAGATGGCACACATTTCATTGAATGTCTCAATTACTTTTTCTGTAGAATTGTACGCTTTGATAGTCTTAGACTTCTTTTCGTCTCTTACGTTGCCATCTATTTTATTATCGCAGTGCGCAGACGAAAGAATATTATGTTTTTGTACACTTTTTGACGATTGTCAAATCCTTTTGGAATCAAAATAATGTACTGTTTACTTCACGTTGATTCGCGATCAAAAATTCAGGAGTACATTCGGTTTTATTTTTACGTGCAGTT
Source organism: Schistocerca piceifrons (assembly GCF_021461385.2). Classification (NCBI taxonomy): domain Eukaryota; kingdom Metazoa; phylum Arthropoda; class Insecta; order Orthoptera; family Acrididae; genus Schistocerca; species Schistocerca piceifrons. The sequence continues at coordinate 55,387,719 of NC_060138.1, read as the reverse complement.
CTGATCAAAGTATATTTCTTCTTCAGCAGGTCTTTAGACAAGCGCCAACTGGCGAACAAACTGTCAGCCTTTACATTACGGCCACTCCCTCAGGTGTTATGTTAAGGTGAATTAACACATCTTGCAGTAAGTTTGAAACATCGTATAGACCATCTGGCTGTTTTCCGACAAAGGAGTACCAAGTCATCGCATTGCACACCGATAGAATTTTCAGACCATAATTCATTTTCTTGCTTGGAGTATACTGGGAGAAACTACACTTTCCTCTGACAGTGACTAATTGTTCATCCACTATAGTATGTTCAGAGACTGTCTTTTTTCGCTACAGTTCATATACAGTAGTACAAATGTTTCCCTCACAGTCACGTGTTTACCTGATTCCTTTCTCCCTTGCCTGCTTTGCATATCAACAAAAAGTATGCATCTGAAAGTGTACAGGAACCGTTACAAACTCACCATAGTGTTAAACACCTGAATTCCAAAACAATTTGTGGTCCTTGGTCTTATAGGTTCGTATGCCCACAGCAGTAAAGCCGTCCATAGTAAGTAATCCACAAAAAGCCTTAATTTCAATCGCATCTGTCTGTTCAGCGTTTCGTTTAAGAGTAAAATTCCACGAAATACTTATGTACACATTAGTATTGTTACATTTATCGAAAATACCTTCATCGAAAGAGAAAAAGAAGCAATCTAATATCGATTTTCCAATTCCAGCTGTGCTTTTCAAACTTGTTAGATCACTAATCGTATTTTGAAGTCTTGTCCTTAAATTTCTGACTGTTTCTTCATTTATTTCCTTGATTTATCTTTTCTCAAATATAATTATTTAACTTATTTCATTACAAGCACCATGTCTCTCCATATCAATTTCGTTTTCCAATTAGTCGTAGTAATTCTGAATCTGATTTACCATATTCCTTCTGCTTCAGCCTCTTTAAAATTCCTCTGTACCCCTTTTCCATTTTCTTCAAATTCACACGTACAGTAGGGCTTCTACTCTACAGTGACAGAAAACAAGAGAGCAAACTGACTCCAAGATTTTTATTTTACTTCGAAACCAATTAAAATATCAGTCAAAGTGGGTACACATAAAATAACAGTAAATGGGATAACAGCGGAACAGATATAAAAATTTAAAAAACTGTCATTTAGTATAATTGTGATTTTGGGTACATTAGCATTGGCACAGGGTGCTCAGAACATCTTAGTATATGTTCTTGGCTGTTGAACAAAAATGATAGCTGATATTTTGCGTTGTCTAATTTAATTATATTTTAGTGTGTAAGAGGCCACGACACATCACACTTGCAGGGAAGAGGTAGAAATCTGAGATGACAGATGGCGATTATTTTAAGTGTGAAATCCTAGTGGCAATTTTAAAAATGCACAAAATAGTGATTTTTGGGTAACTGAAAAAGTTGCAATAAGGCAGTCGTGTGAAATTCAAATAAGTAAAGCGAGCTGATGTTGGTGGGAAGTATTTTTATCATTCGTTAATTTAGCACCAATTAAAATGAACAATACCATGAGAATACAAAATCTTTACCAGACACTAAAGCAAAACCAAGATGGTGCTGGCAAGAAACTTAAAACTTCTTAGCACCCATTAAAAAGAAAGAGCCATTCACAGCATGGTAATTTGAAAAATAGTGGCCTTGCTCAAAAGTAAGCAATTGATCAGATTTTTATGCTCGAAAGTATTTACCCTAAAAATGATATACACGATTTAATTTTAAAGAATCCGACATCAAATACTATTTAGCAGGGTGATAAAATAGAACATGCTAACACAGTGTAGCCACAGAGCAGTCATCTTGACGTTTGGGAGGAGGATCTGAAACATTTTGCATCGTTTTCAATAGTATTTGTACAAAAAACAGAATGTGTAACTTGTAGCTTTTCCACATCTTTCTCAGGAGAACTCATGATACCTGGAACTAGTTACCAATGCCAGTGTTTGTAATATCTATGATGTTCTGCCATTTGATAATTTTTCACCATCATATGCACAGCTGTCCTGGTTGTGTGCATAGAATTGCAGAGATTTCCCAACTCTCTGTCTCTTCTATTCTCATATCAAAGTACATTCTGTCTCAAATATCTGATCAACCTAAATTCTCTTATCTCAGTAACATGGCTAAAACACTCATATCAATCACAGCAAAATTCTTTCTGTCCCACCACATTGTTGAATGACTTTCGCGAAGCCATTTTCAGCAGCAGTAACACCACTCTGAAATAATCTCCCACATAATAATAGATAACTGAATAATGTCTCCAGCCTCCGAAGACAGTTTTTCACATATCTACTGAAGTCACAGTACTGTCTATGATTGTCCCTGTACTCACTCACTACCCCTGTACATTCAGCTTTCCAGCCTGATCCCCTTCATTTACCAGTATTCTTAGCTGGTGCAGTCTCCTCACATTTCCTTTCCCAAGGACTCGCTATATCAGAAAACACCTGTTTTGTACATCTGTAAACGGTTTTTATATTTGCCACTATCATTATTTTTATTATTGTCATTATTATTGTCTGATGTAAGAAAGGGCCTGATGGCTGAAATCAGATCAGGTTAAATAAGTAGATAAGTAAATGAAATAAAAAGCTGTGCTGTTTGTATATATGAATATAAAACACATACAGTTAAAATAATGTGCTAAGCAGAATGAGAGTGTGTTACCGGTAGTAGAAAAGCGATTTATCAAACAATAAATTATTATTCACACACGCTCAATAGCTTTGTCAATATGGTGACTGTTAGGAGTAAAGTGAAGCGCTGACACGCCAGTCAGGAACGAAAGAGATGAGGTTGCTGTAAGAAAATCTCAGCCAATCGCATGCTGATGACCCTTTTCCAGGACTACAATGCTACAGCAGCACCCCCTATGTGAAGAGGACATAAGCACGATGAGCGACTGGCGACGACTCAGCTGAACAGCAAGTTGAAGAATAGGCACTTGTATAGCGGCGTCAACTCTGTTCATTTCACTTATACATGTAGTACACATCTGGAATTGTTTGTACTGAAGCAGTTTAATCATTTTGTATGTCGCATGTTGCTTGTGACACATCTCTTTAATTGAAAAAGTGAAGTAATATTATCATTTACTTTTTGTAATAAAACTCATTAATACGATTTGTTTGTATGTTTGTCTATCGAATCGATTATGCAGGGTTCCTAGACACCACAGTAATCATAAATAAATTATTGTATTAACTCACGTTTAACTAGCAAAATTAATGTGTAACAAACATTTGACAACATTAATTACCACAGTGGTATTTCCCAGCCAAAGTGTTCTACAACAGTACTAAAGTAATGTACAATGCAATGTAGTTGTATTCAACATATCCTCTTATATTTAAATGAGGCAATGTTACTAATGTTAGCAAAATGAAACTTCTGCACCTGAGTGAGCACCAATTTAGGGAGGGAGGAAGGTAATGCACGAAGTCCTACACTGGAAAAATGTAAACAGTGATACTGACAGGCTGTTGTTATGTTTTAATTACTTTTGATCTCAAATACCTGTGGTAGTAAGACTGTCCACCAACATCACATTTTCTGACACTTAAGTACAAATAATAATACTAAACATGCATTTTGAAGAGCCAGGGAATATGTTGTATTACTTAAATTACATCTTTTCGCAATGTGAAGGCAAACTCCATAATTCACAAATTTAAAAAGACTTACATTCAACACAACATGGTCAAAGATGGTGGTTGTGAATTAAGAAAGAGATGAAGCACGTCGAAAGACAGAGATGAAAAATTGGTACTTCGAAAATAGAAACAGTGGCAAAACTAGAAATTTGTAACAAAATACAATCGCCACTCCCATCATAGAGACACCCAGTGTACTTTCTCCACCTACCCGTTTCCTCATGTCTGTTTAACACTGGATTCATTTTTGCCCTTTTCGTACTGGCGCATTTGCTTTTAAGATAGCAAAGTGGAAACACCAAGCAAGAGAACCCGTTAATCGACCAACCGGCAAGCCAAGTACCTCAGCCAGGACGTCATTCCACTTCACCTGTGGATGCTCTGACTTACTCCACTCAGTTGTTTCTTCCTTGCCGTAACGAGGTTTAACGATTCCACAATTATCTTGGTCCTGGTAACAGCGGCTAACTTTGTGGCTGGATAGTAGACGATGAGTTCTCGTAGACGATGAGTTCTCGAACACATGTTGTGTGCCTCACTATGGTGGGTGAGCAGGGAAAGGAGGGAAGAGGGGTAAGTTCTCCGAACTCCCCCCCCCCCCCCCCCCCCCCCTCGCCACCGCCAATGGAATCTAGGGCATGCAGTTTCAATGATTTGAGAATTATTACACACATCTAAAAAGGAGTGTCTACGACTTTACAAAGTCTTATCTTTAGTACTGACACACGCAAAGAATGATAGGCAATTTAGTTGTTCGTTCATAGGAAATTTAATCCTTTCCTTAACGTAGCGGTTGAGCCTCCGCTGACTGGAGGCCAATGAGAATCTGAACCCTTACAGAACATTTACGAAATAGCGCTCAAACTATCCTCTGTCTCATCCTCATGTCACTCTTATCATGATGCAGAAACGGACATCGGACACAGAGCCGCTCGCCAGTAGCAACTACATCCCTTCCTCCCCACTCGTCGAAACATACACATGACAGTAATATACCTGGCCGACATCCATCCTCAAAATCGGCATCAACACTCTCTCGCCTAGAATCTGAGCTAAATCTCAATAGTATGTTTCCTCCAGTCCATGGACAAACAACATCTCTGCTGAGACTAAATGTAAGAGGAACTGTATAAATTATTGAAAAAGTAAACTACAATATTTTACTGAAAGTCTGCTTGTCTATGCTTAATCTGTGAATCCAAATGCAATAGTCGGGCAATGGAAATCATATTTTCTGAATTGATAAACAGAAACAAAAGTCGTAAAATTACCGGATCATAAAGTAGGCATCTACTCTGTCTCTACACAACATGCAGTCCCAAAGTTTCAAAACCAAAATTCCAGTTGGTATGGACGTGTAAAACGGCCGGAGCTCTGAAGGCTCTAAAGAATCAGTTCTACTCGACGGTTTGAAGGTATTCTTGGGATGTTTTCTCACATTCATGAGGTCGTGTGTTTGGCCTGTACTCACGTTCAAGTGACTACGAGAAAGCAGTATTATCGCTGACGCTCTATCTGTTTCTTAAACTAAGAGAGCTTTGGTTCGGTGTTAACTATTGTGAATAGATATTGTCTACCTTCTTATTTTAATGAGTATGGACGAACGAATTACGGCTTAAGAGAGAAGGCATTGTTGGGAGATCCCCAACTTGAAAAGCATTTTCTGATTTTGTGTGAGAATATTAAGCCAATAAAAGAATTTTTCGGCAGCATAAACAATGTATCAATTGCGTAAATTTTTCTACATCTCATGGTTTCACATTTTCAAAAATTTGTGCATGCCTACGAGACGTTTCTTTGGACTGTGGAAGCTCGAACCTGCAAACTCTATACGGTAATTAACTTGAAGACTTTTAAACAAATCGGCTTGGACGAGCGGGCTTCCATAGAAACGAGTGTTGGACCGTAGTTAACACAGAGTAAGATTCGTACAGATTCAGCACGCAGTTCAACGACAGGCAGAGACATCGAATACAGCTTACAGTCAGCGTGACGCGGCCGATCTATGGTCTACCATGGACAACCCCCTGAACAGAAACGTCGTGTAATGGTATCTCCTCGGTTAGTTATTCATTACAAAGACCTAAGCTGTTTTCTTCGAGAGACTGAATACTAAATAGCTAATTCCTTGAATCAGTAATAACAATAGCAATAATAAAAATAAAATCGAAACAGTAATTAAATAATAATAATAAAAACATTTCATCGAGGTTATCTTTTGTCTCTGCAAGGAAATTTTCAGCACAGATCTCCATACGATAACTGAGTGACTCCTCACATAAATCATTACATCTCAGTAAAATTTTAACAATTTCCCTTCAGGTGAGAGAGAGTTCGAATGTCGCCCCATGTGACAGGACGTCTAGAAGTGGTATGAGAACTGTATAATTGTTGAATTTTGACTTGTAGTAACTTTCTTTCACTGAGTGACAAGAAGTAATCACGACAAAGACAAATTTGGAAGCTAATTAGATTAAATTAGAAAGTATTGATGTATGTGCCAGGTTAAGTTTTGTGATTTGTGAATGCGTTAGTATTGTAATAGACTAACGAATGTGTGATGTGTTTCATGTCCTCCCACTACCACTATATCCGGTTGGAGAGAGGCGATATCCTGTGAATGTGGAGCATTGCCAGTATCACTTCTCATCAAAAGCAAGATCAGGAAAATACTTTGGCAATTTTCTTTCTGTGGCTTATCATAACAATCTCAAATTAAGAGAATTGGTACAACTATAGACTTTAATTGGTTGAAGATAATAATTTCCAATTAATCTGAAGTAGAATAGTATTTATTTATTTTAGATGTACTGTGAATTTCTACGAACATATTCCAAAGTGAATAATTTGGGTGTTAAAGATTATTAAATTGCGTGTGTTTAAAGTTTACCTAAGGTGTCCAGTGTTTTTGTGCAAATATAGAGCGCACCCCTTTTAATTTTTGTGTGTATGTATAATGGTTACAAACCATAGCCATTACAAAATGGAACAACAAAAGGATTTTGAAAGTTTTGAGACGGCATCTACTCAGAATGTGGTAGCTGAACTTGGTGAAGCTAGACCACGATCATCGGATCAGTCAGATATATCCATTGTGGACGGAGTTTTGAGTGAAGTGGGCCCTTCACTCGAAACAGAAAATGTACGAACGAGGGCAGTAGAAGATACTATCGCCCGAATGCCAATATATTTTCAGAAACTAACGGTGCAAGGTATGAACAACAGAAAAAGCCTTAAAGAAGTGGCGTCACAAATAACAATTTGGAAGAAGCTGATAGAAGAGAAGTGAAAGAGGTATCTTCAAAAATGAGGAATATGAAGGAAGAAATAAGGGATGAAATAAAGACTGTATTAAATGAAGTTCGAATCTTAAAGACTAAATAAGAAGATCGTGTCACAAATACGCCATCTTTATCTATAAAGAATGAAACAACTACCAAGGAAGTTCAAGACTTGTACAAAACTGCTGCTGAAGTGAAACGAAAGCAAGAAACACCTACCTGCGAAAGAAGCTATTCAACAGATGAGAAAAGTAATGGATAATGTCACTGAATACCACAAACATCAGGAGATGAAAAATTAGATAATTGCTTCAGTGTGTGAGAAATTCATTGCACACAAAATCAAGGAAAAACATGTTGCTGATGAACAAAAACTAGAACAGTGGGCACAAGAAGAACAAAAATGTTTCCTTAAGCTCTGTAGTTGAGAAGAAAATAAGGCAAGGAATAAATTCTTGTACGATCGACAACCCATGGATCGAAAAAATAGCAACTAAGGGAATGGAAGCAAAGCAAAACAATTTTTTATAAATGACTTTCCACAGATGCCAGACGAGTTGAAGGAGAGGCGTCAAGCGTCATCTATGAATAACAGACAGGAAGATGCGTCGAATATTCCTTGGGCAAATGTCACCACCAGCCTGGAAATTAAGCCAGGAAACAAAGTTTCCAGTACGTCCAGTTAGTAATTGCCAACTCAAAGGTGCTTTTGAGACAAGTCCAAGAGCATTAGGAGATAGGCACTTATAATTGTCTGTTTGGGGAATGGAGACCGTAAAGGTACATTTCTAATTGCTGAGGGATTAATTGCGGACTGCATTCAGGACCTGGCTTTTTTTAGGGAAACAAGTGCAAACACAGATTCTGCATGTGGCATATTGAGAATGAGATATTGAGGTACTTTTACCGACAGGAAATATACATTGGAAGTATTGCAAGGCAGCTCGCATACAGCTCATAAAAAGCTATGGACCGAGCATGTGTCTAGAAGAGGAAAACGTAAAAGATGTGAGTGAGTTATTTAACCATTTACAACAAAATATTACCAAATCGCGCCAGCTGAGTACTGAACAGAGGGACCAACTGAACAGATTGTAGACTAGATTTATCAATGTATTTAATGAAAGTCACAGAGTGATAAGTGGCTATGTATGTAACTTAGACGTCAAACCACACAAGAGATATTGACAAAGTTATTACCCTGCCCCATGGAGGCTACAATCAGCTGTAGATCAAGAGGTACAAACAATGTTAAATTGGGATATGATTGAACCTTCAACAAGTCCATATTGTAGCCTGCTTTGGTAGTTCACAAACCAGGAGTAAAAGTTCATCTTGTACTGGATACATGTGTAATCAATACTACAATATTACCAGTGTGAATGCATCCAGAGAATATGAACGAATTAATTCACTGATTTTAGGGGTAACCTATTTGACCAGCATTGACTTACGACCTCGTACTCGCAAATAAAACTGTACGAACGCTCGAGGAATTACACTGCATCCATGTATGCTGGACAAAGTTATCAGTTTAAAGTTTCACACTTCAGACTCAACATAAGAGCAGGAGTCTTTATTGCAGTTTCAGATTCTGTCCTAGGCTCTGAGCTGAGTAGCAACCTAACTTTGTTTGTCGATGACATTTTGATTGCTGCAAGGTCATGGGATGAGCGAATCAAAATTTTGGGAAAATTATCAACAAAATTTGAAGAATCAGGAATCACAGCTAACTTGCAGAAACCTTACTTCAGCTTGATTTGGACTAAATTTTTAATCCATTTCGTTGATGAAAAGGGTATTTTACTAGACGTGAGGAAGACCAGTGCAATGTTGCGCCTTGTCGATGGTCGAACCAGGGACTCCAGTTGGCAGAGCTGGAGCTGGAGCCATCCACGTCGTTTATTGTCAGGAGGCTGAGCAAGTTTAATAGTGTCAATGGGCAGTGCAGAGTGATACAGCGGTATTTGGTAGCATTCCTTCATTCAGCTAGTTTACAGAAGCATAATGTTCAGGCACCACCCGCACACTGTTCTGTGAGTCCGGCCGTCTCAGTACTCCTGGATTGCCGACGTCAATGCTGCGGTCATCAAGGCCGCTCGACGATGGAAATGAGCCACGCTTGCCTGGTCGCCGCCCACTGAGGCGTAGTGAGTGGGGCCACTCTACTTCCCACGATTCCGGTGACTGTTACAGTACCTGGTCCCCGCCAGCCTCTGCCCAATTTGGCCAGCTCTGTCCGTCCATGGGACGAAGGGAGTTGTACTGGTCACCTGTCGCCATTTGACATTGCTGCTCCCAGGACAGGACTGGACTCAAAACCCCATCCTCCTGGACGCCGTGCTGCTACTTGCCACTACTGGTTCTTGTTGGATGGCAACACCCGCCACTGTCCCAAATGCTGTTTCAGCGCTGCTGCGCCTCCTGCAGCATATACCTCGCCTGGACCCCGGTACGCTAGATGGGAAGCCAACATGGACCGTTCTGGACACACTGCAGACTACTGTCACCGCCCCCCTTCATGCAGACTGTGCAATCCCTAAGTATCCATCAGCTGTTCCGCTCCGCCCCAGTGTTGTGTCCCCAGAGGCGGAATACAGCCCGAACAAGTGCACAGAAATAATGTACACGTTTGCACAGAATATTTACAACATCGCTTTCCGACTGGCCCCTACAAGCGTAGACCAGCACTGGTGCGACTCGACTCTCGACTGACCTGGCACGTCCCCTCAAGCTTAAAGTGCATGACTATTTATAATGCTTTCCTCTCGCTTCTAACAGAAACTGTGGCACGGGTAAATTCTCATACGTCAGTCACTTACACATCGTCACTCCCGGCTCTGGCCTACTGCCTCGCCTCATACATCGCAATAACTTAAATCAACGCTGCTGTTCCCTGCCTCGCTGTTACTCCACTCCAAACAAATCCTACGTGCAACACGCCCCTGCAGCTTCGCGCCCTGTTTACCCTGCCTGACGTACTTGCTGCCGACTTCATCGCCCAACCGCGCGTTTACTGAACTTCAACAAAATTCACCATTCCTACGACTAAGACTAATAATTATGCAGCCCACCTCCTTCCTTTCAACAAGATTTGTCCCGAATCGAAATATAATAGTCGTGGCCTGTGGCTGCGTAAACATACCTTATTCACAAAACTTGTAAGCTACAGACTAAAACTAACGAGAACATAAAAACATTAACGCAACCCCTATACACTGTTTACACTGGCTACCCATGCCGTAGGCAACTTGCGATGCTTCTGAGAGCTGCCAAGCTCCTCTACTGGTGCACTTATCAATACTCTCCACAAAGTTATACCCTGTGGCTGAAATGCTCACTGTCATTATTCTGTCGGTGCAATGCTGTTGTAACGTTCGAACGTGTTCCAGTACTTCATCAATCGTGACAGATCCTTCCTGTTCATTAATAAAGGAATGCAACGTTTATAAAAACTCTGGATTTAACGTGGAGTTTAAATATTTCAGATTCTGCATTGGTAATATCTCCTGAACCCCTTCCGGATAAAACAACATTCCCTGCGACAAAGTTAATGCTGTTTCACCCTTACGTGATGCTGGAAGACGGAAATTCTTCCCCACAATTTCACAAACCGTACCATGTATATATATTTCACGCTCCCGCAGTTGCAACCTCCTTATATTATCCACTCTCTGATTGGTATAACAAGTGACCATCAGCCATATCGGCGTAAATACCGAATATAACTAGTGCCCGCCTACCTTCTGGGAGTAGGAATGTGTCAATAACACCTCTTCCTCACAATCTGTGCCATTCGTAATCCCCAGGAACAATCCAACTTCGCATGTACTATAGTCCGAAAAAACTCGTTAATTAAGGCAAATCATCACTCGTCCTTGGGTACAATGCTTCAACTCCGCCAATGGTAGTACTACATGAGCTTCTCTGTTCACGAAAATAAAAAGGATGTCTTGCTTCCTAATCTGCAGGCCGGCTGGAGTGGCCGAGCGGTTCTAGGCGCTACAGTCTGAAACCACGCGACCGCTACGGTCGCAGGTTCGAATTCTGCCTCGGGCATGGATGTGTGTGATGTCCTTAGGTTAGTTAGGTTTGAGTAGTTCTAAGTTCTAGGGGATTGATGACCACAGTTGTTAAGTCCCATAGTGGTTAGAGCCATTTTTGAACCTAATCTGCTCTCTTTTCCCGATCTCCTTCCATTTCACTGATTATGGATGAATAGTGTAACACTCATAACGTGAATCAAATCCGACTACTGGAAAATTGACTTCGATGTAAGCTCGCGCCCCATTCGTCTTCATCAGTACCAATGACACATGATAGAATGTTGGTATAGTGGTCCATGTTACTTGCACTACATGCATCGTACGGCATCCTCAAAAATGCCCGATAGTACGCCCCTATCGAATTCTCTGAAAATACACTCCTGGAAATTGAAATAAGAACACCGTGAATTCATTGTCCCATGAAGAGGAAACTTTATTGACACATTCCTGGGGTCAGATACATCACATGATCACACTGACAGAACCACAGGCACATAGACACAGGCAACAGAGCATGCACAATGTCGGCACTAGTACAGTGTATATCCACCTTTCGCAGCAATGCAGGCTGCTATTCTCCCATGGAGACGATCGTAGAGATGCTGGATGTAGTCCTGTGGAACGGCTTGCCATGCCATTTCCACCTGGCGCCTCAGTTGGACCAGCGTTCGTGCTGGACGTGCAGACCGCGTGAGACGACGCTTCATCCAGTCCCAAACATGCTCAATGGGGGACAGATCCGGAGATCTTGCTGGCCAGGGTAGTTGACTTACACCTTCTAGAGCACGTTGGGTGGCACGGGATACATACGGACGTGCATTGTCCTGTTGGAACAGCAAGTTCCCTTGCCGGTCTAGGAATGGTAGAACGATGGGTTCGATGACGGTTTGGATGTACCGTGCACTATTCAGTGTCCCCTCGACGATCACCAGTGGTGTACGGCCAGTGTAGGAGATCGCTCCCCACACCATGATGCCGGGTGTTGGCCCTGTGTGCCTCGGTCGTACGCAGTCCTGATTGTGGCGCTCACCTGCACGGCGCCAAACACGCATACGACCATCTTTGGCACCAACGCAGAAGCGACTCTCATCGCTGAAGACGACACGTCTCCATTCGTACCTCCATTCACGCCTGTCGCGACACCACTGGAGGTGGGCTGCACGATGTTGGGGCGTGAGCCGAAGACGGCCTAACGGTGTGCGGGACCGTAGCCCAGCTTCATGGAGACGGTTGCGAATGGTCCTCGCCGATACCCCAGGAGCAACAGTGTCCCTAATTTGCTGGGAAGTGGCGGTGCGGTCCCCTACGGCACTGCGTAGGATCCTACGGTCTTGGCGTGCATCCGTGCGTTACTGCGGTCCGGTCCCAGGTCGACGGGCATGTGCACCTTCCGCCGACCACTGGCGACAACATCGATGTACTGTGGAGACCTCACGCCCCACGTGTTGAGCAATTCGGCGGTACGTCCACCCGGCCTCCCGCATGCCCACTATACGCCCTCGCTCAAAGTCCGTCAACTGCACATACGGTTCACGTCCACGCTGTTGCGGCATGCTACCAGTGTTAAAGACTGCGATGGAGCTCCGTATTCCACGGCAAACTGGCTGACACTGACGGCGGCGGTGCACAAATGCTGCGCAGCTAGCGCCATTCGACGGCCAACACCGCGGTTCCTGGTGTGTCCGGTGTGCTGTGCGTGTTATCATTGCTTGTACAGCCCTCTCGCAGTGTCCGGAGCAAGTGTGGTGGGTCTGACACACCGGTGTCAATGTGTTCTTTTTTCCATTTCCAGGAGTGTAGTTTCCCCCACAATGGCAAAACTAGAACTACAAACAAGAAAACGCAACTATTATCTGACGCACCAAAACACAAAAAGAACAGCAAATTATCCCTTGATACAAAACAAAAAATGTAAACATGCCATTCAATAATACACATATAAAAATTTTCTCCCTCCGTGACCGTAACGCATACGGAACGTTATGCTTCTGCTGTTCTTCCTCCGCCGCGACCTTCTTTTCCGTTTGCTTTGTCTAGGTCTGCAGTTGGGTCACTTCCTTGCAATTGAGGTAATCCGTGGACCATTCCTTTAAATGATTTTACTGACGTGGATAATGGATGATTTTGTTGACAGCTGTACTTTAACATTTACAGTCGAAATCACCTCCACGACCTGGTATGGTTCGTGATACGTCGCCAAGAATTATTTCGTCTTTCCCTTAGGTGTATATGGATTCGTGATCAGTACCCGTCGATCTACCCTGTACTGTGGTATGGGTCCCAATCGCTTATTCTGTTCTTCCTGCCTTGCAAACGCTTTCATATTGGCCTTCTGTACCCTCTTCCAGACTTCCTGTATTGTCCGTGCAAACTTCCTCACTGCGTTACCTTTAGCTCCCGATTTCGGAAATAGAACGTCAAACGATGATGTCATCTTTCTTCCTAGACCACGTCGAACGGAGACATTCCGACCCCTGAATGTATTTTGGTATTACTAATCGATGCCACGTACGGAGTATAGTCATTCCAGTTATCACGGTTTCCATTCACATAATAATTTAGCATTTTTGCAATTGACTTACGTACTCACTCCGTTCTCCCATTCCCCTGCGGATGTAATGAACTGGTCAGTAACTATTTAATTCTCAATTACCGACACAACTGTCTCATTAATTCGGACACGAAGTCCGTTCCTTGATCTGTAATTATGGTATTGTTGTGGTCTTCAGTCCTGAGACTGGTTTGATGCAGCTCTCCATGCTACCCTATCCTGTGCAAGCTTCTTCATCTCCTAGTACTTACTGCAACCCACATCCTTCTGAATCTGCTTAGTGTATTCATCTCTTGGTCTCTCTCTACGATTTTTACCCTCCACGCTGCCCTCCAATGCTAAATTTGTGTTACCTTGATGCCTCAGAACATGTCCTACTAACCGGTCCCATCTTTTTGTCAAGTTGTGCCACGTACTCCTCTTCTCCCCAATTCTATTCAATTCTTCATCATAATCCATACAGAAAAGCTGCATGCCCTCGGGAAAAATTACATCCGTAGTTTCCCCTTGCTTTCAGCCGTTCGCAGTACCAGCGCAGCAAGGTCGTTTTGGTTAATTTTGCAAGGCCAGGTCAGTCAATCATCCAGACTGTTGCCCCTGCAACTACTGAAAAGGCTGCTGCCCCTCTTCAGGAAGCACACGTTTGTCTGGCCTGTTCATTATATCCGTAGGGGAATGAGAGAACTGAGCGAGTACATTAGTCAATTGCAAAAATGCTAAATTATGGTATTAGGCACCTCAAACTTCAATAACCAGTTACTGAATAAAGCTTGTGTTGCCCTACTTGCCTGTTGGTCTGGTATTGCGACCATGGTTAGAAACCGCGAAAAGTGATCAATTATAGTTACAACGTAACGATTCCTTGCCGGTGTTTTGCCTTATGGCCCGCAGATAGCTAACCCGATAAACTCGAAAGGTTTCGAAGCCTCTGGTAACCGTTGCAATGGAATTCTTGCGCGCGTCACATTCGTTTGCTGTGCACACGGTACACAATTTTCTACATATTGTTTCTACATCCATTCTCCGAGTGCGCCACCAAAATCGTTCTGCTACTCGTCTTTCCTTTGCTCGATGACCCCCATGCCATGAAACCACATGATCATAGGCCTGCTTTAAGACTTCCTCTCTCAAACTTCTTGGTATCACTACCCGTGGTCCAGACCTGATAACTCTACACAACAAATTTCCCTCCACAATGAAATGGGGTGGAGGTCTAAAACCCGGCACTCCTCATCTTCAGCTTGTGGCCTTTGCAACTCCGAGATACTCTTACCCATTACTTCTAATGCGTCTAGCTTGTGACTTAAAGCATTTGCATTCCCGTGTTTCTTCCCTAGCTTATGTATTACTTCAAAGTCAAACCTACTTAATTTTAGAGCCCAACGTGTTAACCGAGTAGAAGAATGCTCGAATCCCAGTGACCATCTCAGCGCAGCATGATCGGAAACGACCTTAAACTTCCTACCATAAAGGTAACAACGAAAATACGTCACTCCTTGTATTACAGCCAACGTCTCCTTTTCCGTTGTGGAATAATTCCGATCTGCCCTATTTAACGGTCTGAAGCATACGCCACCCGATGCTCCTGTCTCTTTAGCATTTGCCCCAGAACACATCCTACTGCACCATTTGAAGCGTCACACGGTAAGATAAATTCTTCTTCAAAATCGGAAACACCAATACCGGACCAGAAAGTAATCTCATTTTCAAGTCATCGAAAACTTGCTGGCGCTCCTCTGTCCATTGAAATTCAACCCCTTTCTTTAATAGCTTTGTTAACGGCTCGGCTATTTTAGCAAAATCCTTTACAAATTTACGATAATATGAACGTAACCCAATATACGATTGTAACTGCTTCTTTGTACGTGGTGTCGGATAATTCTGAGCTGTCTCTCTTAACCGAGGATCAGTTTGAACCACTTGTTCACAGATTACATGACCTAAATATTTGACCTACGTCTGCGCAAAATTACATTTTTCTAAACTTAATGTTAACCGTGTCGACCTAAATCTTTCAAAGACTTCGCTTAAGCGCGATACATTTTCTGTTATATCCTTCGAAAATACTGTAGTGTCATCTAGTTAAACTATACATATCTTTGGCTTCAATCCCCTTAAAATCTCATCTAATAATCGCTGAAAAGTGGCCTCTCCATTCTTCAGCCCGAACGGCATACGTATATACTGACAGTGTCCCCCCGGAACAGTAAAAGCTGTCTTTGCGCTTCCCTCTGGCGCTACTTCCAACTGGTGGTATCCACTCCGTAAATCCAACGTCGTAAAATACTTATATTGTCCCAGATGGTCCAATGTGTTCGTGATATTCGGAATCGGATATGCGTCCGAAATGGTTTTCGCATTCAGAAACCTATAATCAGAACAAAACCGATATTTCGTTGTATCATCCACCTACTTCTTAGGTACGAGCACTACATTGCTTGAATACAGACTATCGCTATGCTCTATGATTCCATCCCACTGTTCTATAAACTCCTCTAGTAGCGGTTGCAGCTGACGTGCTACCCTACATGTTTTCCTAAACACTGGTGTATTATCTGCCATTGGTGTGTGATGCTTCATAATCGGTGTTGCCGGTGACCTACCATCCGTTCCGAATAAATCGCCAAATTACAATAACAACTCCTCCAACGCGACCCTGTCGTCTCCCTGCAAACGCTGTAACTTTTCGCTCAGTTGCGCTGCATCGACGTTTTGCTTATGGCTCGCCTCAAAATCCTCCCTATCGAGGTCATCTTCATCGAAAATCCCCAATGTTGCCCATAACAACCCTTTCCATAAGCTAAAATCCGCTCTGCATAAGTTATTTATACATACGGGAACCCTAAAATCTCCTTCCACATAACTTGCGTGAGCTAAACTCCCCCGCACAAAACAGTGCGCATTATCTAACTCCTCATTACTTGAGAGTGGCTCTACCATGTACAACGTCTCCTTTAGTAAGTCCATATTTATCGAAACCCATACTACCTTCTCTGTACCTGCCGGTATGTTATCCTGATAATCGACCTTGAATGAATTCGTTCGCAGTTTAGCTGCCGTCACCTTCACGTTAAGTGCGCCTCTGCGACATTCATCCCCGTTTCCCCTATGCAAAACATTGTTCCACTGAGTTCCACTGTTTGTTGCCAAAGATCTATCTTTGCACGCTGTTTGTCAAGGAAGTCCAGTCCGAGAATCACCGAATACCCCTCACCCACACATGGTAACACCTCTACCTGCTCACTAAACTTAGTTCCTACCCGTACCCAACGACCCCACTTTATTTTCCCCCACCCCACGTAACCTATAATGTGTTGGCTCAATCCTTCTCCTGCTAACCAGGTCTAGACTACTAACACACACGTGTGCCCCGTGTCAACCTGAAACCTCTGTTCCCTTCGGTTCATTAAGCATAACAAGCAGCATTCCATGTGTGCATCTACAAGCGCATTACCTAATTCTACTGAGACCGCCCCCTGACAGTTGAAGGAGTCCCGTTCTCCAGAATGAGATTTTCCCTTTACAGCGGAGTGTGCGCTGATGTGAAACATCCTAGCAGATTAAAACTATGTGCCGAGCCGAGACTGGAACTCGGGACCTTTGTCTTTCACAGGCAAGTGCTCTACCATCTGAGCTACCCAAGCACGACTCACGCCCCGCCCTCACAACTTCACTTCTGCCAGTACCTCGTCACCTGCCTTCCAAACTTCACAATAGCTCTTCTGCAAACCTGCAGAACTAGCA
Source organism: Schistocerca piceifrons (assembly GCF_021461385.2). Lineage (NCBI taxonomy): Eukaryota > Metazoa > Arthropoda > Insecta > Orthoptera > Acrididae > Schistocerca > Schistocerca piceifrons. The sequence continues at coordinate 55,370,427 of NC_060138.1, read as the reverse complement.
CTCCTGGAAGAAAGGATATTGCAGGGACATGGCTATTTGCAATATCTTTGTGTCACGCGAGGGTGAAGATGCTATTGTACAAGATTTTAATCGAGGCGTACTCTCACACAACTGACTGCGAGAAAGCAGCATTATCGCTGACGCTCCCAATATTTCTTGAACTAAGAGAGCTTTGGTTTGATGTTAATTATTGTAAAAACATATCGTCTAGCTTCTGATTTCAATGAGTATGAACGATGTATTACGGCTTAAGAGAGAAGGCATTGTTGCGGGACCGCCATCTTTAATTGTAAGGCATTTTCTGATTTTGTGCGACAATAATAAGCCAATAAACCAATTTTTCGCCAGCATAAATATTGTGTGTATTGCGTAAATAATTATACATCTCATGGTTTCACATTTTCAAATATTTGTGCATGCCTACGAGAGATTTCTTTGGACTGTGGAAGCTCAAAACTGCCAACTCTATACTGTAATTATCTTAAGGACTCTTAAACAAATCCACTTCGACCGACGGGCTTCCATAGAAAGGAGAATTGGACGGTAGTTATCGTAGATTAAGATTCCTACAGATTCAGCACGCAGTTCGACGACCGGCAGAGACATCGAGTACAGCTTGCAGTCGGCGTGGAGCGGCCGATCTGTGGTCTACCATGCACAGTCCCCTGAACATAAATGTTGTCTAGTGAGATCGGTTTGGTTATATTTTCAGTTCAAAGGTCTGAATTCTTTTCTCACAGAGACTGAATACTCAAGAACTAATTCCTTGAATCCATAATAATAATAATAATAATAAAATCAAAGCAATAATAAAATGAATATGAATAATAATAATAATAAAAGCAGTGCATCGAGGTTACCTTTCGTCTCTACAGTGAAATTTTCTTCACATATCGCCATACAATAACTGGGTTCAGGGTGAAATAATGACTAATCTCATGAATCATCATATCTCAGTAAAATTATAACAATTTACCTTTCAGGTGAGAGGCAGTTGCAGATGCTGTAACAGTTGACACCCAACGGTAGTATCTCAGTTCCTTTGTTTCTTTTTCTTCATTTTTCAGTTTTAGAATTTTAAGATACTGTGTCAACCAAACATTAGTGGCTCATGAATTTAGAAGAAAAGACATAAAAGGCTTCTAAGTAGGGTAACGCATCACAATGTAAAAAACTGTAACCCTGGCCAAATCGTTAGTTTCCTCAGTAAGAGTTTTTTTATTTTATTATTTGTAATTTTTAGTTTTATTTTTTTATTTTTTTATGTTTTGACGCGATGCCTTACTCAGAAAACCTTTACGTCGGCCGGGGATGCCTACATTACAAATATTCTTCTTCTAGGTTCATTTCCTAACTCCTTGTATATGTTGGATTCAGCTATGTACAGACGTAATTTAGACTCATTAACTCTTCGAGAGGCAGGTGAAGCCGTAGAAATTTACCCTAGAGGGGCATGAACAATAATTTACATATTTTAAATTTAATCCACTTATAACACTTTAATTATTGTGATAAGTTTTCTACAGGAGAAGAATCTACCTTGAGAACAACAAAATATTTGCATCAAGTGTGGTCATCGCATCTAACCATCACTCCAAACTATATACGTGGTCGATATCTGGTGCTTCAACTTTGGTATAACTTTCTTTAAATTTTCATGTTATCGCCTGAAACAGACAGATACTTTGCAAAATGAGCATAGGATTTTTCTTGAACTGCAGAGTGCGCATCTTCTGGGTGATGAGTGAATAGGCTGATGTTTACTGCCTTCGCTAATGCTTTCGTCTACGTTTGGCTTGTGTGCCTTGATCTGAGATGATAAATTATTTTTCTATACAGGGGATGAAGGAGCAGCTACTGAAACTACTTTTGGATCCAACAAGCCTTTTTATAATCTCTAAGAAAGTGAATTTCTGTTCATTGTCATGGCTTTCATAACTGTCAACACTGTTGTCACTAGACGAAATTTATCAAATTATATTCACTAACACTATTCCTCTGTTATTCTTGTTGGGGGAGACATGCTGGGTGGAGAAGAAGGACGGTGGTTAGCACCACAAACCACACAGGAACACATCTGTGAAGTACAGAAAATCCTATTCGAATAAAAAGCAACATTACATGCACATTTATGGTACGTAAACACTCAAATAAAAAACAACTACCATCAATAATAGTAGTATCAAAAAGAGCTAAAGCGAGAAATGCAAAACACTTCCAGGATTAACAACAACAATGCATGAAGCGTCAATCGTAAACACGCGGTTCTGCGATTCTCGTGTCGTCTGATGACACTGTAATCAACAATTCATTGGTTAGTTGAGAGAGCTACAGCATCGGAGCGGTAAACTGAGAATAATATGCGGTTAGCGACAGTGACCATCGCCCTTTCAAAGCGTCAACATATGTGGTATCTTACAATGATGCCCGCCCTCCAAAGACTTAAGTAAACATAGATGACATTTATAGTCACATAAATAACACACAAAATTTTTTTTCGCATACCTTCATGAAACAGCCTTACATATTAAGATAAAAAAAAGAAAAAAGAAAAGAGTGAACACCCGTGAGGGATGAAGTAAATATTCTGTATTGCCTGTGATGTTTAGTTCTGTGGTTCCAAAATTTCATGAAACTAACACAATAAACTATATAAGTGATTGGAGTTGCACGACCTTGTAGACACTTAGACAACTTTCGTGGATGCTCATCGCATCGGAATATTGCCGTAAGCGTTCCCCCCTTCATAACTTTGCACAAACTTTTCCGGCGTTCTTTGAATCACGTTTCCCATACCAATGATCTTTTCTAACAAATGTTTCTATCAGTAGAGTAAGACACCCGTTAATCTGTTACGCTGTTCAGCGTGTCTCATCTCATTGAGCTAGTTAGTATCCCATGACAGTTGGTAACGCAACGTGACGTCTATTCACAGCGTACGTGTTATGAGAATCCCGGGCCTGGCGAATCTCTTGCACACACTGGATGCAGTGACCGGACTCGTCCATCTCCGATACGGCCATAGATCAATCACGCCACAGCTCCGGTTCCCGACAAGAAATGAATTTTGTGGGCCGTACATCACTGCACAGCCATTCCGGCCGACATGTTTGCACTTGTCCTCATCGCTGGTGTATCTTTACCGACCTGACGTTACGTGATGAACTGTTGTACTGGAAAATCTCAAACCTAGCAGAATATGATAGTAATTCACTCTCCTGCTGCTCAGGTCACTCGTGGAAATACTAAAACTTATTTCTGACAAACATCCAAGTCCGATTTCTCTACATATGAACTAATGACTACTGCTTTAATTGTAAGTTTATACCACGCAACGTAAACTTCCTCACTTAAGAACGCTTCATTAGGTGGCGAAGAACTGGATCTTGTCAACCCAGAAGATAGAATGGTCGATCCTAAATATATATTTTCCTATATTATTTGCTACAGGATACCTGCCATGACAGCCGTGTATGTTAATGCGCCATTTCCGGAATTAGGGCAGTTGTGCTGCCACGGATGAAATACCCGACCCCCCCCCCGCCTGCAAATCAATGACGTGGGTCGGTGTGTCGCCCAGGCTGAATTTCCTTTCTTTGCGTTTTCCCACATGGGACTAGGTGAACGCCGGGCTGGCCACGAGTACCACATGAGTTACATATTTAGAGAGTCAACTGACTTTTAATACTAACTTTGCCTTTCATTGTCGCTGTGTGGTACGTAAAATCGCTATGGAGGTGCAAAATAGAAATGAAACAAACTATAACGAGCCATTATGTCTATTATTGTATATTACCTCGTATTTAGGGCTGAGAGGTACAATAAAAAACAGAAAACCATCGTGGGGTTCTAACAACCCTACCACAACAAAGGACAAAAATTAATAATGATTGTAGTGTTGCTCACGCTGCTAAATATTGCATTTTCAGGCAACAACAAAGTTATATTATGTGGCAGGTGTCATTAGAGCACAGTTAATAAAGTCATTTCTTGAAATAGTGGATAAACTAGGCACTCATCTTTTCGTATTCCCCACGCTGGTCTCGTTGTGAACTCATGGCTCAATCGTCGAAAATCTAGGTAGTAATGATTCCAAACTCGGATGCAAAGAGGCCTAGGTGTTATTCTGCGATATTAAAAAGTTCTATAGATGTGTTTCATAAACCAATCTTGAAGATTAAACTTTTGCAAGTTAGGACAATGGTGATGTAAAAAAGTAATCAGCACTCCGGATTTAAGTTACACTTTTTTTTTAATTACTGTTGTTGCAGTATCACGTAACTCGTTCCAAAACATCAGTTCAATATATAAAACATACTTGAAAATATCTTCCGCACTGTTACAGTTCGCATTTCATAAACTGACTACAATTTGCGTCATTTTAACATGACAACCAAAGCTTGACTCTCTAATAACCGCTTACGCCCCCAAAAATCAGAGTTACAAGTACGTCAAAGATCATAGTGACAAAAGAAAGAATACACATGAGAATAATATCACTGCAATATATACATATCGATGTATCGAAGTACTTCTACATTAATGAAATCAAATCTGAATGTTATCACAGAAATATGTTAACTATTTTACAGAAACACAGTAGAACATTGCAGCTATCGAGAGGTTGAGGTGAGGTGCAGTAATGGTTACGTAATTCAA